>NC_138191.1:48706388-49112330 GCF_964194105.1 Spermophilus citellus | reverse complement strand
ACAGGAGACCCAGCAAACTGATGAGAGGAATAACCAGAAAAGAGTGTGTAACTCATGCCCATTACACCAACCTGGTAAAGTTCAAGAAAAAAGTGTGCTTAAGCACATTTCTGTAGTTTCTGGTAAGAAACCTCCACCAGCAAAACTACTAGAACTTCATCTTGCCTGGAATTGCGTAACAGAATAGAAACCCCTGCTTTTGAATTCAGATTGGGGCACTGGTAATGATCTATGTGATCTTAGACAAATCATTTTTCTAGGACTCAGTCTCCATATTTGTGAAATGAGGGCTATTGTGCCCTAAGTAGTGAAGTCTGTTTTATGGAAAATAATGGTATGAGAAGAGTCCAATACATTATAGCTATCATTGTTCATTGGAACTACTATGCTAAGCACTATAAACATTGTTTTAATCCTCACACCCATCCTAGGACATGGGCATTTTTTTTACCCTCAATAATAGATAAATGCAGTGAGACTTGATTAAGTGAACAAGACCCCAAGTGGTGAGAGAGGGAGGGAGAGAAGATTCAGACTCAGGCTTGCTGACATCTGTGGCCAGGCTCTCCCCCACAATGTGACAACATCTTTGCTGCTTTGTTCCGGTCTATGCTCCCATGGCTTTCAGCATTATCTAGTGACCACACCAGGACAATACAGTCATCATCACTGTGTTCACCTGGTTCACTGGACAATCCACCTAAGGGACCCCGGTCCCCATGGAAGACACACAACAAAGAACCCCCACAGGAATCCCTATTGAGTTAGCTCGGCTTGAAACGAAGTATTACATTTGACTCAAGCAACACCTACTGCGTCCCTTAGTCAACAGCAGCGAAGCCATTAACAAAGCATATTGGAAATAGGACTGGCTTTGGAGAGTCTGGAAACGGGTATTTAAGTCCCAGATCAGAGATTATGGGCTGTGTAAATTTAATCAGGCATTTAATCTCGCTGAGTCGGCTGTAGCCTGAGTCATCCGTGGCTGGTTATTCACTGGGTTTCACCTCGCATCCACACACGGACCTCTCTACCCACTAAGAATCGGCGGCTTCCTAATAGCTGCCTTGCCAGGACTCCTTTGCCATCTGGCCTCTGCTTGGCTTAGCGAGGATCAGAGGCTGGGGAGAATAATTCTGCCCTCTATCCCTGCATTTGCACCATGTCCTTGGCAGCAGCTGGGTGGCCGCTCTTCCTTGGTGCTGGCTTCTCCTTTGGTTCTGAGCAACACTGTTTCCACCTCTTGTCCCTGTCACTCAAAAAAAACATCCTTTGTTTGCTCTTTGACCTTCCCACAGTCTCCGTAAGTAGCCCCTTCCCTGAAGTCTCTTCATCCAACCCTCTGAGTTAAGTTTTGTTTCTTGTTCAAAACTGACTAATGCAGTATGGAAAAGGGTTTCAAAGCCACAGAGAGCTTTCTATAAAAATACAGGTCATCAAATTATAATTATCTATATTATTTAGGCACACGCATATATATTTTCACCATCAATACTATATTTTTGAAGTTTATAAAACCTTCTTGCTTATATCTAAATGTTTTTTGTCAGTTCAGAAATAAAAAATCAGAATCCAGTGATCAAGGTGATGTTGAATAAAGGTTTTCTTCCTCTCTATTAATTAGAAAATGGCCAGAAAACTAAATGGTTATCAGAAGAGTTTCCAATTAAAATTGAGCTTTCCAGTTAGAAGTTACCTCTAAGTAAGGAGATGTTGGTTTGGTACAGATCTAAATGGATGTGTATACACCTATTTATACACATGGCACTTTTTAGTGAAAAGACTATGACAGTTGCTCCTACACGGCTATCACAGTGATTCACTTTGTTTCTGCTATTAGTAACTCATTTTGGAGGTAGGAGTTGGTATTCATTGTAAAACTGATTTGGACATTAGCAGTTTTTCATAAAAAAGTCTTTATCTACTTATAATTGCTTCTCAAAAGTAATTGATTTTATGAACGTTTTATCGATACATTAAGAAGAATATGGCATACACATTTAAACTATATTTTTGTATGCTGAGGAGTGAACTTCCAGATGGCTTTTATCCAGATGGCTTTTAAAAAGAGAGAAAGAAAATAAACAATCATTTTTGCTATTTTCAACGTATACACACACACACATATATATGTTGAATAATTGTTTAAATATATATTTCAACCTATCTATGGGTAGATATATATTAGGATTCTTTGGATGCAAGCAACAGAAACCATTCAAGCAAATAACAGGACATTTTATTGGAAGGATATATGGGATAGCTCAATTAAACTTGGGGATCTATAAGGCAGGAACTAATGGAAGATCTCTTCAGGGTTCTGCCATGAGAAAATCTTGGCTGCAAGTATGTTTTCACCTTGAGTCACCCTGCTAAAGATTCAAATCCCAGGAGAATCAGCCCGGTCTGGCTCAGGTCCCAGGCACACCGTTTGGCCAAAGAACTTGGTTATACCTGATTGGCAGTCCTAGCATGTGGATGGAGAGGGATGCTTTGCCAAAGGAAGAGTGAGAGGCTAGGACCTGGAGAAATGGGAAGAGTTTCTAAGAAATGGGAAGAGTTTCACTAAGTTGTTGAGGCTGGCAAAAAGAATATTCCACCACAAAATTCTTTGGAGCATTTTATGACATTAAGACATTAGATGTGGCACATTCTTCCTTAAAATAACTTCCACAAGTTGTACATTGGAACATTGAAGAATATTACATGAACCTAGGGTTGAAAAGACTCCATGGAAGTGGCTCTTAAGAATTCTTGTTAAAACTACATTCTCTTCCCCCAGATTGCTCTGAGGAGTGTGCAGCAGCTGGAGATGCTTTCTCTGACACCTTCCTCCATGGCTCAGTTAACACATTTGGATAAGGAGTGGCCAGGGGTACACAGCTACAAGCAAGTTTTCCTTCCTTCAGTGAAAATGAAATTGTATCGATAGCAGTGAAGACTGGTACCCTTTCTCCGCTCTGCCACTTATAAATAATTTTTGTATTTCAGAAAACTTGAAGATTACAAAACAAACACAAAAATCAGTCTTCAATCCAGGCATGGTGGTGCACACCTGTAATCCCAGTGGCTCAGGAGGCTGCAACTGGAGGATCACAAGTTCAAAGCCAGCTTCAACAACTTAGTGAGGCCCCCAAGCAACTCAGGAAGACCCTGTCTCAAAACAAAAGATTTTTTAAAAGGGCTGGGGATGTGGCTAAGAGCCCCTGAGTTTAATAAGTTTTGCTTGTAGCAAAAACAGCAGCAGCAAAAACAACAACAAAGCAGTCTTCAAAAAGAAGGCCTTAACTTTAGGGTAAATGTGCTATGCAGATGATTCATGCTTTTTCAGATCTGTTTCTTCGTCAGGAAATTCTTAGGCAAAGAGAAAATATTTGCCCACAGGAGAAGGAATTGTGTTATCATCATTTGCTGCCATCACTTCTGTGCCTAAAAGGCACTTGATAGATACTTTTGGAACAAATTGATCCATAATCTAGTGAATATACTTGCAATTTTATTTTATTTTATTTTTGGTACCAGGGATTGAACTCAGGGGCACTGGACCACTAAGCCATATCCCCACCCCTATTTTTATTTTATTTAGAGACAGGGTCTCACTGAGTTGCTTAGCACCTTGCTTTTGCTGAGGCTGGCTTTGAACTCATGATCCTCCTGCCTCAACCTCTGGAGCTGCTGGGATTGCAGGCATGCACTACAGTACCAGGCTGCAATTTTTTTCTAAAAGACATTTTATATGAATGGTCATGTTTTTTTACAGAAAGTTTCTTTAAAAAGTGTGTCATTTTTGTTTTCTGAGTATGAAAACCTTTGGGACTTTTGAAAAGAAAGAAAATATATTTCAACCATTCCCTCTTCTTTCAGATTTAGACTGGTTAGTTTTAACTACTTCTAACATGTGATATAATATACTAATTTATTATGTTCATTGTCCATCTTCTGCTAGAAATTAGACTGCACAAGAGTAGAAATTTTTCCTGTTTTGTTTACTCTGGGCTTCTAGAATGTGCTCAATAAATATTTCAAGTGGATTAATGTGGCATAATTTGCCTTTTATTATATTCATGGTTAATTGGATGTCTCTCCTACTAAAATAAATTTCCCACAAGGTCCAAGATCTTTCTGTGTTTTGCTCACTGATATACTTTGAAGTGGGGCTGGTATCTTTTTGGTTTTAAATAAATATTTGATGAATGAATAAATGAACTATTTTAATAAAATCAATTCATTTTTGCCCCAAAATTATAGAAAAATAATTAGAAGTTATTTGGAATGTTTATAAGTTGAAACATTAGCATGGTATTTTCTTATTAAGGATAACTTTGAAATACACTGTAATCCCAGTGACTCAACAGGTTGAAGCAGGACACAAGTTTGAGGCCTGCCTCAATAACTTAGTGAGGCCTTAAGCAACTTAGTGAGACCCTGTCTCAAAAGGGGTGGGGGGGGGGCTATGAATGTGACTCAGTAGTAAAGTCCCTCTGGTTTCAATACCATATATATTGGTAAGCACAGTGGTGTATGCCTGTAATCCCAGCAATTTGGGAGGCTGAGGCAGGAGGATGGCAAGTTTGAGGCCAGAGTGGACAACTTATAAAACTCTGCCTCAAAACAAAAAACAAAAACACCAGGAGATGTAGCCCAGTGGTA
Source organism: Spermophilus citellus (assembly GCF_964194105.1). NCBI lineage: Eukaryota > Metazoa > Chordata > Mammalia > Rodentia > Sciuridae > Spermophilus > Spermophilus citellus. The sequence goes on along the minus strand of NC_138191.1, from coordinate 49,107,680 downwards.
GCACCCTGGGTTCAGTTCCCAATAACAAAGAAAAAAGAAAGAAAGAGAGAGAGAGAGAGAGAGAGAGAGAGAGAGAGAGAGAGAGAGAGAGAGAGGAAGGAAGGAAGGAAGGAAGGAAGGAAGGAAGGAAGGAAGGAAGGAAGAATTTGTTCTATTGGATCATATTCTTAGTACTTGCAGAATTCTCACAAGGTTTGAGGCTCAATGGAATTTATTTCATTCCTGGGAAAGTTCCAAAGCAGGTTCTGGCTAAGTCTTTACCTTTTCAAGTTCATAGATCAAAAAGTTATTTACAGCATTGAATAAAATTTAAAATTTCCTTTAAAACTGCATTTTCTATACCAAATTAAGTTTAATCTGTATTAAAAGTTAGAGCCAGTGGTACCCTCATTCCCCCAATTAATTGACTTGTTGAGAATTATCTACCAAAAATACAAATGTTATCAGAGGAGAAAGCTGAGCTAGAACCAAGAAAATCACTCTCCACTGTTTTCTTTTCTGTCTCTCTAGGTATAAATACCCCCGAAGCAGGGACTACAACCTGCTCTATAGGGCCTTAGCAAAGGGCAGGCTGGTAGATTCCTCATCAGTTTTTTTCTGGGTCTTCCAAAATGTCTAATGACAGAATTATTATCGGTAATAATATTCTCTGCAGAACACCTACTTCAGAGAAGTAAAGAGATGTTTTTTTTTCATTGCAACTGTAGTTATTTTATAAGCAAGAAAACTATAGTAAAATGTCTTTTTTGTGTTACCTAATTCCTAGTGAAATATATAAAAGACTCTTTATATGTGAATCCTGCCTTGTCAAAGAAGGCTAGTATTGACAAGACTAGTAAAGGTCTAGTTTGGAACACACTTAAACTGTTCAAACATGGATGTGATTGTGTAGCTGCGGGCTACAGGTTTCAATCACTCTCTCCTTCAAAGGGTATTTATGGATGCTTTGCCGTGTGCCGGGGAGACCACTGTCAACACGATGACAATGTCCCCTGGGCCTCCTAGAGATTTTGGTCTAGTAATGGCATCTGTATACAAAATACCTACAGAAAGAATGAACTGAGATTAGATAAGCACAAAGAGGATGCAGGTGAAATGCAGCATGTGACGTGGGGGACTTGGCCAGGTCAGGAGAGTCATTGAAGGTGCTCCTGAGCAGTCGGGATCAAGGGAACACCCAAAGGATAAGAAAGGAGTTAACCTGGCCTGAGGAGAGTGGTGGGAATTGGAGGGAGGGAAGGGGAGGAAAGGGTTGGCAAGAATATTCCCTGCAACAAAACAGCATGTGTGAAGGCCTGAGGTGCACAGAGCATGGGTGTTTAGAGAAGCAATAGAAAGTCCCTCTGAATAGGAGATCAAAAATGATGAGGTGGAGGAGCCAGAGACAGAAAAGGAGAGGTCCACTGAGTGTCTTGGAGGCCTTGCTAAATGTGATGGGCTTTATTCTTAGGACAAGAAAAAGCCTCTAAAGGATTTGTGTTTTTGAAATACAAACTTATTATTTGAAAGCTCTTTATGGGTGGGCACGGTGGCACACATCTGTTATCGCAGAGACTTGGAAGTCTGACCCAGGAGGATCAAAGATTCAAGACTGACCTTGGCAACTAAGTAAGGCTCTGTCTCAAAATAATTCTTTTTTATAAAAGGGTCAGGGATGTAGCTCAGTGGCAGAATACGTGCTTAATGTGTGTGGCCCTGGGTTCAATCTCCAGTACTGCAAAAAATATGTTAACAAAAATTTAGAAAGTAAAAGTTTCTTCTGTCGGAGGATTGAGACTACACAACTTCAAGACTTACTTTAGATAGAAAGTAATCGAGACAGTAATATTGGGGAAAAAATAGACAAACAGATCAATGGAACTGGAAAGAGAACCCAGAAATGGACCCATACAAATGTATTCAATTGATCTTGCACAAAGAACCAAAGGCCAGGGGCTGGGATGTGATGCAGTGGTAGAATGCTTGCCTACCATGTGGGAAGCCCTGGATTTAATCACCAGCATGGCAATAAATAAACAAATGAACAAACAAACAGGAGCAAATTTTATCTGATGGAGCAAAGACTGTCTTCTTACCAAGTGGGGATATAATAATCAGACATGCATATGCAAAAATAAGTAAATAAATAAAATAAAGAATTTAGACACAGGGCTTATGCCTTTCACGAAAGTTACCTCACACTGGATCATAGGTTTAAATATTAAACACAAAAATATAGAACTCCTGAAACATAATGTAGGAGAAAATCCAAGTGACCTTAGTTATGACAGTTGCTTTTTATATATGGCACCAAAGGCAAAATCCATAAATAGATTAGGGGATAGAGTAAGGAATCAGGGGGAGGGAGGAGGGCAGACAAGGGGATAGTACTGGACACTCAAAAGGAGAAAGCTATGTTAAATGCATTATGAATATGTCACAATGAACCCCACTATTATGTATAACTATAATGCACTAAAAGCTGATAAGCTGGGTTTCATTAAAATTAAAAAATTCTGCTCTGTGAAAGACAATGTCAAGAGAATAAAAACGTGAGCAAATGTTTTCTCCTACTATCTGCAGGAGACACATAAAGGATTGTTATCCCAAATATACAAAGAATTTTAAAAACTCAACAATAAAAATAAACAAAGAGATTTAAAAATGGGAAAAATACCCTTACAGACTCATCATCAAAGAAGACCTACAGGTGGCAAATGAGCATATTAAAAGACATTCAACATTGTAAGTCACTGGGGATGAGTAAGCTAAAACAACAAGGAGCCGTCACTACATACCTACCACAATGGCCAAAATCTAGAACACCCAGTGCCAGCAAGGTTGCAAAGGAACAGGAGCACTTGCTCTTTTCTGGTGGGAGTGCATAATGATACAGCCACTTTGGAAGACAGTTTGTTAGTTTCTTACAATATTAAATATACTTTTTCTGTATTATCAAGCAGTCATGCTCCTTGGAATTTCCCAATGTGAACTGAAGACCTGTCCACACAAAAACCTGCAAAAGGATGTTTGTAGCATCTTTTTAACCAAGATGTCCTTCAAAAGAAGAATGAATGAGTAAACTGTGATATGACCAGAGAATGGACTATTATTCACTGCTAAAAATAAATGGACAGTAAATCCATGAAGAGTCATGGAGTAACTCTAAATGCACATTACTATGTGAAAATAGTATGTGAAATCTGAAAAAAAAGCTACATACCATTTGATTCTATTATATGATGCTGTGGAAAAGGGGAAACCATGAAGATTATAAAATGATCTGTGGTTCTTAAGAGTTAGAGGGGCAGAGAGGGATAAATAGGCAGAGCCCAGAGGATTTCTAAAGCAGTGAAGCTATTCTATATAAAGCTACATAATACATGCCATTATGTGTTTGTCAGAATCCATAGAATACATAGCACCAAGGAGTGAGTCCTGGTGTTAATTGCAGACTTCAGGTGATAATGTCTGTCAGTGTAGGCTCATCGATTGTAACAAATGAACCACTGGTGGTTGGTGTTGATGACAGAGGTACTGTGCGTATGTGGGGTAGAAGGTATATATGAGAACTCTGTGTACTTATTGCTCAATTTTACTAGGTACCTAAAACTATTCTTTAGAGAGTCTTAATTTATAAAATGAACATGGCTCAGATGTGTTGTTCTGCTTCCAGCAGTCTCTCAGAAAGGAGCACTCTCAGAACCTGGGACCCAAGAGTATCAGCTCAACTGGGGACTTGAGCCTGCGACTGACCATGGCACCTCCATTATGCTGGTGGACACACATCTGTGTGTTTCTCAGCTATCCTTCCACATGGGAAGCATGTTAAGGAGAAGGAAATTAGTTCCTTACTATTAGCATTTATGAAGTCCTGAATATTTATGTATTTAGTAATACCTAAAAAATTTTCTTAGTATCATGAAACCCATTTAACTCAACACTGAAGCACAGAAAATGTGGTTTTTTTTTAAGTTCTTAGTTTATAAAATAGAATAGTTAAAGAGGAGGAGGGAGCTTTTTCTGGTTCCTGAGTGGGGAATGGACTAGAGATGAGCAGAATGGATGTGGAGAGATGGGGGAACCACTGGAATAAATCAATGAGAAGTGATTATGGTCTCGATCCAGGGTGGCATGTGGACAGATGTTTTTGTGATAGAACTAACACAGAACTTGCTGAGGGATTGGATCTTCTGGTACAGGAAAAGGACAGTCAAGGGTGACCCAGGGTGACTAACGACACCATTTAAGGAGAACTGGAAGATAGGAGGGAACACCAGGTGGCTACAAAGCACAGAGGTTTATAGAAGGGGATATCATGAGTTCCAAAGTAGTTATGTTGACTATGAGCTGTGTGAGATATTCAGGTGAAGATATCAATTACTTCATTTGTCAGAGTTGGCAAAAGCCATTTACGACAACTTCGTTTCCTTCCTTCCTTCCTTCCTTCCTTCCTTCCTTCCTTCCTTCCTTCCTTCCTTCCTTCTTTCTTTCTTTCTTTCTTTCTTTCTTTTTTGGTACTAGAGAGTGAATTCAGGGGCGCTTAATCACTGACCCCCATCCCCAGCCCTTTTTTGTATTTTATTTAGAGACGGGGGGGTCTCACTGAGTTACTTAGGGCCTCACTAAGTTGCTGAGACTTGCTTTGAACTCGCTATCCTCCTGCCTCAGCCTTCCAAATTGCTGGGATTATAGGTGTGTGTCACCACACCCTGCTGCCATTGACTTTTTGAAGCTGCATACTTCTAAAAAATGATCTTTTTTGATTTGGAGTTTTACTATTTTATTTGCATAACTGAAAGTCCATTTAGATGACTTTTCAAAAAGAATAGAATTATCTGACTCAGAGATGTATTCAAGTGTCAGACTTTCCAGAAAACTGCTTGCAGTTTTGAAATGAGTTGTTCTACCTCCATGTCTGTCCCCACTAAGGTTTTGACGATTTTGAAGTCGAGTTTCGGAAGGCTCAGGCTCAGGCACCATGTTCTGTCTCCACAGTCTCTGCAGAAAGGAGCATTCTCAGAACCTGGGACCCAAGAGTGCCAGCTCAGCCAGGAACCTGAGCCACAGGCTGACAGCACCAGCACTACGCCAGAGGGCACACATTTGTGTATTTCTCAGCTGTCCCTACCACACTGGGAGCATGTTAAGGACAAGGATGTTAAATCCTTACTACTAGGATTTATGCATAAATGCTAATATTTGTGTGCTTAATTCATACATCAATAAATCTTTCTTAGTATCATAAAAGTTATAACACTGAAGAACAGAAAAATAAAATGTGAGGGGGAAATGAAAGCGCTAAGAAGAAAGCCAACTTTGAGCCACTGGGTTTTCCCAGGAAACATTCAGCATTGACTTACCTGAAGCCAATCAGTGGTGAAAAATGTAACCAAGCAACCAGTTGTTTTCTCTATGAAATGGTAAACAACAAGTGTGACTGATTTCTTGCGAGAATTGACTGAGTTTAGTAATTCAATGGTAATTAAGCAGATGCCCCTCTTCCATGGGTGATATTGTGTCAGTGTTAGGTAGAAATTAATTTACCTTAGAGATTTAAAGGTTTTGATACTTTCTTCTTGGACTTTACTGAGAGTTCTTTTTTTTTTTAATATGGGAACTTTCACTTTCTAAATTTTAAAAAAGCTCATTTTGTATTTAGGAAGAAAGAAAAGTCATTAGTAGTTTTGTGATTTTGATTCAATCAACAAATATTTGAGTAACTATTGTCCTAAGAACTCTTCTGGACCACCATCAAGATAATTGTCCTCTAAAATTTGTTCTCTGGCGGGAGAAGACACGCAAATCAAGTACTGGGTGATAATTTAAGTGCTCTAAAGAAACACAAAGCATGTCCAAGGAGAGGGAGTATAGAAGGGGTGTGCATTTTTAGCTAGGGGTCAGGTCTGGTCTCTCTGAGGAGATGGATTTGATCTCAAATGTGAAAGAAGTGAGGCTGTGAACTAAGGAATAATAAGAACATTCTAGATGTTGAGAAAGAACAAATGCAAAGTCCTGGAGTTGAGGGATTGGTACACAATTATTTTTGAGAGTATTTAAATAGCCAATCTTCAATTATATTCCTTTGGATACTTAAAACAAAAGTTTGTATTTCAGATAAGCAGGGCACCAGGAACAAAATTACCTTCCAAACTTTCTCAGCTTTTAAGCAATCCACTTTAGTGGAAATCCATGGCTGAATTAGGGGAATATATACCAATTTCATTATCTGTTTATCCTTTTACTTTTTTTTTTTTTTTTGATGACTGATATCTCTCTTGCTGCAGAAAAAGATAAAGAATTTCAAACAATAAAATACACAAGAATCAGGATGAACTGGGGGCCAAGTTTACTAGGGTGGTGGAGTCTAAACAATACTTAAAGGATACTTAAAAGACATTAAGATCCTTAAGCACTTGAGAAGCATTTGTTTATTTCACATGTAGGAGAGCTGATTTTGACCCAGTCCTTTCAAAGGCCATCTCCTGCGTAATGCTTGGTTACTCCCTTTCTTCTTTTTTGGTTTGTTTTTGTTTTGTTTTATTTTGTTGTTGCTGAGGCTAGAACCCTGGGCCCTGCAAATGCCAGACAAATTCTACTGCTGAGCTACATCCCTGAACACTCCTCATTTCTTGTAATCTGGGATATCTTTTTTAAAAAATTAGGTTGGAGAATTTAAGTGACTGCAGAAGCAGATCAACCACAGCCGCAGGGCAGAAGAGGCCATGGGGGCCAGTCCTGTCCTCGACAGGAGGCCACACGGAGCTGGTTCTGGGAAGGTATTTATTCAAGGAGACTTGTTATGGTTTGGATGTGAGATGACCCCAAAAGCTCATGTGTGAGACAATGCAAGAAGGTTTAGAGGAGAAATGATTAGGTCATGAGAGCTTTAACTAAATCAGTGAATTAGTCCCCTGGTGGGATTAACTGAGTGGTAACTGAAGGTGGGTGGGGTACTGCTGGAGGAGGTGGGTCACTGGGGATGTGGCTTTGGTGTCTATATTTTGTACCTGCTGAGTGAAGTCTCTCTCCCTGCTTTCTGATCAATCATGTGAGCCACTTCCCTCCACCTCTTCCTTTATGATGGAGCTGGCTGCCTATGGACTGAGACCTCTGAAACCATGAACCCCCAAATAAACTTTTCCTCCTCTAAAATTGTTCTTGTCAGGTCTTTTAGTCACAGCAGGAAAAAAAAAAAAAACTAACTAAAACAAGACTATAGCAGTGGCACACATTGCCAGCTCCGGACCAAGTTCCCTGTGCAACTGGAGAACCTGATTGATAGGCAGCAGTTTGAAGAAACAGTTCAACCTGTGAATAACCTGTGTAAGAAGCAGAGAAGCTTGCTGGTCATTGATATCTTGAAGGCTGTTTGGCTCATTTAATAGCACATACCATCTTCTTGTGTGTGGAAACGCCTCATGAGAAGGTTCTGAAGAAAGTCTCCAAATATGTTCAAGAACAGAATGAGGGCTAGGGATATGGCTCAGTCGGTAGAATGCTTGCCTTGCATGCACAAGGTCCTGAGTTCAATCCCCAGTACCACAAAAACAAACAAAAAATCCTCCCAAAAAACAGAATGAGAAGATATACACTTCCCAAGGACCCTCCTGAACAACCCTATTGATACAGGACTTTAAGTGACTGAAATTACCATCAGGCAAGAGCAGTGGAAGATAAACCAAAGAATTAAAAACCTCACCTCCAGCTGGGACCCTCATCTACCCACTGGCTGATCACAGAGTGTCCCTACCTCCTCTCCAGAGCATCATTCCTTTGTATCTGCTGTCAGAGCCATAGCATGGAGTGACCTCTAGTCACTTAGCATCCACTTTGTGTCTCCAAGTTGTGGAGGACTCTAATCTTTTGATTCGTTTCTGAGAAAACACAATGGGAAGCATTTCACCTTTTTTTATTATTCAAGGGGGTTTAATAAAATATGCATTTGGTCAACCCAGTGCAAATTTTATTTCTTACCTGTCTGTCAACAGTACCAGTAATTCTCCTTATTCCTTGTGCCAATTTCCAGGTGGCTTTAAACTTCAAAGGATCATATCTTAGCCAATGTTCAATCTAATTCCCTGAAATTATTAAATGGATTTTCTCCAGGTGAGAGGTTGATTATGTCTGTGGTTATGCTAATGCATTTCTCAGTTTTCAAAGAGCTACCAGTTTTGCCATAATTTAAATCTTATGATTGATTTCTGCTGTTCAGTTCCTCAAAATAAAGCTCGCTGAGAAAAATATATAAATGTATAATGTTGTTTTATTATAGCAGGTATACCTAATTAAAGAAATATTTAATGAAATTTCCAGTAACTTCCTTTGAAGACATTTAGGTATTATTATATTACCTTAAATATTGGAAAGTTATAGTGTGTTTTGCTTGTTTATTACACAAATAAGTAAGTACTATAAAGCTGATGCTGAGTCATCAAACATATATGTCCCTGTTATATCCCTGAATGTGTAATGAGCAAGTAGATTAAATATTTTAATTACAGTTGTTATAAATATAACTCATGAGAAAAAATATGGGAATAATACTGCACATTGCTAATTTTTAACCCTATGGGCAACCTTACGATTCCTCATATTCAGTATTCAGTGCACAAAAATTTTATGATTGATTCAAGTAAGTTAAGTGACTTCAGAGTCTCAAGTCTGAGTCAATATTTCTGGCTTCTCTTTTGTCTGTATATCCCTAGTGTTTGGTTTTCTTATGCCCTTCATTCTTTTATGAGTTTGAGAGCACTGTATTTCGAGAAAGTTAAGAAAATATATTAGGAGAGAATAAAGCAGTTGAAAGTTTTACTTTCAGAGGTATTATGGGTGCTAATACTGGATTTAAGCTAACAGGTGGAATTTCTCTTCTGGATGTGGTATTCAATAAGTCTCATATGACTGTGTGATATTTTAATTGCATAAAATTCCTTTGTTACTTCATAGACTGTTATAATGTGTCTATCTGCCTTTTAAACCCATTGTGATAACTTTGCTGAAATACTAACACATTAGTAAAAAAAATTTTAAACAAATAAGAAAACTAGGTTGAATTCACTTCTTAATACTTTCTAATTTAGATATCTTACTGATTTAATTTGGCCATTTCTAGGTACTAAATTTTAATGTGATCTTATAATGTCAAAATTAACAATTAAAATTTCAAGGACCATAATATTTATAATTTATGCAAATAGAATTTCTGTTACATGCAATGGGGACAGGACAGTGTTTTTAATTAATGGGATTGGGAAACTGGACAACCACATGCAGAAGAATGAAACTAGATCCCTACCTCTCAGCATATACAAAAATCAACTCAAAATGGATTAAAGACTTAAATGAAAGATCAGAAACTATGAAACTATTAGAATAATACATAAAGGGAAGTGCTAGAGGACATTGGAAAAGGCAAGGATTTTTTTGGACAAGACACGTAAAACCCAGGCAACAAAAACAAAAAGAGGCAACTGTGATCACAAACTAAAAAGCTTCTGCACAGCAAAAGAAACAATCAACAGAATAAAGAGGCAGCTAAAGACTGGGAGAAAATATTTGCAACTATACATGTATCAAGAGATTAAAGCCCAGAATATGTAAGGAACTAAAAAAATGACAAAAATACAAAAACCTGATTTAAACACAGTAATAGACCCAGATGGACATTTCTCAAAAAAAAAAAAAAGACCTACAAATGGCCAACTGGTAAATGAAAAAAAAAATCTCAATATCACTAAATATTAGGGAATGAAAATTGAGGTACTATTCTACCTCACTCCAAGAGCTGATGAGGATGTGAGGAAAAGAAAATGTTTGCCTGCTGTTGGTAGGAATGTCAAGTAGTGCAGCCATTTGGAAAACCATAAGGTAGTTTCTCAATAAATAAATAAATAAAACCAGAACTACCATATTACACAGCAATTCTACTTCTGGGTATGTATTCAAATCAGATGAAATCAGTATATTGAAGAGACATTTATCAATATATGCCAGGTTTCTCGCAGCACTATTCACAACAGCCAAGGGATGGAATGAATCAGCCTAAGAATCCGCCAACTGATGAATGGATGAGGAAAATTTGGAATAAATATAATGGAAAACTATTCAGCCACATAAAGGATGAAATCTTGTCATTTGTGACAACATTAATGGAACTGAAAGACACTAAGTGAAAAAGCTAGGCATAGAAAAAGAAATGCCACAATATCTCATTTCTATGTGGATCTCATAGAAGTTGAGAGTAGAGCAGTGTTTACTAGAGGCTGGAGAGAAGAGTCGGGAGGGAAGGATGGGAAGAGATGGGTCAACAGATATCAAGATGCAGTTAGACAGGATTAAGAACCTCTGCTGTGGTATTGAACAATAGGGTGGCTACAGATAATAATGTGCTGAATATTTCAAAAAGGTTAAGGGAAAGGATTTTAAATGTTTTCTCCACAGAAAAATGACCAATGTTGGAGGAGACAACTGAAACATTTCAGTTGATTAGGAGATTACAAATGTATGCACGTATCAGAACACTACAGGATACTCCATAAATAATTTGGGGGTGACAGTTAAAAAAAATCTGCTACTTCATCTTACAAAACTTGCTAGGCAATTTTTTTTCTCAGAATGGAAGGCTATAAAGAAGGTGTTCTGACTTAAAAATATATAGATGAAAATTTAGAGAGACCCAGAAAGATAAGGATGCATTCTTCAGGGTAATTAAAATAATAAGACCATGAGAGATCAAAGTCATTAGCTACAGCAGAGTGAATCATACACAAATACAACAATTTTAAACTCAATCTATAATTTGCAATTCAATTAAAATTGAAAGGCTACTCTTATAACTTAGCTGCTTTCAAATGACCCACTCTGTTTGACATAATTCAGGATAACTCTGAGAGCCATTTGAGTAGTTAGTTAATTAACTAGTTAATCAATATTTGTTGAGCATCTTTTATTTGCCAGTCATTGTACTATGTTCTAATATATAATATACAGTAGTAAAAAAAATAGACAAGATATCAGTAGGACTTACATTCTGGCAGGGAATTAGATAGTAAACAAATAAATCAGCATTATAGAATAACAAATACCTATTAGGTACTCCTCCTTCTTTTTTTTTCTATGTTTCTAACTATCTTTTTTCCTCCCTCCTCCTCCTCTCCTCTCTCTCTCTCTCTCTCTCTCTCTCTCTCTCTATATATATATATATATATATATATATATATATATACATACATACACACACACACACACATATATATATCAACTTCATATATATGTTCATAATTCATATATATATACCATCTCCCTTTCATATATATATATATATATATATATATATATATATATATATATATGAATGAAAGACGTGCCTAAGAGCCTAAGTTCAATGCCAAGCACCAAAAAACATTTAGGTTTTACAAATGTAGGTTTACAGAAGTGTCATCCCACAATTGGGCAGAGATTACTTATGAAGTGTTTTTACTGACTGTTAGGGCTGATCCCCTGGGGTTCTGTTGGCCCTCAAGCCTGAGGCATCGAGAGGCCTTGCAGCCATGTATTTTCCTAGGGATCTCACCTGCTACCCATGCTCTGGCTGCCTGGAGCTCACCCCACCATTAGCCAGGCCAGGCTTCATGGTAGACAAAACAGAGGACCAAGCAGGCCTCTTTACTCCCATGCAGTTGGAGCCATCCTAACTTGGGGGAAAGGGGAGGTACAGAGGGAGAGGCTGCGGTGGAGGAGGATTAGTTTGAGGAAAGCAGGACTCACAGAAGCAAGTGAGCATGTGCTAGGCATGGGCCAGAGGTTAAAGGCCCAGGGAGTGAGAAGACTTGCTTTAGGCACTTGAATAAGTTTCTGGGACAGGCCCCAGGCTGGCTACTTCCAGGCATGAGGTCCATTGCCTCTCAGGAAATGAAAGAGTTCTTCTCAGGCCTTCCTGATGCTGTGCCAGGGAGCCCTGAGTCTCATGGTACACTAGCACCTGATGACACCTACTCAGGCCAATCCTGATCACCTAGGTCTGAATCACCCAGAGGAAAAACTCAGGGCTAAAACATTTTTCTTTGTTTGTGGTACCAGGGATCAAATCAAGAGGTAATTTACCACTGAACTATACCCCCAGCCCTTTATATTTTTTAAATTTTGAGACAGGGTCTCAAAAAAAAAAAAAGTCTGTCAAGCCTGGCCTCAAACTTTCAATCTTCCTATCTCACCTCCTGAATAGCTTGATTTATAGGCATATGCTACCATGCCCAGCTTAAAACATTCTGTGTTGATTTTCAGTATTGTACTTATCGTCATCTGGTATGTTCTTATGCATTCGTGTGTTTATTTCTTTATTATTTGTCTTTTTTACAGGAAAATAAATCCCATGGTATCAGGGACCTTATCTCTCTTTTGCAAGTCTGCAGCCCCGTTCCTGGAAGAGTGCCTGCTGGCTCATAGCAGGTGGTGATCAATACACAATTGTTGAATGCATATTCATTGTTATCACTATAATTTCAAATTTCCCTTAGCTTAGTTTCTCATTGGTACCAAATCACCAACAATTTGGGACATTACAGCTTTTAGTTTCTCCTAGTACATATTTATTGATCTGTAAACATACACATGAGATATTTAAGAGACCCTGCTATCTTTTTGCAATGGGAGGGACCCTTCTCTCCCAGGAAGACTACTTGTCGACTAAGTAGGCGGAACGGACAGATCCTAAGCAGGTATTCAGAAAAGCAGCTCCGATGGTGCTGAAGAGGAATAGAGCTGAGAACATTTGGGGGGAAGCTGTTACTAAGAGAGAATAAGGACCTAACAAAGGAAGGCAATGAGGAAATGCATTCAGACCCCTCTTCAGAAGACCCGTTCACATAGGGTGAGAGAGGGAACAGTCAGAACAGACTGGCTGCTCTAGCTTTTCTGGTGAGGTGTTTGGTGACTATGCTGACTGATTCATAAAACAAAGAGCAGGCTGAGCTGTTTTAAGAAGAGAGAATAGATAAAATGACATGGTTGGGCCTTGGATCTTTAGATCCAAAGTGCTTAGGGGACATGCAAATGGAGGTTTCCAGTAGATATTTTGGAAATTAAGTTTAGAGCTCAGGAGACAAGTAGGACTGAAGATGTCCCATTCAGAATTGTCTGCGCACAAGGGATAGATGAAGCCCTGGGAGCAGATAAGAAAATCCAGAAAAGTGTAAAGAGATGAGAGGGTAGATCAAGGGTGCAGCATTTGGAGAAGAAATATATCCAGTAGTAAAAAATCTTATTTTAGGGCTGGGGATATAGCTGAGTTGGTAGAGTGCTTGCCTGCCTGCTTTGCATGCACAAGGCCCTGGGTTCAATCCCCAGCACAAAAAAAAAAAAATAAAAATCTTATTTTAATGGGTACTGGGAGATTGATCCCAGGGCACTTTACCACTAAGCTACATTCCCAATCCTTTTATTTTTTACTTTGAGATAGGATCTCACTTAATTGCTGAGGCCAGCCTTGAACTTGCCATCCTCCTGCCTCAGCCTCAGCAGTATCTGGTATGGCAGGTATGTGCCACCATGCTCAATTATGAAAGTATAAAGATCATAAGTAAGTGACTCAAGTTTTCTGTGCCTCACTTTTTCATCTGTTAAATGAGTTACTTAATAAAACATATCTCAAAAATTGTTTGAAGGATAAATTTATAAGACACCAAGTGTTTAATCACAGGGCTCAGCACACAATCCAGGTTATATGACTGTTCTCTCTGTTCTTGGAGTTAGGATATTAAAGACAATAGAGGAAAACAATCTAAGAGTACTGGGGAAGAGCAGTCTGAGTCAGAAAGGATCAGAGAGAGCAGTGCTTCAGAAGAGTTTGAACAAGGGGATGTCAAGCATGACAGTAAGCTCCCTTGAATGAGAGGTCACGGGGGCCCTGGGCTACATGGACAGGGAGTTATTTGTGTCTGTAGAAAGGGCAAGGCCAGGAGAACTGCCTGGGCTTAAGAGAAAATAGAAATGACCTCTTCTCGGATGGTGAAATGAACACTTTCACTTCCCCTACTGCTAGCAAACACTTCACTGATGTCACAAAAAAGGGTTTTTCTTTTTTTTCATAAATAATATAGAGGAAAAAACAAGTGATGACAGTAACATAATTTTGGAAGCTAAAAGGCAAATAGGCTAATGTAATTTCCTTCAAACCACTAAGAAATCTGAAAACTCACGTTGCCATGGAAAAGGCCTAGAGGCTGAGTTACCTGACAGAAGGCCAGAGAGACCCAGAAACCAGGGTGCAGCCTCTCTGAAAGTGAGCTTGAGAACATGAAAAATAGAGAGTCTGCTTGAGAAGCAGTTGGACCGTCTTCTATCTCCTCATTCTACCCCACCAAGACCCTCACCCAACCCGCAGAGCCAGGTGGGCTATCTCTCCTGGACAAGGGCAGAAGACCAGGTGGAGTTGGTGACCTGAGTGAGGTTGACTGAGGAATGCCACGGTCAACAGGAACCAGATGGAGAGAGAGCCCAGCCCCATTCTCTCACTCTTCTCCCAGAATGTTGCAACCAGCTTTACCTCTTCTCGAAAGGAGAGAGCAAGATTTTTTTTTTTCACCCTCTGGACAACAGTGGTGTCCACCAGTTAATAGACACTGCCCAGGTGAGTGGCATGCCTATAGTCTTTCACCTGGGTATCTAAACCCAGCATGTCGGCGCACACCTATAATCCCCCCACCCTCCCCCACCCCTGCTCAGGATGCCGAGGCAGGAAGATCGCAAGTTCAAAGCCAGCCTCAGCAATTTAGCAAGCCCCTATCTCAAGATAAAAATAAGAGTGGATGGGAATGTGGCTCAGTGATTAAGTGCCCCTGGGTTCAATCCCCCATACCAAAGGAAAAAAAAATCATGTGTGTATCTAAAAATCTGAACAAATGACAGCCAGTGATGTCAGTGAAGTTGCAAACATGAAACAGAGACTGAAAGAAACAAACAAAAAGGAATGTGGAGGAAAACAAGATAATGCAGGGTGAAAAAACTTTAAGGGAAAAAAGTAAACAGAACATTCAGAAAATAAACTGAATTCTTGAAATTAAATATATGTTAGTAAGAAACTAAAATCTTTGTCACCTTATTTTTCTTACCTCATCCAAGCACAGAGTAGGTTTTTTTTTTTTTTTTTTTTGTACTGAGGATTGAACCCAGGGGCACTTAACCACCGAGCCATATCCCCAGCCCTTTTTATATTTTATTTAGAGACAGGGCCTCCACTAAGTTGCTTAAGACCTCCTTAAGTTGCTGAGGCTGGTTTTGAACTCTCGATCCTCCTGCCTCAGCCTCCCAAGCCTCTGGGATGACAGGTAGGTGCCACCACACCTGGCTCACAGAGAATTCTTAAGAAGCATTCACTGAGTGAGTGAATAAGACTGATGAGGTAAAGTGAAAAATGTCCCACACAGATTGTGAGGAGACCCATGTGGTGGACTCCAGAGTTCAATCATCAAAACAATTTGAATTTTTAGCAAAAAAAATAAAGAAAGAAAGAAAATAGAAAGAAAAATTAACAGAGGAACAATTAATTTAAAAAATTCTTAACTGAAGGAAGTAACTTTATAAGTTGAAGCATTCACTAGGTACGTTGGAAAAAGTATGAGAAAAAAAGCCAAAGAGCCATACCAGTGCAGGTCCTTGTGAACTTCCAGAACGCTCAAGGCAAAGAGAAGATTCCAGAAGCTTTGTTGGAGGTGGGGGAGGGAGCGATGAACTATGTGATTCATTGTGGCTGGGTAACAATAAATTTCCCCTGAATTTAGTGTCTTCAAAAGGCATTGTACTCATCTCTCAGGGTTCCTGAGAGACAGGAACCCAGGAGCGGCTCTGCTGGGTGATTCTAGCTGAGTGTCAAGAGGTTCCAATCAGGTGGTATAAGCTGGGGACTTGAGCAGCTGGGTCTGAAAATAGCTGTGGCATCCTGGGCCTTCCTATCTCTATTTCTCCTCATTTCATCTGTGTCCACCTCGTTGCTATGGTGTGAAGGCAGGGGTGTGTCCAGACTTCTCATGTTGGAATTAAACTCTAAGTTGATACAGATAAGAAGTGGGGCCAGTCAAAATGTATCTGGGACCACCAATGTAAAAAAAAAAAAAGGAAAGAAAGAAGTGATTGAACTATGAGGTCTCCATCCACATGAATGGGATCGATGTCCTTATAAAAGAGGCATCGGATGAATGGATAAAGAAACTGTGGTATATATACACAATGGAATATTAGTGAGCCTTAAAGAAGAATGGAATTATGGCATTTGCTGGTAAATGGATGGAACTGGAGAATATCATGCTAAGTGAAATAAGCCAATCCCAAAGAACCAAAGGCCGAATGTGTTCTCTAACATGTGGATACTAATTTATAATAAGGGGCAAGGGAAGAATAGTGGTATTTTGGACTAAACAGAGAAGAGTGAAGGGAGGGGGCACAGGGGAAGGAATGATAGTAGAATGAATAGGACATCATGACCCTATGTGTAGATATGATTACATGACCTGTGTGACTCTACATCAGGTACAACCCGATGAATGAGGAGTTATACTCAATTTATGTACGATGTGTCAAAACACATTCTGCTGTCAGGTATAACTAACTAATTAGAACAAATAAAAAAAAATATTTTTTAAAAGAGGCATCAGAGTTGCCCAACCTTTCCATCTCTTCTGCCATGTGAGGACACATCAGATGGTTGCCTGCCCCTTTCACCGTGTGAGGATGCCACATCAGGGCGCCATCTTGGAAGCAGAGCTCAGCTTCCATGAAACAATGAATCTGCTGGTGCCTTGATCATGGACTTCCTGACCTCTGGAAGGTAAGCAATAAATATCTGTGGTTTACAAATTACCCAATCGAGGGCATTCTGTTCTAGCAGAAGTGGGCTAAGATAATCACGATGTCCAACTCTAAAGGCAAAAAAAAAAAAAGAAAAGCCTTTTGACTTTTCATGACCTATCCTGGAAATTATTCAACATCCTTTGCACCTCATTCTGTTGATCAAGGTTCACCAGTTCAAGACCCAGGCCTTGACTGGGGAGTGTAAATTCTATGTTATAAGGAGGGCAGGAGGGGAGGAATGAAAAAAGCAATTGCAGCTGACACACCAAGGTCAGGGAATCAGAATGGCATCCCAGTTCTTTCTTATCAGCAACACTGCAGGCCGGAAGACAGTGAAACAATGCCTTTCAGATCCTGAAGGAAAATGACTTTCAGCCTAGGATTCTATACCAAGCCAAACTGTGAATAAGGAGGGAAGACAGGATCAAGTCATTTGTATACGTCCAACTTCTCAAGGATTTTTTTTCCTTCCATATTCCCCTAACCAGGAAACTTCTGGAAGCTGTGTTCCGTCACTGGGAAAGCATAAACAAAGAAGGAAGGAGAGCCAGGATATGAGACTCCAACCCGGAGAGAAGTGAAGGGAACCCTCAGATGACAACCAAGCAACAGTTAGAACTGAGGAGGAGGACAGAGGACTCAAGTAGACAGCCATGGATTGGATACGTTTCTCATGTATTTATAATGCCTGGAGAGGTGTGTGGAAGAACTGGTCATAGTACGTAGGAAAGAGCCAAGAAAGAAAAAGACAATAAAAAAATGCATGTGAAAGTAAATATAGTTACCTACATGACTAAGTCACAAGATCGACATGGTCATAATAACAAAAATTGATATATAGTCTATATTTAGGGGGTGGGAGACTGTATAGATGGGAGCGGTAGTGTGTCTAAGAGAGCTAAATCCTAATATTCAAAAGAGAGAATTCACACGTAGTCTCTAAAATTGAAACAATGCAGTGTCTACATATGAAAATTATTAAAAACAAAGAGACAAATACTCAAACGAAAATGGAAAGAGGGGAAAGCAGTTACCACCGAGGAATAAAAAGAAGGGAATTATTGTTTAAGTTATTATTTCACAGAAAAATATTTCATTTTAAAAATTATATCTATTTGATTAAAATAAAAATAATTATGATGTTAAGAAATCAGTGGGAATTTCTTTTTACACATGGGGTTTGTGTTCATTTTTCTTGGCCTTGCAGTCCCACTAAGTTTAGTTATAAGGACAAAGAAGAAGAGAAGAAACAAGAATCTATAAATTTATAGATGACAAAACAAAGTATCAATTGATAACTATAAATGACAAGCATATGATTTCTCACGTCTTTGTTGTAGACCCTTTATTTTCAAATTTTAATAGTAACACTGATTAAATAAAAAAAATATGAAAATTTTAATGGATCTTTTCTGTGTGTGATTCCAATTATCATGGAAAAATGTGTGATGTGTTTATGATAATTATTATTGAGTTATTAAATATATTCTAAGGAGAAGAGAGTTTCCATCTTAACTAGATGCCAATTGAAATCAAATTTCCCAACGGAAGTTTAAACATTATACCTTTAGAAGAATTTCCCCCGGCCTAGTTTACAGGACAGTCAGGAGTGGGCAGCCACGGCAACCTAACACTCTTTTCTTATTAGTGCATATCAGGTATACAGAGCGCTGGGTTTTGTTATCATGTACTCATACATACACGTAGTATACTTCAATCATTTCCATACCCCCTCACTTCTTCTTATCACCTCTCCTTCCTCTTATCACCTCACCTCCCTCCTCTATCCCCTCCTCTCCTCTAGTAGTCTCCCTCTGCTTGCATATCATCATTTTTTCCCCCTAGATTCCACATGTGAAAAAAAGCAGAGGGATTACAGGTGTGTGCCACCATGCCCTCTTTGTTCTTCTGTATGGCTGAATAATATTCTATTGTGTTTATATGCCATACTTTCTTTATCAGTTTATCAGTTGATGGGCAACAAGACTGATTCTGTAACTTTGCTATTGTGAATTGTGCTTGATAAAAACAGGTATGCAGTTTTCTCTATAGTATGCTGATTTTAATTCTTCCTGGTATATTATCAAAGAGTGGTATAGCTGGATTTTGTGGTAATTCTATTTTTAGAATTCTGAGAGGTTTTTCTGTAGGAGGTATTGGGGCTTGAACCCAGGAGCACTTTACCACTAAGCTACACACCCAATGCTTTTTTTTTTTTTTAATTTCAAGATAGAGTTTTGCTAAGTTGCTTAGAGCCTTGCTAAATTGCTGAGGCTGGTCTCAAACTTGTGATTCTCCTGCCTCAGCCTCCCAAATCATTAGGATACAGGCCCTGGCTTGAGAAACTTTTGGTTTCCACAGTGGCTATACTAGTTTGCATTCCCACCAACAGTGTATAAGGGTTCCTTTTGTCCACAATTATTGCTTTTTGTATTCTTGATGATTATCATTCTAAGGGGAGGGGGTGAGATTGAATCTCAAGATAGTTTTGATTTGCATTTCCTTGATGGCTAAAGATGTTGAACATTTAGATTTTTTTTTTTTTACCATTTGTACTCTTTCTTTTAAAAAGTGTTTGTTCTATTCATTTGCCCATTTATTGATTAGATTATTTCCTCTTCTTTGATGTTAAATTTTTTGAGTTTTTTATATATTCTGGATATTAATCCTCTGTTAGAAGAGTATCTGACAAAGATCGTTTCCCAATCCATAGGCTGCAGTTAGTAGTCTCATTCCATTCATAGTTTTTTTGTTGTTGTTGTTGTGCAGAAGCTTTTTAATTTGATACTATCATCCTTTGTCAACTCTTACCATTATATCCTAAGCCATAGGAGTCATATTCAAGAAGTTATTGCCTGTACCTATATCTTTTTTAAAATTTGTTCTTTTTAGTTATACATGACAATAGAATGTATTTTGACATATCACAGATAAATGGAGTATAACTTCCCATTTTTGTGGTGTACATGATGTGGAGTTACATTGTTCATATAATCATATATGAACATAGGAAAGTTATGTCTGATTCATTCTACTGTCTTTCCTATTCCCATCCCCACTCCCTTCCCTTCATTCCCCTTTTTCTAATCCAATGTACTTCTGTTCTCCCTGCCTCCCACCCCTTTATTGTGTGTTAGCATCCTCATATCAGAGAGAACCTTTGGTTTTGGGGGATTGACTTCTTTCACTTAGCATGATATTCTTCAGCTCCATCCATTTAGCATCAAATGCCATAATTTCATTCTTCTTTATGGCTGAGTAATATCCATTGTGTATATATACACCACATTTTCTTTCCATTCATATCAAGTTGGTTCCATAGTTTAGCTATTATAAATTGAGCTGCTATAAATATTGATATGGTCAGGTCAGTAGAGTACACTGATTTTAGGTCCTTTGTATATATGCTGAGTAGTGGGATGACTGGGACAAACAGTGGTTCCATTCCAAGTTTTCTGAGGAATCTTCATACCGCTTTCCAGAATGGTTGCACCAATTTCTAATCCCACCAGCAATGTATGAGTGTACCTTGTTCCCCACATCTTCACAACATTTATTATTACTTGTATTTTTGATAATTGCCATTCTGACTGGAGTGATAAGAAAATTCAGTTGTAGTTTTAATTTTCATTTCTCTAATTGCTAGAGATGTTGAACATTTTTTCATGTATTTGTTGACCATTTGTATTTCTTCTGTGAAGTGTCTGTACAATTCCTTTGTCTATTTACTGACTGGGTTATTTGTTTTTTTTTTTTTTTTTGTATGTGTGTTAAATTTTTTTTTTGAGTTCTTTTTTGGGGTGGGGTACTGGGGATTGAACTCTGGGGCACTCAACTACTGAGTCACCCAGCCCTTTTTTTGTGATTTATTTAGAGGCAGGGTGTCACAGTTGCTTAGCGCCTCACTGTTGCTGAGGCTGGCTCAAGATCCTTCTGCCTCAGCCTCCTGAGCCACTGGGATTACAGGCAAGGGCCATGCTGCCAAGTCAAGTTTTCAGAGTTCTTTACATATCATGACAATTAATGTTCTATCCAAGATGCAGGTGACAAAGATTTTCTCTCATTCTGTAGGCTCTCTTTTCACATTCTTGATTTTACAATTAAGAAGTCTTTTAGTTTGATACCATCTCATGTATTGATTCTTGATTTTACTTCTTGTGCTTTAGGGGTCTTATTGAGGAATTTGATTCCTAAGCTGATAATGATAAAAAGTTGGGCCTACTTTTTCTTCTAGTAGGTACAGGGTCTGTGGTCAAACAATACCTAGGTCCTTGATCCACTTTGAATTGAGTTTTGTGCAGGGTGAGAGATAGGGGTTTAATTTCATTTGCTACATATGGGTTTCCAGTTTTCCCTGCACCATTTGTTAAAGAGATTGTCTTTTCTCCAGTGTATGGAACCTTTGTCTAGTATAAACTAGCTGTATTTATGTGGGTTAGTCTCTGCATCCTCTATTCTGTACCATTGGTCTACAGGTCTCTTTTGGTGCCAATACCATGCCATTTTTGTTTGTATAGCTCTGTAGTATAACTTAACCATACCTATACCTTGAAGTATTTCCCCTTTGTTTTCTTTTAGCTGTTTCAAACTATCAGATCTTATATTTAGGTCTTTGATCCATTTTTCCTTGATTTTTGTAAAGGTGAGAGATAGGGATCTATATTCAATCTTCTAAATATGGATATCCAGTTTCCCCAGTACCATTTGTTAAAAAGGTTGTATTAGCCAGGTGCAGTGGCTCACAGTTGAATCCCAGCAACTTGGGAGGCTGAGGCAGGAAGGATGGAAAGTTTGAGGCCAGCCTAGGCAACTAAATGAGACCCTTTCTCCAAATTAAAAATAAAAAGGCCTTGGGGGTATACGTGGTGGTAGAAGTGTCCTAGGTTCAGTCCCTAGAATGAAATAAGTAAAGAGACTGTCTTTTATCCAATACATGTTTTTGGCACCGTTGTTAAGAAATCAGATGGCTGAGGCTTTGTGGGTTTGTTTCTGTGACCTCTATTCTATTCCATTGGTCAAAATGTCTATTTTCATGACAGTACTATGCTGTCTTTGTTACTATGACTTGGTAATATATTTTGAAATTGGATATGATGATACCTCCAACATTGTTCTTTTTTTTTTTCTTCAACATTGCTCTTTTTTGCTCAACATTGCTTTAGCAATTTGGGTCTTTTTTGGTTTCATATGAGCTTTAATTTTTTTTCTAAAATTGTGAAGAATTTAATTAAATTATGATGGAGATTGCATTGAGTCTATAGATAGCCTTTGGTAATTTTTAACAATAATAATTCTGACAATCTATAACATTGGGGGTGTTTCCCTCTTGCAGTGTCTTCTTCAATTCTTTTTTTTTTTTAAGTATAATTCTCATTGTAGAGGTCTTTTACCTTCTTGGTTAGGTTTATTCTTAGGTATTTTTTTTTTTTGGAAGCTATTATAAATGGAATTGTTTTTCTGATTTCTTGCTCAATAAGTTTGTTTTTGGTGTCTAGAAAAGCTATTTATTTTTTTTAGTTGCATTGCTTCCTGCTGCTTTGCTGAATTTGTGTATCAGACCTAAAAAGTCTTCTGGCAGAGTCTTTAGGGTCTTCTAACAATAGGATCATATCATCTACAAATAGAAATTTGACTTCTCCCTTTCCTGTTTGTATTCTTTTTTTTTCCTCTTGCTTAGTTGCTTTGGCTAAAATTTCAAATATTATATTGAATAGGAGTGATGAAACTGGACATCCTTGTCTCATTCTTGATTTTAGAGGAAATGCTTTCAATTTTTCCCCATTCAATATGATCTTGGTTTTGGATTTGTCATATGTAGCTTTTATTGTGTTGAGTTAATATGCTTTTACACCTAGTTTATTCAGGGCTTTTATCATGAAGGTATGCTGAAGTTTATTTAAGGCTTTTTCTGCATTTATCAACATGGTCATGTGATTTTTATCCTTGACCCCATTTATGCGGTGTATTATATTTATTGATTTGTGAATAGAAACCATCCTTGCATTCCTGGAATGAAATCAACTTGATATGGTGCATGATCTTTGTAATGTGTTGTTGAATTCAGTTTCTACCTGTTTTAAAGAGGATTTTTTATTGGTCTGTAATTGTCTGTAAATATTGGTCTGTAATTGTCTTTTTTTGTTGTGTCTTTATCTGATTTTGGTATCAGGGTGTTACTGGGTTTGTAGAATGAATTTGGAAGCATTCCTCCCCTTTCTATTTAATGGAATAGTTGGAAGAACGCTGGTGTTGGTGTTTCTTTAAAGGTCTGGTAAAATTCAGCAGTGAATTCATCCAGTTCTAGACATTTCTTTTTTGGGAAATTTTTTTTTTTTTTTTTTTACTACTTAGGTCTCACTGTTTTTATTAGTATGTTTAGATTTTTTTCTTATAACTTCTCAGTCAATTTTGGTAGGTTTTATGTGTCTAGACATTTATCATTTCTTCTAGATTTTCCAACTCATTGAAATCAGTTAAAGTAATATTGAAAACGATTTCTGTAATTGATGGCTAATAATCATATGGCAGTAACTGTCAATCTCATTCATATATCCTTTTAAACTCAACAATAGCAAGAAAATTTCAGAGAACAAAATTAATTAGTGTGACTGACTGGTCCAACCATAGAAAACTGAAATATCAACAAGCAGGAAGTGGATCCTAGAAGCAAACTAAATTCCCATTATGTATTCTCAAATAAGATCAAGAGTTAGAAGCTTCTGGTATTTCTGAAAAAGGTGTCAAAAACTGACCTAAAAATAGAAAGCCTGACTATAAAGTACCCATTGTAGTAGTGAGAAAATGTTTCCTATACCCCCTATCATGTCTTTATAATCTCACTGTATTTACTGCTTTCATTATCTCACTTCTCACCCATTTTCCTATTGATTTTTAAAATTTATTTATCTTCTAGTAGAATGCATTTTGATATATTGAACACAAATGGAGCACAACTTCTCATTCCTCTGGCTATATGTGGTGCAGAGTCATTCAAGTAGGGTAATCATACATGGATATAGGGTAATAATGTCTGTCTTATTCTACAATCCCTTCCATCCCCACAGCCCCATTCCTCCTCTCTCTCCCCTCTACATAAACCAAAGTTCCTTCATTCTTCCTTATCCCTATCCCCCCATCCCACTATGGATCAGCATTCACTTATCAGAGGCTTATTTCACTTAGCATGATATTCTCTAGTTCCATCCATTTACCCGCAAATGCCACAATTTTATTCTTCTTCAAGGCTGAGTAATATTCCTTTGTGTATATGTACCATATTTTCTTTATCCATTCATCTATTGAAGGGCATCCAAGTTGGTTCCACAGTTTAGCTATTATGAATTGAGCTGCTATAAACATTGATGTGCCTGCATCACTGTAGTATGCTGATTTAAGTCAGTTGGGTATAAACCGAAGAGTGGGATAGCTGGGTCAAATGGTGGAGCCCCTATTGATTTTTAAATAAAATTATTTTAATTAAAATAAACCTTCAAACCTCCAGCCTCCCATTTCCATCCTGTGTAATAGGATACGTGCCAATACTTCCATTCCAGCAGAGAAAATTGAGAAATCTCTTAGAAGCAAGAACAAAAATAAAGGAAAATGGTGATTAAAATATGAGCAAACTTAAGTCAGCTTAGGTAGTCTACAATCTAAGTAGTCAGAGTTCTGGAAAGAGAGGAAAAACAGAGAAGATGAAGTTATCGAGAGATAATTTCAGATGATTACCAGAAATGCAAAACACTTGGGAATCCAAAGCATAGCATCCTGCCATCCTAAAACAAGATTCTAAAACACTAAGGTCCATAAAAGTACACAAGTGAGATTCTGGAACCAGATGCTGTTAGACTTTTTATCAGTAGCTCTAGAAATGAAAAGAGAGAGAAGTAATGCCTCCAAAATTCTCAGAGAAAGTTACTTACAACCTATAATACCCATAGCAAAAAGAGCAGTTGATTATAAGGATAGAATTATTAACATATCAGACGTGTAAGCATGTTTCTTAAAAGTAAGTGAATTGCTGAGGGCAGTGGCTCATGCCTCTCATCCCAGTGACTCAGGAGGTTGCGGGAGGAGCGTCACAAATTCAAGTCCAGTTTTGGCAATTTAGCAAGACCCTGTTTCAAAAAAAAAAAAATATATATATATATATATAGGCTGGGGATGCAGCTCCGTGGTAAAGTATCTCTATATCTAATCTCTACTACCAGAAAAAGAAAAAAGAAAAAGGGCAAAGAGTACGTGAATGCTCTTCCAGATGGTAGAAAATGTGTAGATGTGGCCTAAAATTAATGATGAAGTTATAGACACATAAAACTTGGGATTTCAATATTTGCAAGTAGCCACCAAAAGAAGCAGCAAGAAAACTGTGTAATGATTAGGAAGGTTGGGGGATCAAGAAAACCTCTGAGGATTGATACTTTTCCTGGCAAGTTTGGTGCTATTTGATCTTTTTTGAATGATGTGCATATATTAATTCAACTAATACTAATTTTATTTAGCAATCAAAAAGGAAAGTGAACTGAAATTGGAAAAGCAAGATGATGAAAGTGACTCTGACTACAACAGAGTCAGAGGTAGAGGTGGTGGGAAGGTGCAGCATTTTCTCTGTACCATAGGGAACTTTTTTACATATAGGAAGCCTTAATCCTCACAGTGTGACTTAAAGAGAGAAATACTACTGCTTTTTTAGAGTTGAGAATACAGGCTCAGGGAAGATAGAGGAAATTGCCTGAAGTCACAGGGCTTGGAACTGACAACACTCAGACCCAAGACCCCAGTCTGTCTGGTTCCAAGGCTTAAGCATCTTTCTCTAGGCAGTATTGATTGCTGGCAATCCAGAACAGAGGTAGTGGGTGCTAGGATGAGGAGAAGACAGTGAGTTTTCAGTAGGGGAAATGCAAATATTCATGTAAGCTGAAGGTAAAGAGCCATCGAAAGCCAAAGATTGAAAGTAGAAGAGAAAAGGAATCACTGAGCTGAGTGAATCCTATAAAGTTTGGAGGAAGCAGCATGGTGATACAGGCAAGTGTTTGGCTTTAAAGAACAAATCCTTTGACTTCTGAAATATGTGGGAAGGAGGTAAGGCTGGGAGAAGTTATTAGGTTGAAACTTGGAGGGAGGGAAGTGGAGGTGTTTCATAGTGCTTTCTCCATGAAGTAGGGATCTGGTTATTTTCCTGTGGATAATTGAGTAAACGAGTAAGGGAAGGATTGGATCTTTACTGGGATTGAGGTAGGGAGTTGCAAAGTGACTGGAACAATTAGGAAAGAGTAGAGTTGCCAGGTTTAGGGAATGAAAATACAACCTACTCAGTTACACTTGAACTTCAGGCTAAAGAAAAAATTTTAAGTTTATGCCCCCCAAATTACATGTTATTTTACCTGACAACCCTTAAAGAGAAACACCAAAACGTGCATAAAGAATATCAAAGTTGCTTTGGAATCAGAAATTTGAAATGGAGTGATCTTAATGTAAACCAGGCATCAGATGTAACCTTGTATGATGAGAAATAAGGTAGAATCATAAGGCTTGACTTCCAGACTAGTGTCTAGGAGATAGCTCAAGTATGCAGTTATTAGGGGCTCTCATATTTCACCATACATATTTCAATTCCTTAATTGCTTATTGACTGTGATATTGAGCTAGGAGACCAATCTGAGAGAGATTGTGGTAGAGATCTGTGGTAGGTAAGTTTTGGAACCCAGTTGTACTATTCCCTAACTGGGGAGAGGTGTATAGAAACCTAGAATTGACAGAGACACCATCCCTGGAAATAGTTTTACCTGCTTCCTAATTTTGCCTGAGTGGCCATCTACATTTTATATCTCCTAGATATGTACTAAGGATGAATACTACTAAATAATCATTAGCAAAAGATTACAAAAAATCATTAGCTCTTTAAAACGTTGGACCAGTTTTGAATGTTGACCTCACCAATGGTATTCACAACAAAAGGGACTGATTTCCCCCATGTAATTCTTTCACGTTTGAGGTTTATCTTGGTGGTTTGGAGTAGCGGTTAAGAGTCTGCAGCCTGTCTACAGTTATATCCCACATTAACCAACATGCTTAAAACTGAGTCTGGGACTCAGTTTCCATGTTTGTAAAATTAGGATAATAATACTACTTAACTTGTAGGAATTAAACTGTAAGGACCAAATGACTTAACATGTATAGCACAAGTACACAAATACTAAAAGTACAACTTTTCATTATATATCGAAGGCTAACAATGAAAGGTTTGAAGTCAATCAAGTGCTGGGGATGGAATATGGATCTTGAGTGTACTAGGCAAGCAGTCTACCCCTGAGCTACACCCACAGCCCTACATTTTATATACATACACAGTAAAACTAACTGGTTTTAAGAGGATATATTGTAGTATTCTTTTATATAATTTTCATAATCAGAAATGAATGCAAGTTTAAGACTTTGAATAAAGAGAACTACTTCTCTTTAGTAACATACATATTTCAATTCCCTAATTGTTTATTGACTGTGATATTGTACTAGGAGACCAGAGATCTGTGGTAGGTAAGTTTTGGAACCCAGTTCTAATACTCCCTAATTAAGAAATCTACAATTAGCTTAAGCTGAATGGCATTTCCTTATGGAAAAAAATAGCCAGCCATGCTTGCTTCACAGAGCAGTAGTGTCAGAATAGCACATGATTGCTACTGTCCAGGTGCACAACTCACTATAATTCTTTTCCCTTTAAAGAACTCAGCCAGAGTGTGGGAGAGATCTCTAATTCTTCACTTTATTGGCTGGACAGACACAACATCTCTCCCCTTTCAAATGGAATAAGTCTTTAAACCCATTCAGCCTATTCTGGCGTCTGGAGTTCTATTATCTTAATTTCCATGTTTTGTGTTCATACTGCTGGATTTGTGGCTATGGGTTGAGTGCTGTTGCTGATGTGGATTTTAAGGTGATTGTGAATTAACTGTCACTTTTTTTTTAAAACAGACTCATAAAATCCCAGAAGCCAGGGGTCTGTTGTTTATTCATTAAGCCTCCTCTGAGTCATTCAGGTACAGGGTGTGTCTGTCAATTGAAACTGCACTGTGGAGGAAGTTTTGAGTTCACATCTGCTAGGATGGGAAAGCAATGTGAGCAGGGACTGGGTAGAAACCTTTTTTCTTTTAGGGCAGGGCAGAGAGTCCTGGTAGCACAGCCTGTAATCCTAGATTCTAGGGAGGCAGGAGGATCACCAAGTTCGAGACCAGCCTGAACAACACAGTGAAAATCTATCTCAAAATACAAATGGCTGAGTTATAGCTCCATGGTAGAAACGCCCCTGGGTTCAACCCCTAGGACTGCAATAAACAAAAAGCAATAGCAGTAAGCCAGGGCAGAAGTGCCCTGAGCTTGCCAGTCAGGCAAATGTGATGAAATGCCAACTCTCAGATGCACGTTCTTAAGTATTGTCTAAGAAAAAAAAGGGGGGTGGGGTGGGGGGAGAGGTGCAAACATTGAGAGTCAGGGCTTTGGGGGTTGTCTCCCAAATGCAAAGAGAGAAGGGCACCCGCGGTTAGCTGGGCAACTGTGGGTGCTTCAGTTGTGCTGGGCCGGGAGGCTCTTCCCCTTTGGGAATTTCAGAGCCTCCCCAATTTTCTAAATCTTTCAAGAGCGGCCAGCAGCCCACCTCCTCAAAGGCCTCACTGTTGGCCTGAATCTGGGACACACCGCCTGACTTTGTGCCCAGTTGAACGAGGGGAACCCCCGCACAACACCAACCCCGATGCTGGCCCATTTCACTATGAACGGGGGAGGGGGGAAACCACTTTCTGCCCCTCAAGACAGAAAGTTTCTAGGTCTTACCGGGATCAGGGCTGGAGGGGTAAGGGAGAGTACCGGATCATTCCGGTCCACTCTCCCTTTTCGGCTTCTAGCCCCCTCCATACCTCTCAAAGTTCCTTCCCAGCCTCTGTCCCCCAGAGCGCGACTGAGACTCGCTGGGCAGCGGCTTCGGTTTCCCCTGCCCGCGCGGAAGTGGCCTCAGGGGCTGCCGGCGACAACTAGGGACACTGGGATCCGCCAAGAGCTGCAAGGCTAGGGACCAGGGAGGTGCACTATGAAACGCCGGGTTGTCTTCTGCCCCACTGTCTTGTGGGGAGAAAAGTTTCCAAAAGGTTTCCCCCTCCTCTTTTCCGTGGGCTTGAATGAGCCCTCTGCATCGTCTGGGAGTGGAGGATGGCTGCCGAGGGACAGGACTTCTACTTTAGAATTTAGGGGATACTAGGCTCCGCCCCTTCTTTCCCCCGCCCCCACCGTGTGTGTGTGTTGGGGGGTGCGGGGTGGATTCGCTGCTTGGGAAAGCGGGGGGAAGGGTTCTTTATTATTTCATTATTTGCTTTCCCCCCAGATCTTTCCTGGACGGTGTGTCCCAGCAGCCCAGATCCGGGGGCCCCCAGCCCTGAGAGGGCGTGAAGAGTTAAGGCATTAACCCCTCCCAATCTCCTCCTAAAGGAAGCCACCCTGCCTCAGCGTGGCGCTCGGCGACTTTGCCTTGCAGACTGGCGCGGGCAGCAGCGAGCGGGGCTGGCCATTGGAGTGCACGGCTGCGGAGGGAGGGTCCCGGACTCCAGTAACTTTGCGAAAGCAGAGTGCAGTCAGTCGGGGGCAGCAGCAAGATGCGGAGTGCGCGGTGCAGACCCGGAGCTTTCCTAACGCAACTTCGTCCTGCCTGAGCGAGGTAGGGGGCTACGAACCGTCCGGGCTCTGGCCAGCGGTGGCTGGGAGCGCGGAGACGTACCGCTGCCGGAGGGCCTAGGTGGCAGAAACGAATTTTTTAAGCTTGAACGAAACGGACAAAAACTTTGAAAACATCCATCTCTGGGCTCTGAAAGTACTTGTCTCTTGGGCTGCTGTGGAGCCCAACTCGATCGGATTGTTCTTGGAGCACCGGTGATTTACGGAGTTTGGAAAAGGATTAATCAATCCCTAAATGTAGAACTGACTGGTGGGGGAGGGGGATGGAAGTTGCGATTCTTCAGAGGAAGGAGAGAAGACGATTATTTCTAGAAATCTTATAGACGAAGAATTTGGGGGAACAGGGGTAATGGTTTAAACTTGCACTGCTTCCCAGCAAGATATAGAGTTAGGATGGGCAAACGCGGGCAGCCTGTGCTGACCGGGAAGTTGCTCCTGCCTCTATTATTGCACTTAAAAAAAAATCAGAATGCTGCATTACTTTGAAACATTTAAACAACTTCAAAGTAGACCTGTGCAGACTAATGCTTTGTGCCGTTCCTTCACACTTTCTAGTTCTATGAGAGGAGGCAGCGCTTTGTGGGGATGGCACTAACTACAACTGGCCATGCCAGTTTTGCAATGCACATCATATGCCTGTTTCTGAGTAGCTTTGCCCCCTGAAATTAGAAATGTGGCAGCATGTATTGTCATTAGTGGTATAACTTCTTGTTTGTGTGTGTGCCTGTGTTGACTGAACAAAAAATACTTATGCAATCAACTTATGAAACTTCTGGGATTTACTGCAATCTCTTATGAATGGTTTTTACTGAATACCTTTACATTTACTTGCACCAGGCTTGCCGGGGGGTTGGGGGGAGGGGGAGAAGAAACAATAGGCAGTTGCTTCACGGAGGCGCTGAGCTTTCCTGTTTACCGCAGGGCTGGGGCGCGCCTGGCGGCCCACACCTCACTACGCCCTCGGACCCTCAGCACACCTGCTCCTAGAGGGTTATTAATAGAGCCCAGAAAATGACTTACGCTGTCAAATAATTTTCGTGCAAAGCTACTTTCTTGCATGGCAATTAGGAGGTGGTGCTCATCTCTTCGAGTTGTGGGTGGGGTGGGGTGGGGTGGAGTGAGGGGACCCAGGTGTGGGTTTCTGCCCTTAGGTTTGCCAGTTGAGTCTCTTTGGGTAGAGATTATGGGCTGTTGGTGTGAGCACGCAGATGAGCTGATGACTATTTCAGAGAATCCTGGGGTATCAGGGGTTGAAAGGCTGGAGCGGGAGAGAGCTAGCGGGGCGGGAATGGAGTTACTGGGCACCCTTCTCCAGGTTTCCTATCTCAGTTTGAGTGTATGTGAACATAGGGAGACTTTCCCATTCATCCAGTTGAAGTTTTCAGCGTGGGTAATTTTTTTGGTTTTTCTTACTCTTCTTCTTCCTCGTCTCCCCTAGAAATTATATATATATATATATATATATATATATATATATATATATATATATATATGCTATATAGATATTTATTTCTCCCTGCACTCTCCTCAGGTTTTCCTAAAACAGCAATAACAACAAAACTGGAGCAATGCCTTAGCGATAATGAACAGTGTGGTATGGCTTTTCCCCTGACGCTCTTCTCTTTGTGACTTGTTTAAGGCTGCAGTTTCGGAGGCCCTCTCCGGTCAAGGAAAAGCTCAGCTACACAAAAAGCCTGGATCTCTTACAGATCTTCACCCCAGCAGCAGCGAGTGAAGCCCCGCTCGCCCTCGCCCTCTAGCGTTCGTCTGGAGAAGTGCCACCTCCGGGTTCCTGGGGACACAGTGTAGCACCATGGTGTCCACCAGCATCCCGGTAGTCAAGGCCCTCCGCAGTTCGGTCTCCGACTATGTCAACTATGATATCATAGTCCGGCATTACAACTACACGGGAAAGCTGAATATCAGCCCCGACGAGAATGGCATTAAACTGACTTCGGTGGTGTTCATTTTCATCTGCTGCTGCATCATTCTGGAGAACATCTTTGTCTTGCTGACCATTTGGAAAACCAAGAAGTTCCATCGGCCCATGTACTATTTTATTGGTAACCTGGCCCTCTCAGACCTGTTGGCGGGAGTCGCCTACACAGCCAACCTGCTGTTGTCTGGGGCCACCACCTACAAGCTCACCCCCGCCCAGTGGTTTCTGAGGGAAGGGAGTATGTTTGTGGCCCTGTCAGCCTCCGTGTTTAGCCTCCTAGCCATCGCTATCGAGCGCTATATCACCATGCTGAAGATGAAACTTCACAACGGGAGCAACAGCTCCCGCTCCTTCTTGCTGATCAGCGCTTGCTGGGTCATCTCACTCATCCTGGGAGGCCTGCCCATCATGGGCTGGAACTGCATCAACACCCTGTCCAGCTGCTCCACCGTGCTCCCGCTCTACCACAAGCACTATATCCTCTTCTGCACCACGGTCTTCACTCTCCTCTTGCTCTCCATCGTCATTCTGTACTGCAGGATCTACTCTTTGGTCAGGACTCGAAGCCGCCGTCTGACCTTCCGCAAAAACATGTCCAAGGCCAGCCGCAGCTCTGAGAAGTCGCTGGCCTTGCTGAAGACTGTAATTATTGTCCTGAGCGTCTTCATCGCCTGCTGGGCACCCCTTTTCATCTTGCTCCTGCTGGACGTGGGCTGCAAGGTGAAGACCTGCAACATCCTCTTCAAAGCGGAGTACTTCTTGGTGTTGGCAGTGCTCAACTCTGGCACTAACCCCATCATTTACACTCTGACCAACAAGGAGATGCGCCGGGCCTTTATCCGGATCATGTCCTGTTGCAAGTGCCCCAGTGGAGACTCCACCGGCAAATTCAAACGACCCATCATCGCTGGTATGGAATTCAGCCGTAGTAAATCGGACAACTCCTCTCACCCTCAGAAGGATGATGGCGACAACCCAGAGACCATTATGTCTTCTGGAAACGTCAACTCTTCTTCCTAAAGCCGAATGCTGCCAATCCTCGGGAAGTGCTCTTACAGGGTCACCACCCACCCCAACC
The DNA here is from genome assembly GCF_964194105.1 of Spermophilus citellus. Classification (NCBI taxonomy): domain Eukaryota; kingdom Metazoa; phylum Chordata; class Mammalia; order Rodentia; family Sciuridae; genus Spermophilus; species Spermophilus citellus. Next base: position 49,075,122 of record NC_138191.1, on the reverse strand, counting down.
CCAGTATTTGAAAAAGGGCTCTGGGCCTCAACTGCTGCCCGGAAGGAGTTGCTGTGAGGGAAGGAGCTGGAGAGAGGAAGGGAGGGGGAGAATCGAAAAGCCGGGTGAGCCGGTGGTGGTGGTGGTGGTGGTGGTGCAGGGTGTTGGTGGGTATTTAGTTCCTGTGAACAATGCACTGGGAAGGGTGGAGTCAGGTCCCCTGCCTGGAGCCTATTTCCTATTCCCCTGGAGCTTTGATTTTGCACTGAGCCAAAGGTCTAGCATTGTCAAGCTCCTGAAGGGTTCATTTGGCCCCTCCTCAGAGACTGAAGTCTCCACGTGAAAGCTTCTCTTTGACTGGAGTTGTAAGCAGAAGATGTTTTTTTTTTTTTTTTCACTGTAGTTTCAAACCCAAGTGAGTGTGTCCACTTCTACTTGTCTGGGGGAGGCTCTGCATAGCCCACCCTCCCCTCCCTGTTGACACCCCTCCTGGAGATTTTTTTTTTTTTTTTTTTTTTTTACTTTATATTGTAACTACCTGGCGGTCCTCAGAGTAGAGGTTGTGCCCTAATCCATTTCTTGACCATCTGTAGCAGGAAGGCTGTGCTGAGTAGGTAGGCTGTGAGGAGATGGAAATGGTTTAATGGTTTGAAGATGTAAAGCAATTTCATTTGTTGAGGCCAAAGTGTCCACATAAGCTGGATCCGTTTTTTTTTTTTTTTTTTTTGGATAATTGATTGAAGTCACTTTGATTTATTTTTTCTTAAACATCTTTACAATGAAATGTGCTAAAGTGTCATATCCATTGTGGCTGTAATCAGCATAAGGAAGTCGACTTTATCTAAATGATATCTTATCCCCAATCCTTACAGTCGCAGGAGAAACAAGGTGAAAACTGACTGGGAGCTAACTCTGGTAAACCAAGAGAGTTCCTTAATGACTTTGTCTAACAAATACAGCATCTGTCTTTGGCACTTTTGTTGATGTTTATTTCAGAGTGTTGTGTGATTCATTCCAACCAACAGGATGGTTGCATTTTGTTGTGTTAAAAATACTTTTTATGAATTTTGAATGTATTTGTTTTCAGCAGAGCTCATTTCATTGGATTTTTTCCCCTAACCTGTGTTAACACCATTGAATGTGTATTTCTTAAAAAAAATACCATCCTCTTGTGCCCTTAAAAGCATTACTTTAACTGATAGGGAGCACCAGAAGTTTTTCAGTATAGCTGTTCATCTGATAGTAATTGAAGATGTGTATAAATGTTGCAAAGAATAAAAAATTTATTGCTGTCTCATTAGTATGGTTTTTCAGTGCAATTAAACAAAGAAATGTCTTTTTAAAAAAAATATAGTATTTAATAGGTTTCTGACTTTGTGGATTATTTTGCACATAGCTTTATCAACTTTTAAACATTAATAAACTGATCTTTTTTAAAGATCTCTTTGTGAAGAGCATTTTTAAAAATCATTACTGAGATATTCTCTTTGACTATGCAGCTCTTTGGAATCACAGTTAAGGGCAAATTTCTGTTATTCTTTAAAGGACTTGACTCTGATAAACTAGGGTGTGAAAAAAAAATGTGGTTTGTTTAGAAACCACTCCATCTTTTTCAGGAAGATAACCTTTGTAAGTTCACAGTGAAGAGTCCAATGAATGTGAAAAACCACCAACCTTCTCAATACCACATTGGTAAGTAAATGTAATTGAGCTTTAAATTACATTAAAGCCAAACCAAATTAAGTACAATAATTCTGTCCTAAAACATGTTTTTTTTTTAAATAATTAACAGTGTAGTTGTCAATCTAATTTAAATTATGACCCACAATGATCACTTCAAACCAATTAACAGAATTGTATGTTCCTGGCCCTTCACCAATAAGCTGAGAAGCAGGATTATAGATATGGGATATAACAGTGAGTAACTTAATTTTTTAGGACACTTTTGGGTTCTCCAGCCTGTCTTCTGAGCAATATGGGAATATACTTTATCAGTGAAGTAGCAAGTTGTAGAAGGTTAGGTTGAGTAGCATAGCATCTTTTATTTGAAAACTTTCTACTCAGTTGTATTTAAAAGAGTTAACATCCTTAGTTATTAATGTCTTCAACTATAAAATTAAAGCAAAGGTACTTTACAAGCATCACAGACTTGTAATTGGTAATTCTCATTTTGGTATTATTGTCATCTTTATTGGGATTAAATAGAGGTATTTTGGTGTGTTTGGCTCTTCAGCCCTATTGTTACTCTCAGAATTTGTGCTTTCAAGTGTCATTGAATGTGCACAGGACGCAGTTGGGACACAAAGATAAACCTCACCTAATAGAGTAGATGTCATTTCTGAGTAAGGTTAACTGTGGGAAACAGAAGTGTGTCCACTAAGGAAACCTTAGGTCACAACCTCCAGTTTCCTGAAGGAAATGCCAAAAATGCTCTGAAGACAAAAGGCTGGAAACAAACTGGAATGTCTCTATCCATCTGTCTGCTGAAGCGGAAGGAATGATTTCATGTTATACTCACTTCCTAGAGCTTCCATTCCAGCGTCCAGCATAATGGAAAAGTGTGTCCCTTTTGTGTTTCAGTGAATGATAAAATGTTCATGCTCTGGGCTTATCTTCATAAGCACAGTGGTGACTCACAGCATGGGGGAAGATGGAGTGGGGCTGCTGCCCTTGTTGGGGAATGGGGAGTTCACTGGCAACAGGGAGGACAGCTCACTTGCCCACCTGTGAGCACATCATCCAGTGGTTAGATGAGGTTGTTCCTGTGAACTCCAGGCAGTGCATTTCATTCTGAGAGAGTTGGACAGTGATGGATTGTGATTTCCTGGGCAGATGTGGCCTGGAAGCAAAGGGCTATATAAAGGAATCCTTGGTTGTATCCCAACATGAATATCTGATTTTAATTGCATATATTTCTTTCTTTTTTTTTTTTAAAGAGAGAGAGGAGAGAGAGAGACGAAGAGAGAATTTTAATATTTATTTTTCAGTTTTCGGTGGACACAACATCTTTGTTTGTTTGTGGTGCTGAGGATCGAACCCGTGCCGCACTCATGCCAGGCAAGCCCACTGCCGCTTGAGCCACATCCCCAGCCCTAATTGCATATATTTCTGAGACGTGACATTGAGAAAAAAAAAAATCTCAGTGACTCCATGTTGATATTAAAATATACACATTCAATGTTCTGATTTAAAAAACATCTAGTATTGTTCAAGAGGAGTAAAAGATGTTTGGTAATACTTGACATATTTATATAAAAATTTCAATTGGCTCAAAATATTAGCAAAGTGACAAAATGATATCACACAGCACTTTAATCCCATCGGCATTAAATGTGATTATAGTTTTACAACACATTCAAATCAAAATCTTATATAAGCCAGGCACAGTGCTGCATGCCTATAATCCCAGCAACTGGGAGGGCTGAGGCAGAAGGATCACACGTTTAAGGCTAGCCTCAGCAATTTAGTGAAGCCCTCCAAAACTTAGTGAGACCTTATCTCAAAATAAAAATAAAGAGTAGGGATGTAGCTTAGTGGTAAAGCAACCCTGGTTTCAATCCTCAGTATGAAAAAAGACAAATTCTTGGTCTTGCATTTTACTCTTCTTTAGTAAAAGTTGATCTAATATTATTATCAAATCAGAAATGTATAGTAGTGGAAATTTTGTATTCATGTTCATTAGAGTCTATTTAGTAATATCATCACTCAGTTGTGATAGGTATTATCCCTATTTTTCCCCACTGTGAAAAGCCTGATTATAAAGATCTTCTGTTCTTCTCCCATATATTAACTTTTTTTTTTTTTTTTGAGCTGGGGATTGAACCTAGAGCCTTATGCACGTAAGGCAAGCACTCTGCCAACTGACCTATATACGGACATTGCCTGAGCTGAGGATATGCCAGTTAATATCCTTGTACTTCCAACCTAGGTAGCACTTTTTGTATGCTTTTGACTCTTCATGTGAATATTCCATACACCCCTGAGATCTGTCACTTTTTCTAGATGACTACAAATGTAGCTGTTTGGAAGCTACTATTCTGAAAGAATAACTTCAGACAAATAATAGGTTCTACTGAGGAAGTCCTGCAAAGTAAGTGCTTGAAATTTAAGTAATTCTCAGTATTAGCAATTTCATTTTCAATTGAAAAACAGGGAACAGTAATGGAGTAACACACTTAAAATAGTCCACATACACAACTGTTAAAGATTTGACTTTGTAAATAGTCACTGGCTCAAAAATTAATCTCTAACTAGGAACTGTTATTTACCCAGAGTATTTGTGCTAGGTTTTGGAAATCACTGTAAAATGTTCAGATATTCATTTTGTTTTAACGTGGCTCATTCTGTCCTTCTCATCTGGGGTAGTGGGGTTTCCTGTGGATACCTAACCAGTTGGATCAAACTATATTTTATCTCATTAATTTCCAGACTAGATTTTTCTTCATTTTCTGTAAATAGATTATTAAAAAGGCCTTTGAGAGGGTAAGTAACCAAAATAAACCTTTGTAGGTCCTATTAGAGTAATCTTTCCCTGTGAACACAGTACTTTCTTGATAAGGAGAATTATTATAAATTGCATCATTCCTTCCAAACTTCCTTCCTGCCTGTTTGATGTGTGTTTTACATGGTCCCAGGAAAGAACTTGAGATACATTTTATATATGCCTTTGTCTTCACTGCCATACTAATTGGAACTAGAGCCATCTTTGAGAACAAACTCAAGCAAGCAAGGTTTATTATAATAGCTAAAAACTTTTAGATGGTTTACAAAGAAAAAGGATTTTTAACCAATAATCAGAAAAGCCAGGAGAGATCAGAGGAAGATAATAGTGAGGAATTAGACCTAAAATTAATTCAGTGTTTTCACAGCCTTAGACAGGAGCCAGAACCCAGAGTAATTTTGGTTCTTGCTGAATATCAATCTCCTGGTACAACCTATCTCTTGCTTCCTGGCTTTCTTCTCTGATTTAGATTCAAGTGATTCCTGTTTACCCCATGTTCTTTTTCCACTCCTTTAAGGGTGAATTGAAGGATTAAAACTCAGACTTAGCTCTATGTATAGCCATTAGCAAAAGTCAAGTGTGGGTGGAAGAACTGAATGAACAGGAATTGCTACATTTTATTTTATTAAAGTATCCTCATGTACCCAACCAGCAGATTTGTGTGTGTGTGTGTGTGTGTGTGTGTGTGTGTGTGTGTGAGAGAGAGAGAGAGAGAGAGAGAGAGAGAGAGAGAGAGAGAGAGAATATCCTCATATACCCAACCAGCAGATTTTGTGTGTGTGTGTGTGTATACTAGGGATTGAACCCAGGGACGCTCAACCACTGAGCCACATTCCCAGCCCATTTTATTTTTTATTTTGAGACAGGGTCTCACTAAGTTGTTTAGAGCTTAAGTTGCTGAGGCTGGTTTTGAACTTGGAATCTTCCTGCCTCAGCCTCCGGAGCCACTGGGATTACAGGTGTACATCACTGTGCCCAGCCCAGTAGTTTCTTTGTTCTTAATGGATACTTTCATTGTGGTGAACTCATTCATAAACTATTCAGCAATTTAAAAAAGAAATTACTACTGGTACTTTCAACAAATTGTAGTCGAGCAAAGGAAATGAGCCACAAAAGAGACCATACTGCATAATTCTATTTATGTGAAGCTTAAGAGTAGGCAAAAACAATCTATAGAGATAGAAATAATAGTAGTTGCTTAATGGGAAGGGGATAAACTAGAAAGGAAGAGGAAGGAACTTTCTAGGTTGTCAACAATGCACTATACCTTAATTTTTAAGGGTGTTGGTTACTCAGCTGTGTGTATTTGTCTAAACTTATCCAACTATATTCTCAAGACCTGTGAAGTTTTTAAAATAAGCAACAATACACTTTTACTTACACTTTCTCTGAAATTATGGGAAGCTTCCATGGAATTCAACAAAATGTGGCAAAAGTCCATAAAAAGAACATATATTCTTTTAATTTTTTCCCATACCCCAGAACCAGAACAATAAAATGCTAAATAATCTTGACCTGATGATAATTTTGTTTTAAGAATTTGGCTTAATATTGGTATTTATGCTGGGTGTGGTGGCTCACACCTATAATCCCAGCAGCTGGGGAGGCTGAGGCAGGAGGATCTTGAGTTCAAAGCCAGTCTCAGCAAAAGAAAGGTGCTAAGCAATTCAGTGAGACCATGTCTAGCCTATAAATAAAATACATAATAGGGCTTGGGATGTGGCTCAGTGGTGGAGTTCCCCTGAGTTCAATCCCTGGTAACCCCTCCCCAAAATTTAGTATTTGTAATCCCTAAAGAATTCCTATATCTTGAAAGAGTCTAGGGATGTAAGGTAATTGTCACAATAAAGTTTATTGACATTCAGATTTCAGTCTGAGGACTATAAGGAGAGTTGTAAATAATCTTAAGAAGAATGGGCTTTAAAGCACTGGAAAAGATACAAAAATATATTAGTATTAGAAATATACAAATCAGAGGATCCCAAACCCTGTTTTACCCTGACTGCCTGACCAAACCTGTAAAAAGCACTCAGTTAGATGTTAACGTTTGCCCTGGGTGTAAGAACTGTGTTGTTAGAAACAATGGGCAGAGACAAACAGGGTATGGGAAAATGGCCTTCCTATGCTCTGGAGGGTTTGATAAACCTGAGGCATTTATTTAGTTCTGCTCAATCCCATCTAAAGATTCCTTCATTCAGCCAGCTTTGGGTATCACTGAGCATAGGTGACATGCCTCAGGTGTTACCCTGGTCCTTGGACAGGCTAATTAGATGCAAAGCAGGAAAGGAAACCAGAAAGAGGGGACAATGAATACTGCCTGGATAGTCAAGGAGCTAGGAAACATGCTCAAGTTCTTATCAGTGTCTCTAAAGCTCTTCTTTCTATTGTTGCTGTTCTTTTCTGCTGATTTATTGATACTAGGGCAGAAAGAGTAACCACGGAGAAAGCACTGGTGTGGCTCATGCTTCCTGCTCCCACATCTTCCTAGGTCCATACTTACCCTTCCATTCAAGAGTACCTTCCCAGGGCTGAGGATGTAGCTCAGTGGTAGAGTGCTTGCCCTACTGCCCTGTAGCCGTAGAATGTTGTACACATCTGTAATTCCAGCAATTTGGGAGACTGAGGTAGAAGGGTCACAAGTTTGAGGCCTGCCTAGGTAATTTAGGGAGATGTGCTTTCTTCTTTCTTTTTGGTACTGGGGATGAAAACTAAGGGCACTCTACCACTGAACGATAGCCCCTTTTAACTTTTCTTTTTATTTAAGTTGCCTAGGCTGACTTGAAATTTGTGGTACTCCTGCCTCAGCCTCCCAAGTTGCTGGGATGACAGTTGTGTACCACTGTACCCTGTGCAAGAAACTGTTTCAAAATAATAATTAAAAAAAGAAATCAAAAGGGCTGAAGGTATCTCTCAGTGATAGAGTGTTACTGATTTCAATCTTCAGGGCTGGGGAGAAGGGGAGGAAGAGAAATAAAAAGAAAAAATGCTTGTCCTATGTTGGGTGCTCTGGCTGTAGGGAAATGATAAGCAGGGTCCTTGCCTTTATAGTTTGCCAGATTTTTTTTTCTTCCGGCTCTGGTGTTTCAGTGACCCTTTCCCTTTGGGGTCCAGGAATTCTGATATGGAAATTATCTTCTTTCTTTTTCCATGATTCTGTTCACTATCCTACCCTTCCTCTACCACCTTAGATTCTTTAGTAATGTAAAATAATTTCACTCCTAAGTGTGCTTAATGTTGGCAGCTTTTCAACTTTGACTTTTATTTAACTAACATCTCTAAATAAGTTAAAATTAAATAATAGAGAATTCACTTATGTTTGGAACAGAGAATTCTTTATGTCATTATGCGTTATTGTAAATATCGGTTGCTCTAGGTTTTATGTAATAAATAAGCAACTTGTGAAATCAAAACATTCAACATTGTTTTCAGTTTTTTTTTTTTAATCACTTTAGCTTTTCTTTCTAGATCACTATTGGGAGCTGCACTGGACAGAACCACTTGGGTTATAATGTGCAAAGGACATTTACGTGTGACTAAATCTTAGGCGGTATCCTTATTCAACGTGGATAAAAAAGGAGACAAATACATAGCTTTAGAGGAAACATGGCATGCCCTTAATTGTCAATATTATTATGGGACAACATATCTAATGATGAACCATTGCAGATCGTCTCAAGGATTGCAAAGAGGAGCCTAGGAGGTCTCTCACAGGCTTCATGTTCACTGGCTAACTACCAAGTAGCAGCCCAAGAACTCTGTACTCTGGTATTACACATCAACCCTGCTCACGTTCATTTACCATTTTTATGAGGAGGGCTCAAGAATGTCAAAGCTCAGATGCCTGCTCACCGTGACCAGAACTATCCTCAATGCACAAGGTCAATGCCTGTAATCCCAGCAACTCTAGAACTTGGGGCAGGAGCAGGGCAAATTCAAGGACAGCCTCAAAATAAAACATAAAAAGGGCTGGGGATGTAGCTCAGTGGTTAAAGTGCCCCTGGGTTAATTCCCCAGTGTGAAAACAAAAACAAAAACAACCAAACCAAACCAAAGCACAAGGTTTACTGGTTGAATGATGAGTGGCTTCATTGTTTTGTACAAAGGAGAGGATATTTATTTCTAATTTCAGAGTTTTTCTTGCTGCTGTCTAGACAGTTCAGAGAAAAACAAATTTAGATCACTAGTAAAATTACATTCTAAAATAAGAGAATACTTGTGCTAAATCACTTGTGAAGACATTAGCTATCATATGCCTGGAGATGACTCCCTTACCAAGTTTCTGCAGATCTTTTGTGGTACCAGAAATAGTGGTTAGCTCTCACATGCTGTTCTGCTTCAGCTGGCTTCATGCGGCCACCTGCAAAAATAGTTCTTGGTTTCTCTTCCTTGTCTAGATGTCACTCAAGACAACTTTTAGAAAAACACAGATTTTTATATTTCCATTCTCACGTGCAAAGGGAACTAGATTATCAAAGAATTACCTAACTGGATATGGTGGCACATGCCTGTAATCCCAGCTACTTGGGAGGCTGGGGCAGAAGGATTGCAAGTTTGAGGTCAGCCTGGGCAATTTAGTGAAATCTTGTCTCAAAATTTTTAAAAAGGAGTAGAAATGTAGTTCAGTTGTAGAGCACTTTCTTAGCATGCATGAAGCCCTGGGGTCAATCCCCAGTACTTTTTTATGAGGAGGACTTATAAATAAATAAATAAATAAATAATAAATATTACTTAGGTTATTCAATATATAAAACACTTTTTCTTAATTACCTGGATATTTATGTCAACACTTTTTCTATACAAATTTTTATACCATCATAGGCAGGAGTTGAACAATTATAAAGAATTTAGATAACACCCACAAGTCCTTCTAATTTAAGGATCAAAAAGACTCATATAATAACATGTAGCTTGAAAAAAAGCATTTTTATATGCATCAGCTCATTTTAGACATGTGTTTTATTAATTTTTCTTTTTGAAACCATGATTATTCAGTACTGTATGTTGTTTTTTCACTATGATCAGTGATTTTAAATTATAGCCCTGATCAACAAAAATTAAAATGTGTTTCAATTACTTAAACAGCTATAGGCAATTTGAGTGAAATAGATTCTGTTTTCTGTTCACTTCTAAGCGGTTTGATAGAAGCCAAGTTGCTAAAATTGATACAAACATATAAGCAAAGGAGATCCCTGGATTTACCATCTCATCCTTTAAGGCTATAGTAGGGAGAGTAGCTGTCCCAAGATTTATGTGGCCTACAGATAAGAAAAAGATTTTCATTTTTAGGCCTGGCAGAGTGGTGCATACCTATAATATCAGTGACTAAGAAAGCTGAGGCAAGAAGACCCCAAACTCAAGGTCAGCCTGGGCAACTTAGTAAGATCCCTTCTAAAATGGTTGGGGATATAGCTCAGTGGTAGAATATCCCTTCGGGCAATCCCTAGAACAGAACAACAACAACAACCACAAAATACCACTTCTTCCACAAACCAATAATAATAATAATAATTATTATTATTATTATTATAATGGTTATAATAATAAAATGGTTAATGTTGGACATTCTCACAAAGTCTACTTAAATGCTATTCAAGACATTAGAGTATATATTTGTAATTTTTGTGTTAATACATTTAATGTTCTGAGCAGCTAACTGTTGGAGGCTTGGTAGTGTAGGATCTTTCATCAATTTTCCCACTAGAGAAAAAAAAAGTTCTATCTTCTGTTTGTGTTTTCAAAAATAATTAATGAATTAACTAACGAGTTCCTTTGTAAAGTGAAAATTTAGAATAAACATATTAGTTCAATATAATGTTAAACATTACTTAAAAACAAAGTGGTTTTTTTTTTGTACTCTTTTTATATTTTATTAGAGACAGGGCCTTCCTGAGTTATTTAGGACCTCACTAAGTTTCTGAGCTGGGTTTGAACTTGAGATTCTCCAGTCTAAGCCTCCAGAGCCTCTGAGATTACAGGCATGCACCACCATGCCCTGCTAAAGTGGTTTTCTTAAAAAAAATTTTTTTCAGTTGTAGATGGACACAATACTTTTATTTTTGACTTACTTATTTTTATGTGGTGCTGAGGATTGGACCCAGTGCCTGGGTGCAAGGCACACACTCTACCACTGAGCCACACCTCCAGCCGGACAAAGTGTTTTTAATTTAAGAAATGGACAAGTATTTTTCTTTGTGTTTTGATCCTTAAATAGCTGGATTAAAAAAAAAACTTACAATGAACAGAAATTTATTGACCTGCAGTTCTGGAGGCTAGGAAATCCAGTATCAGGTGCTGGCATCTGGGAAGAGCCTTTTGCTCTGCCATAATGTGGTGGTGGGGTGGGAAAGGCAGCAGACAAGTTGGTTTTTTGAAAGTCATGTCTGATTATATAATTCTCTAATGACCTAGGTATCTTTTATTAAACAATTCTTTCTACATAATTTTTGCCTAATAGATACAGTAAATCTATGGGGAATTTGAAGGAATTAAATAAACATTGAAGGAAAAAAAAACACGCAAGAGATGAGCTTCATTAAAATGCTATCCTGTGTTATTATTTGCTCCCTGGAGAGGGCAGTTTCCAGGCCACCACATGCCTTCCGTCATTTGAAATAGAGTGCTGGCTCTAGCCCTGATGTTACTTGTGGTTTACACAATTCTGACTCATATAAAATTGTGTGTCTGTGTTACCACGGTAAGTTTACATTAGGCTTTGCATTTCATTATCAATTAGGAATGCGCTCGTAATTGGCAGGGAACTTTTATTTGGAGCAAAGTAATAGGAACATTTTCTTATAGTCATCCCCACTTTCATTTAAACCTATCTAAAGGAAAAAGAGAACTTTGCATTCCATACAAAAGAAGTTTTACACATCAAGGATTAGTATAGCTTCCCAGTATTATAAACCATTCACATTCTTTCTATGTCACTCCATGAATTTTTCTCTAATTTGGAGGCTATCCATATTATTCCCTTTTATTTCAGAGGCTCTGACATTCTAGTTAAAGCAAATAAATTTGGTAGCATCATTTCTCCTTGCTCAAGGCCTTTTTTGGTAAGCTTAAGGAGGAGCACAAATTGGGAGTGCGACTTTGTTTCCCATATTTTTGAATTGGCAGGGTGTCCTGGGATTTGTGGCTGCCTACTTGAATAATCTCTGGGGATGAACACCATTCACATTTCATGGCTCTCACTAGGAATCATTAACAGCCCAGTGCAGAGTCTTGCTTTTCACTTAACTCCGAAGAGGATGAAGAAGCCCTGCCAAGGTTCAGTAAAGGATAACAAAGCATAAGCTCTTTAATAGGATAAACTAACATAGGAGTCTCAGCACACCAAGCCTTTCCCACAAGTAGGACCTGTGGCAGGAATTGGCATTCAGGCTGACGACCCTCCTACACCCCTCCTAGGTGGGGTATGGGGAAACAAATGTATCTTCTCTGAAATGAGCCGAGTTATAGACTTTGGGAAAACAAGAATCTATCTTTTGAGCTAAGACCAGGATCTCCATGATTTATAGTGGTTTTTAAATGGAACTGGGTAATTTTGTATTGGAGAGAATTGTAAGATCTAGAGGGCATTTACTATAGTGAAGCACTATTTGAATTCAGCTCTGAGTAGGCTGAAACATCCCTTTGCATTGTGGAAATGTCTTCATATGTTTCATATATTTGCTGTTAACTAATATATCTTATAAAATGACATTTTATAAACCATGCATGGTTTTTGCAGTCGAAAAGCAATTGTGTGTGTGAGTGCGCATGCGTGTGCGCGCACGTGTGTGTGTGTGTGTGTGTGTGTGTGTGTGTGTGTGTGTTTTCCATACTGAGGATTGAAACCAAGCTCCATACCTGTGGAGCCCTTTTAGGTTTTAATTTTGAGACAGGGTCTCACTATGTTTCTCAGGCTGACCTTGAACTTACCCTCCTCCTGACTCAGCCTCCCCAGTCACTGGGATTCCAGGTGTGTGCCAGTCTGCCAGGCTCAGCAATTGTAGTGCTAAAACAAAGCTTCTGTCCTGGTGTGGTGGCATGGCACATAACTGTCACCCCAGTGGGAGACTGAGGCAAGAGGATCCCAAATTTGAGGTGAGCCTGGGCAACATAGCGAGATGCTGTCTCAAAATAAAAAATCAAAAGGGCTCAGGATATGGCTGAGTGGTAAAGAGTCCCTGGTTTCAATCCCTAGTCCCGTAACAAAACAAAACAAAATACAGTATTCCTGGTGTGGCCTGATTCCCCACCAGGGGTAGTGACCTACGGCCTGTTGGCACAGCACTAAGCTAGCCAATGTGTGGCCATCATTTGTTTTTCAGGGCTTCCTGGATAGGTCTCTTATTAGATCAGCTTCCTGACTGGAAGCCTAAGTAGCCACTTGGATCCTGTATCCAGTTGCATGCAGTTGAAACTTCCCTAGTCTTTTTAGATGTGTGTTTTTTCCCCCTCTGTTCAGTTATTTGGAATCAGTGACTATGCCCATATTCTTATTGGAACCAGGCAGAGAGTTTACTGGAATGAGGTGGGACTGGGAGGGATGGATGAACTTGAGAGTAAATGCCCATCCTGATGGAGAAGTCTTTATTGGATCCCTGTCTTTGTTGCTAGCTGAGACGAGGAGCCCAGCATTAGTAGGTATGCCAAAGGGAGCTGACTACAGGGGTTTGGGTGTGTAAATGTTGGTTCCTGTTTTAAATGTTGGTAACTAATTCAATTTGAAAAAAAACAAACTTATATAAGACAAATGTGACATAACAGTAGCCACAAGTGACCTTGGGGACCCCAGTTTTCCACCCGATATAAATTGGAGCAACTGAGCACTCAGGCCTGAACTACTCACCTGGGATTCCTTGCTCAGTAAGTTGGTCCTTCAGTGGGCAGTTTCCTTCTGGTGGCCAGGGGTGTGACAAACATGGGCCGAGTGGGGGAACAGACCTGCTCAGGTTCTGGACTATGGGGTCAGTGAGACCTTTTGGTGAGTATATCTGATCCCTGGAGGCTGCCACCTCTCTGGACAGAACAGCTCCAGCTCCTGGATTCCCACTGTATGGTGGTGACAGGCACACAAACAACAGAAGGTCCAGCTTTCTAAATGGTGACATCTTGAACACAGTATTAGTATAATGGAGAAATCAGACGGGCACGTTTGTAGGCTGCATCATAGGCACTTTCCAAATGTTAATCCCTTCCTTCTTCTTTATAAAATTCCTTTAAAAATTAAGAGTTTAAAAATTATATTAGCCAATCCGATCCTCCTCTTTTCAACTAGCTCCACACAATGCTTCTGTGAAGTGTATGTTACTACCCGTCTGCTGAGGTTGAATGTTAGGCTTATGAGGTTAAATAACTTCCCCTGTGTCACATGACCAGGGTAACTAGTGAAGATGGACATTGCTTTTTCTTTATGCCTGAAAGTCAGGAAACTTCCTCAGGCTTCCTCTAACCGGTGGTCATCCATTCATCAAATTGCAAGGGACCTTCGAGATTAACATTTTCAGTTGTCCCATTGTAGACATCCCTGACATGCTCCTGACTCCTAATCATTTCTCTTTTCCTTGTGCAATTTGGAAATCATAGCTGCATTAGTAAGAGCAATGGTCAAAAGTGAAATATTTGTGTTGTGAGTTATATTTCCATTTTAATGTCTCTAGCTTCACTTCTTTTAGATTAGATCCAGCCAGGTTTACTTTAGACCCTTGAGCTACCAGGCCCTTGCTGATTTTTAAAAGTGGGGTAAATGAAATGCAAGTCTTTGAAATGACAACGAATTTGCTTCTGCAGCAGAATGAATGTTGGCTGAGTTTAGAGGGAGCCAGAGATCAAAGCAGAAGGGTGTGGCAAACGTTAATGTAGATGTTGGTATTTGACCAAACAACCCACCAGCGGGTTAGAGAACAGGCTATAATTTAAAAAGATGGTGGAGTCTTTTGTGGTTTGTAACGTCACTAAAAATCCAAGAAAGGACTTATTTTTATGCAGTTTGACCTATTTCATTTTTTTTATTTTGATTACACAATGCTCAAGGGTTCTTTTGACATTCAGAATGCTTGTTTTAGTTAAACTACAGATTAGGGTGATGACTCCCCTCTTTCATATTTCCTTTCCTTTTTATGGAATTGCATTTTGGCTTCTCACACAGTTCTTTCTACTACCCTGTGATTTATCCCGATAACCATTGCATTTCCACTTAGATACAGCGATCGCCATGATACTAGTGTTACCTTCATGATATGGTATGGCAGTGTGTGAGTCTGGTCACCACAGATGGCACTGGGATCATTCCTGAGGTAACATGAGCAATGCAGAAATCCTGGCATTTCCTTCCACATGACAGCTTTTCCCCTAGCAAGGGGGAAAGACATTGAAGAGTTGAAGTTTTCAGCTAGGCCTGTGTTTTAATCCTGTTTCCCTCACACACTTACTGGGTGTGTGGCCCTGGAGAAGTTATTCAACCTATTGAACTCATTTCTTTATCTATAAAATAGTGATGATAATACTAACTTCAAAGGCTGTTGTAAGAATTAAATGGGATCATGTATTTCAATGCTTGCCACAAGCCAGACACTCAAATGTCCATCTGCTCCTCCATTTAACATATTTATAGAGCACCTATTATGCTCCCACATAGCCGAAAACAAAATAGACAAAACCCCTTCCACAGCCCTTTCCCTCCCTTCCTCTGATCCTCCCCACTGAAGCCAGACCACATAGAATGAACATTCCTGCTCTTTCAAAGAATTCATTCCTTTGGAAGTTCTCCCAGTCAACAGTGACGTTTATGCTTAGACCGTGTTTTTTTTTTTTTTTTTTTTTTTTTTTTTTTTTGGTTTGTTTGTTTGTTTTTCATGGAACCAAAGAAAGAATGTGTGATGGAATTGCAAAATTTTTATCTACATTACAACTTGGATGCACAGAAAAATGAATTTTATTTAGTCTAAACTATTCTGATTTCCCTCTCTAGCCCCTACCTTCTGTTTACAGGGATGAGGGGAGAGAATAATAAAGTACTTGGTTTAAAATGTAGTTCTAGCTGGGGATGTAGTTCAGGGATAGATCATGTGGTTAACATGCATGAGACCCTGGGTTCAATCCCCAGCATGCATGCACGTGTCACACACACGTACTCCTCTCCTCTATTTTAATCCATTTGGATACCATTCTGCCTCCTTTGGATGGAACTGTTCAAGCACTCAACCCCTTCCTTCACTCACCTAAAGGCTGGAGGAAGGCTGTAGCTTATGCAATGTCCTGGTGGGGAGGGGTTGTCCTCAGGCTCATTTCCTGGCCCTGTGCTGGCTGTCATCCCTGTTCCACTTGGTGCTGCTTGCCCTGTGGGTGTTTGTGGCCACTGCTTGGGTGGGTGTGACTTGTGGTTGGTCTTTCTGGGTTTGGTCAAAGTCCAGCAGTGTGCTCTGGCTGACATGTCCTCATTTCAGTTTCCCCTGGTGCCTGGGAGAGCCTTTTGAAGGCTGGCTGTCTCTTTTCCAAGCCTGGCTTTGTTACTAGGGGCCTAGGCCGCAGGCTTGACCCTGGGGAGCCAACAAATCAGATCCTACCACTCTCTTCCCAAACCAAACAAAAAGTAATGGCAAAAAGCATGAAAGGAGCTTTCATCAGCTTAGCCATAGCGGGAAAGCAGGGGACCCACTTCCTTAGCTCCATCTTCAAGGGGCTGACAATGACTTTGAGGTTTTATAGAAAGGGGTATGAGGGCAAGGCTTGGGGGTTTTGCACAGCTGGAGGGTTTTCACAGCTGCCAAAGTAGGTGATCTTGATCGGGTGTGATCCATCCATCATTATCTCAGGTCAGGCAGGGCCTTGTCAGTGCTGAGAAAGTCATTTTGTTCCATGGGTGCACAAGGGTGTAGCTTCAGTTCATTATAGGATACTTATGGATCAGACCTCCTGTTCCCAGAATCTAAGGTGATTCAGAACCAAGAGGACTGATGCAAAATGGAGGCAGAGATGCAGGGTCTTTAATCCTATTTTTAGCCACTCCTCAGACATTTGCAGGCAAAAGTGAAGAGTTAAAAGTTATTGTTACAGCTTCACCTACATTTGATAAGCAAATGGATTGCTCCATGTTCAACCCCAGGGCTGCAAATGTCCCACTGTTTTCACATCCCAAAGAAAGAAGTTGAAGGTCTCATCTAGAGGGTTTAGATGTTTTATTACTCTTACTCCTCCACCCTGGCAGGCCCAGATACAATGCAGGGCCACCCTATGTTGCATGTCACTGCACAGATGCATTTCTTCCGATGTTCTGAATATATTTCTTTTACTTTACAACCAAGGTCACTCTGCTTTACTCTCCATCTACAGATGGGAGAAAAGGGAAGTGGCCAGTTTCCTCTCTCCATTTTCTTCATTATCATATTCTTCCTGGCCCCAATACTGGGAATTGAACCTGGGGGTGCTTTACCACTGAGCCATATCCCTACCCCTTTTTATTTTTTATTTTGAGACAGGATCTCACTAAGTTGCTTAGGGCCTTGTTAAGTTACTGAGGCTACCCTTGAATTTTTAATCCTCCTGCCTCAGCCTCCTGATTCACTGGGATTACAGGCCTACACCACTGTGCCCAGCCCCATTATCATTTCTTTAGATTTCTTCTTATCTCACTGCCTGGAACAAGCTTTCCTAGGCACTGCCTAGTGTTTATACCAACACTGGATCCTCTTACATCTCTTTCTAGCCATGCGGCCTTAGGGGTGGTTTGGTTCCTAGGTTTTTGCCTGGCTTCACCGGCTTTTCATGGGACCACCCCTATGCAGAAACCTTGGGGAGACTTTTCAACAGTGATCTTGCTCTGCCTTCCAGGGTGAAACTCAGAAGGGTTAGGGAAGCAGAAATCAGATGACCTTTATCATTTTACATCTCTCTCTCTCTCTCTCTTTCTCTACACACACACACACACACACACACACACACACACACCCTTCACAATTCTCCAGGCAGACAAAAGGCAGATGTTTCCTTCTTCTGCATCTTCTTCTTGACTCTGCCTGGCTAAATCTTAGTAACAGGCAGGTCACCTTATTATTATTGTTCTTCACATTATTGTAGTAGAACTTCATGATCTAAAGGGTCCTGCTTGGTTGTTAAAAGTACTAAGACCTCACAAATTCAGTTCAGCAAATTCCTTTTCAAGACACTTGTCTAACCTTACATTTTGAAAGACAGAAGCAAAACCTGTCTTGTTCTCCTTTTATAACACATTCAGGGCTTCTTTCTGGGCAAATCATTGCCGAAGACAAATTAGTGCAAAATACTCTATTCAAGGAGGCAAAAAGAGCAAAGCACTTCAAAATGAAAATTTTGCTCCTGTCATAGCATCCAGGTGGCAGCCTTCAGGAGCTCATTGTTTATTAGCTTTATGCTTCTCTGACTATCTAGGGACAGTACGGCACCTGGAAGTTAGTGGCCCTAGGAACTTTAGAAGAAAATAGAGAGACATTGAGGAAATGGACCATTTTGGCTGACTGTGTGATTTGGAATTGATGGTGGACTCCATGACTTTAAGTCAGATGTCTCCTCTTTTACTCGATGTAGCCTCTCATTTTTCTTGTTACCAAAGAGGTTACCCTTCTTCTCTTCCTTATCTTCTTCTCCATCCTTGCAGTTCTGCTCTCTCTTCTCTCTCTCTCTCTCTCTCTCTCTCTCTCTCTCTCTTGTGCATACTTTCTTGCTGAATCTCTCTTTCTCCTCTTGCTCTGTTAAATAAAAATTCCAGGAGGACATTGTACATTGTATAATCATTTAATTTATTAATTTGGTACTGGGGATTGAACTCAGGGGCGTTTTACCACTGAGCTACATCCCCAGTTTGTGATATATATATCAAATATATATAAATTTTGAGACAAGTTCTTGCTAAATTTCTGAGGCTGGCCTAAAACTTTCAATCCGCCTCAACCTCCTGCATCCCTGGGATTATGAATGTGCAGTCACCACATCTGGTGAGGCTGTTATTTTAAACTAAGCTCTTGAACAAACTGGGTTAAAAATCAAAATGGAGTCACTCATGCTTAATTTCACTGGGCTGAAATTAAGCTGTTTGTCTGACCTTCAGAGAAATTGGCACTAGAGAGATAATAGCCAAATTTCCTAAACAGTCTGATTTAAATTGGCAAGATAATGAAGTTCCCTCAGCCTTAATCCTTACACAAAGGAAATAACCCAAAATAACATGATGTTAATAAATCCACTATTTTCTTATTGTTCTAGCTCCCTGTCCCTTCCTTATAAGGAAGGTAACTTTGAAATGACCACTATGATTTTTGTTTCTTTTTCTGCTTTCTTTAAGCCCTTCTCTGTAAAACCAACCCCCTTTATTCCAACCATTGGAACATTTATTTTATGGAATGAAATGCTGCTGGATTCAAGAATTGAAAATAAAACCAACTAAGATCTTTAAACTAATTGTAATTTTGTTCTTTGATAGCTCCCACACAGGACACACACAGGCCTGTGCGCACATATAAATACATACCCTCCCCAGCCTTCTTATTGTCTGTATGTACTCTTAGAGTCTATTTTCCTCTAGCTATTTTTCCAGGACTTTCTCTTTTGTCCTTCCATATATGTGAGCATTGATTTCTTGACAAGATAATCATGGTTTTAATTTATTGAGCACCTATTTCATACTAGAGATGAGGAAGTTCCTTTCATATTGCCTTTCTCATTTAATCCTTAGAATTCTCATTGCATCTAGGAAGAAAGGGAAGCTCAAAAAATTTTTTAAATATGGGTTCAAGGTTACAGAAGTAGTAATTGGCAGAGCTGGAACTGGAACTCAGAATTCACTGGCCTCAAAGCCCATTTCATTAAGGAACACTGTTATGTACAAAAATTTGGACTTTTGAGTACAGATTTTATGTGGAGTGAATTATCCTACAACACACTTGAACATAAAACTCAGGAATTCTGGCCAGGTACAGTGGCATACACTTGTATTCCCAGTGGCTCAGGCGGCTAAAGCAGAAGGATCATAAGTTCAAAGTCAGCCTTCACACAACATAGCAAGACCCTGTCTCAAAATAAAAAAATAAAAAGGGCTGGGGATTTGGCTCAGTGGGTGAGCTCTCTTGGCCTCAATCTCCAGCATCTAATACAAAATAAAACCAAACCCTGAAAAATTCTTTATCTACTTTTTTTTTCCTGTACCCTCCTTTGCCCCTGCCCCTTCAGACAGTGTTGCTCCCAGAACTCAGTAATTCTTAAAATGACCGATCTAGAAAGAGGAAAATGGTGAAGTCTTTTCAGAGATGATTAATCCTTGATGCAATTCTGTTGGAAGTGCTGACTAATGGTCTGATGACTCTTTTTTTTTTTTTTTTAATCTTGGTGTTGGTAAAGAGGGCATTACAAGGCAGGAAATGGAAAGAGGCACATAGATTTCAGCGGTTCAGAAATGCTAACAGTGGAGGTCTTCACATTGTTTTGGTTCCAGCTTTTTTTTTGGGGGGGGGGGGAGGCTAATTTAACCACTTCCTCTTCCATTCTTGTTTTGCTCTTTCAGCCAAATTATTTTTTCTCCTTAGGTTTTTATCTATTTTAGAAATTATACTTAATTCCCCATTTTTAAAGTATTTTACAGCTGGACTCAGTGGAACACACCTATAATCCCAGGGTGCAGGAGGATTGCAAGTTCACAGCCAGCTTCAGCAATTTCATGAGATGCAACCTCAAAATAATTCTGTAATGTGTGTATCTGTGGCACTTAGGGGAAATTAATTGAATATTTCAAAATTGTTACTAGAGAGGGATTTTGTTTTTGTTTTTGCTTTTCCTAGTACTGGGGATTGAACCCATGGGTGCTCTACCACTGAGCTACATTGCACAGTCTTTTTGATTTATTTATTTATCTTTAAAATTTTGACAGTCTTGCTAAACAGCTGAAATTGGCCTCAAATTTGTGATCCTCCTGCCTCAGTCTCCTGAGTAGCTGAGATTACAAGTGTGTTCCACCATGCCCAGCTGCAGAGAAGATTTTGAATGTTCCCAATGTAAAGAAATTATGTATATTTGAGGTAGCATATATGCCAGTTATCCTGATCTGATCATTACACATTGTGTATATGTTTTGAAATGTCACACTGTTACCCTGTAAATATGTGCAATTAATATGCACCAATCAAAAAATCAAACTGTAGCATGGTGATAAACACCTACAATTCCAGTGACTCAAAAGGCTGAGGTAGGAGGATCACAAGTTCAAGGCCAGCCTCAGCAACTTATTAAGACCTATGTCAAAGTTAAAAATAAAAGACCTGGGGATGTAACTCAGTGGTAAAGTAACCCTGGGTTCAATTCCCAATTAAAAAAAATCTGGGGGGGCTGGGGATGTGGCTCAAGCGGTAGCGCGCTCGCCTGGCATGCGGGCGGCCCGGGTTCGATCCTCAGCACCACATACCAACAAAGATGTTGTGTCCGCCGAGAACTAAAAAAAAAAAAATAAATATTAAAAATTCTCTCTCTCTCTCTCTCTCTCTCTCTCTCTCTCTCTCTCTCCCCTCTCTCACTCTCTCTTTAAAAAAAAAAAAAAAAAAAATCTGGGCATGATGACTCATGCCTGTAATCAGGACACTCAGGAGGCTGAGGCAGGAGGATCACAAATTCAAAACTGGCCTCAGCAATTTAGCAAGGCTCTAGGCAACTTAGCAAGAACCTGTCTTTAAATAAAATATACAAAAAGGTTGGGGATGTGGCTGAGTGGTTGAGCGCTCCTGGGTTCAAATCCTGGTACCAAAAACAAAACAAAACAAATCAAAATATAGCTGGATATTATAGTGCACATCTATAATTTCAGCAACTAGGTAGGCTGAGGCAGGAGAATTGCAAGTTTCAGGCCAGTGTGGACACCTTAGTAAGATCTTGTCTCTAAATAAAAAGCACTGAGAATGTAGCTCAGCTGTGGTAGAGCACCCCTGGATTCAATCCTCAGTACCATACACACGTACACACAAACCAAAATAATATTTTTAAAAGAATGCATATTATTTGACATGAACTACTTATCAGCATTCTCTTGGATGAAAATGGATTTTGCTATCAAAAATTAAAACAATGATTCAAAGCAATGGGACTAACAGTTTTTTGTTGGGGAGAGTTACTGGGTATTAAACCCAAGGGAGCTTTACCACGGAGCTATCTATATTCCTGTCTTTTTAAATTTTTTATTTTGAGAAAGTTCTCACTAAATTGTTGACACTGGCCTCAAATTTGGGATCCTCCTGCCTCAGCCTCCCTTGCTGGGATTATAGGTGGGCACCACTGATCCCACCTGGGACTGCATTTTAAAAATTAGTGGGGAGAGAGGAAGAAAAGGAGAATTGTCAAAGGCCTGCATAAATTAAACTGAAGCCTATTTAAACCCTGTCCTCTGACACTCCTCCCACTAGTTTCCTTGGTTGGCTGACTTTGTCCTTGAGACAGTTGGATTCTTTTAGGGCTCCCTGTTTCAAAATAAAGAAAGATCTGCACAAGTTCCTGTTTCAGAGGAAGGAAGTCAGGTTCTGGAAGAGGCCCTGGTTAGTTCCTTGAGGGTTATTTATTTATTTGGTACTGGGGATTAAACCCAGGGGCTACATCCTTAGTTCTTTTTCATTTTGAAACAAGGTCTTGCTAAGTTACCCACGTTGGCCTTGAACTTGTGATCCTCTGGTCCCAACCTCCTGAGTAGCAGAGATTACAGGAGTGCATATGTGCCTTGAGTTTTTCTGTCATTTGGAGAAAGAATTTTTGTTCTTAATCTCTGTCACTTTCAGGAAACACTTCACTAATGATATAAGAGGCCCTGGAAGGAATGAGCCCTGCTAACACATTTTTGATCTGTGTTTAATACTAGTTTTTTTTTTTTAATTTTTAATTTTTTAGTTGTAATTGGACACAATACCTTTATTTTACTTATTTATTTTTATGTGGTGCGGAGGATTGAACCTAGGGCCTTGCCCATGCCAGGCGAGTGCTCTACCACTGAGCCACAACCCCAGCCCCTTAATACTAGTTTTCGATGCATGCAAGGTGTTAGTAATCACCTGTTTCAATAAAGGAGTTTTCCATATAAGCATGAGGCTGTTGAATCATAGAGTGTCTGCATCTATTGACCTCAGTTGTTTGGGAGTCATTTGAGCCAAAGGCCCCTGTAGAGAATGTGGGCAGGTAACACTGAAGCACTTAGGGCCATCCTGATGTCACCTGGAAGTGGCTATATCTGGCTCACACATTTACTCTCAAGATCTACCAGGCACCGAGCAGCTCTACCAAGCAGATCTTCTCCTGGTACCTTCCAAAGTACTCTGCTTTACTTTCTTTATGAGCAATGCCACCCCCCACTGCCAGAGTGGACTGGAAATCAAGAAAAGGGAAATGAATAAAGGAAAGAAAGCAGTGGCTACGCTGACCTTCACAACGAAGCAATCGCTAACCCCCTTGGGAAAGGGCGGACATTCCCAGCTGTGATAAAGGCCTGGCTTTAACCCTTGAGCCTCCAATTCCCCTGGCCTGGTCCTGCCCATAGCCAATAATGAGCATTTTGGATTGGAGTGAGGAATACCAATTAACTGGTATGGGTAATCAGATCCAAATAACTGCAGGGGAAATCAGTAATCAGGAACAAAACAGGAGCCCAGAGCAGATAAAAGCTAGGAAATAAAAGACCACAATTTAGCCTCTGATTGAGTCTCTCAGTTTACTTTTTTTTTTCTTTTAAATTCAAATTAGGGTCTTATTCCTTGGGTTTTAGCACTAAGGAAGTAGCTTTCCAAAAATAAAAAGAATTTAGAATTATAAAAGAGGAGTATTCTTTTCCCTGTTAAGGGAAAGAAGCAAATCACCCCCCCCCCCCACCAACCACCACCACCAAAAAAAGCCTGTTCTGAAAAATAACACAGTATCAGGAAGGTGAACCAATAGGGTGGTCAGAGCATGCCCCGCCCCCCACTCCCTCAGGTGCAGTCATTTAGGAGGATTCTGGTGGTTCTCTGTCCCTTTTTTTGTGGAACAGAGATTAGGGTCTTCAAATTCTCACCTTCAGAGATGAATTGCCAGCCCCTTTCTTTGGTTGGGATCTGTAAAGGAAACTGAGAGCTTTAATAGGGATTGTGGAATGCAAATGCTCAGATAATTTCCAACTTCAAGGATGGAAATCAGAATAAATAATTCTGTAGATTTCATCAATATGCCTGTCATTGCCAGCAGGCCTCACTGAATCCTGTGGCCTTCAGAGTTTAGGAGGCAGGCCAACACGATAAGGAGTCTAAATTTACAGAAGGCAAAGGGTAGCGTTTAAAAAACACAAAATATAAAACCCAGTTACTTGGTTGTCAGGGTTACGTCCTCAATTGGAACAAGACAGACATGTGAGGTGAAAACATACTTTGGGTCCTTGAAGCACACTTTTAGGATCTCTCTCCTGTGCTCAAACATTATGAGAAAAAAAGGGCAACATTTTTTTTTTCTTGTATGAAAAAAGAAGGTAGAGGTCGAAAATGAGACAATTAAGAGGACCGAAGAGGTTTTCACCACTTACTTCATCATAAATTGCAAGCAAGGCCATCACAGGATGGACCTGCTCCTGGCACTCAAGTCACTGAGACTTTTGAGGTCAAAGCTACAAGCACTGAAGTAATGGGAAGCCATGCACAGGCTTTTCATGAGCCAGAGAGCTTTCTTTAGAAGAGCACAGGAATTAGATGAAGCTAATTTTTTTAACACTGAAATATGTTGTAAGCAAATTATGTAGCCCAGGAAAGAATCTGCTTCCACAGGCCATGCTGAACAGTCCCAAAGCAATGACAAATATTACAATAAGCAGAGGAAAGCAAGTCAGAAAAGAGCAGAGTAAATGAAAGAACTCACAAACCTCATGTCTGATACAATCCTGTCTGTGAATGTGGAGGAGGAGCCACAAAATTTATATGTAAATAGCAAAGCATACCAGTGATGTTGGCTCTAATATTATCTTCTAATTTAATATTTACAAAAGTTATGCATCTAGAGAAACTATGCCTAAAATTTATTTAATTTTTTTTTTTTAGTTTTAGACAGACACAATAACTTTATTTTGCTTATATATTTTTTATGTGGTACTGAGAATTGAACCTAGTGCCTAAAACTTGCTAGGCAAATGCTCTACCAACTGAGCTACAACCCCAGCCCAGTGCCTAAAATTTTCAAATAAATGTTTAACCTTTGTTTTGAACACCCAGAGTTAAAAATTACAGTTCACAAATAATAATCACTTTATAAATGTTGGTTGTTTAAAAGCTTATGTATATATATATTATATATGCATATATATAATTATATACAGGTATATATGTATATATATATCTCTATGTATAATTTTTTATGCATGTACACACACATACAGACAGACAGACATATATCTCTGCACTTTTAAAAATCTTTATTACCGCTTGTTGTGGGTATATTTGCCTATAATCCCAGCTACTCAGGAACCTGAAACAGGAGAATCACAAATTCAGGGTCAGCTTGGGCAGCTTAGTGGGACCTTATGTCAATCTTTCAAAAGGGTTGAGGTAAAGCTCAGTGCTAGAGCACTTGCTTACATGTGCAAGGACCTTCATTCAATCTCCATACCACATACAACAAAAATAAAAAAAAATTTATTACTAAGCAACAGATTGGGAATATTTTCCCACATCAATAAATATATTTTGTTGTCTTATCACTAATATCTGTATGCTTTATAAAATAATAAGACGTGACTATCTTGGCTTTATTTATAATACAACAATAAATCTTCCCTATAAATGTAATGAAATGTCCTCCAGTCAGGAAACACCTGTGAAAACAACAGAATTTTATTTAATTTAATTTTTATTTTTTATTTTTTAATTATACATGACAGTAAAATGTATTTGGGCACATTATACATTCATGGAGTATAACCTCCCATTCTTGTGGTTTTGCATGATGTGGTTTTACACTAGTCATGTGTTCATGTATGAAGATAGAAAAATATGTCCAGTTCATTACAGTTTTTTCTCTTCCCATCCCCCTCCTTTCCCTTCATCTCCTTTGTCTAATCCAAAGTACTTTTATTTTTCCCTCCCCCCTACAGAAAACAAAGAATTTTAAAGGGAAAAAATATGGTAGAGATTGGATGTGTGTATAGGCATATATGCAAAGATATGAACTGTAGTAATCAAGCTCTGTTTGGGGCCCTGAAAGGATCAAGCAGCCCCTCCCTCCCTGGCTGCACCAGCCTCCTTCTCCCCACACCACCACCCTTGGGGCTCTCCAGATGTGCTCTTGCTGGCTAGTCACTCCAGGATTTCCTGATTATAATGAGGAAGCACAGCTGATCATGCCAGTGAGTTCAGATTGAGATCTCATCACCTTTTGACCTTTAGCCCCATCCTCTGTTTACCAGTTTCAAGCTGGCACACATGACTGTAAATGGAAGAAAAAAGTAAGAAGGCAAAGTGACATGTGCCAAGTGGCTGTCAGCTCTGCAGAGCCCCACCTTGTCTCTCTTCCTGTGTCATGATGAGAACCAGAGCCCTGGGCCATTATAGTTTAGCGTGGAGACACATCTGCAGTGTACAAGCAGATACTTACCTACTCAAGATTATTCTATTTCATTGAGAAAATAAAAAGTACCATAATCCTGCCTGCATCTTTCCCCATCTTCTTTTCTTATGATCTTAGTGAGAGTTGTGCTCTCAGATTCTTTCCTGGAACCCAGTGTTTCTGCCTATTAAACAAACCCTACTTCATCTCTTACCCTTTCTCCATCATCATTTATCTCTTCTCCCAACCCTAAATCTGTTTACATAGCTATGAAATTAAAAATCAAGCACACAAAAAGGAAAGCCCCTTATCTCCCTCCAGCCATCACATCCCTTATCTTCCCTTTTATAGTAAAAGTAATATATATATATATAATATTTATTAACATGCTGTCTTCACTGTCTGAACTCCATTTTACCTTCAACACATTCTTATCTGCCCTTTATGTCCATTCTGTGCTAAAATAATTGGTCAGAGTTACCAATGACCTCCATGTTGACAAACAATGGGCTTGTTTTCATCTTGTGTTGGTCAGCTCTTGCCATCTGTCCACATTGTGATGATCTGCCCTTCTTTCTGTACCTCAGTAGCACTTTACTCTTCTGGGGTTTATTTTACTTGACTTGGGATTCTGCATCTTTTTATTCTTTTTTCTTGTTCTTCTCCTTCTCCTCCTCCTTTTTTTTTTTTTTTTTTTAGTAGTGGGGGTTGAACCCAAGGCCTCTAGGCTAGCACTCTATTACAGACCCACACCCCCATCCCACTGATTTTGTTTTCTTGAGATGGGGTCTTTCTGTATTGCCCAGGCTAGTCTCAAATTCCTGACTTCAAGAGATCTTTCTACTACCCAGCCTCCTGAGTAACTGGGGCTATAGGCTTGTACCACTGCACTGGGCTTTTTTTTTTTTTTTTTTTTTTTTGTCTTTGTGTTTTCTCAGTATCTCATCCATATCGATGGCTTGAATCAGATCTGTGTGCTTGTGACTCTTATTGTGAAGATCCTGGTATGCCACCCAGATACTTCCTTCAGGACCAAGGCCTTCATTCCTAACTGCTGAGAGGGGTGACCATTGGCCCCTTATAGGAATTCTCTTTTCCAATATTGTCCTCAGTCCAAGAACAGCCTGCATCCAATGTTGGCTGAAGCAAGAGTCCAAAGGCCTTCAGTGCAGGATAACTCTGAAGGGTACCACCAGTTCCCAAGCTTCCCTTAGGTCTGGCTGAGTCTGGGTTTCAAACGGTTCAGTTTCTTCCTCTGCCCAATCCTGCTTCCTTCTTCCACTCCTCCTTTACAGATATTATTTTCAAGAAAATTCCTGTGGTAGACACTGTGATGCACCACTCAAAGTCCCTTCAGGAGCAAAGAACTAATCACTGTGGCTGATCGGAGTCCTGGGCAAACAGACTGGGACATAAGTCTCCTGGGGTACAGCTTACATCCAGTGAATGATCAAATGCGATGTGAAGTTTTCGCCTCAACTCAGCATGGCACCGAAGGGTCATCTTAATTGAGAAGACCCTGTCCTAAGGAAAAGAAATACTGGGACATTTCAAGGAATACACTGTTTGAGTTGATCCCCAGAGACCTAGTGTTATCATTTTTTTCCTTGTTAGACTGAAGACTCATGGGAGACAGGAAACAAATAAATACTTGGGTAAATTCCAGCTCAGCAGGTCTACTGGGTTCGTAAACTTCCCCAGTGATTATTTTAAAATCTCCAAGTACCTAAGTATTGTTGACCGATTGGTGGTTAGAGGACCCTCACAATACATCATTTACCTGTGATGGAGAAGGGAAATCTCCCAAACTGTTCCCCCTTCCCCGCCAGCCAAGCAGCATATAAAGATAACATTTCATCCTGGGAACAGGAGGATAACAGAGATTAACGGCATCATTAAAGACCTGAAGGATGTTGGAGTGGTGGTGACTACTAACTATCTCATCTCCAATTTATGCACCAGTGTGGCTCCTGCAGAAACTGAATGGTTCTGAGGAATAACTGCAGAAAACCACTAGCTTAGACAGGTGATATCCCTGATTGTATCTACTGTGCTAATGTAGATACAATCTACATTATATTGCTAGATAAATAAGATCAAATAGGTTGATGAGGCTTCAAGTACATGAACTGTGGTCACTGATTTGGGAAATTCATTCTTTTCTATCTCAATTAGAAAGATCAGAGATAGTTTGCATTCATGCGACATACGCAGTTTACACCTGGGGCAATACTGACCCTCTTCCTTTTCTTATGATTTGAAGTTATTTGAATCATCTTGAAATCCTACTGACAGTCGTATGGATTTGTTTCATTAAGAACATCCTGTTGATTGGACAGTGCTCTAGAAGTTTTCATAAGGCACAGGTAAGATGAAGGCTGTGAAAACAGGGGACTTTTCACTGTGGTGAAGTTTCGATGGATCCATGATCAGGAGTATGCTGGGTTTTCGCTTTGAAATTAAAAGACACATGTTTGCATGCTCTACCAGAAAGTAAG
This sequence comes from Spermophilus citellus, assembly GCF_964194105.1. Taxonomy (NCBI): domain Eukaryota; kingdom Metazoa; phylum Chordata; class Mammalia; order Rodentia; family Sciuridae; genus Spermophilus; species Spermophilus citellus. Next base: position 49,046,607 of record NC_138191.1, on the reverse strand, counting down.
AAGCACCAGGTTGGGTAGGCATCTTTAGGTCTGGGGCAACATATTACACACCTAGGAAAACCATTAATTTGAGTGGGACCTGGAACAAGAAAGAACTCTGCACTAAACCAGAACTGTTGTGCAAGTAGCCCTGTCATTTGGAGCAAATGACTGACACCTAATTTCTTGGAAATTTTTATGGTGGGATTCACCAGATCATAAGTTTCTGCAGACTCAGCAGTGGTGCCTCTTAATATTCATCTCAGGTCAAACCAAAGTGTGATCAGAAGTCATGAGTATACTGTATGTCACTCTCCACTGCCGGATTTCTGATTGCGACTAAAAGGCTCAGGGGTCACTCCAGGGGAACTGGGCTAACTGGGCTGTGCAAAATAACCACACAAGAGACAAAAATACCTTTTTCTTTGGGGTTGCTGTCATGGCTGCTCTGACCTTAAGGATCCGCAGGAAGAGAGAGAGAGAGCCCCCCCCACACACACACATGCTGACCCCTTTTATTGAGGAGAAGCTATTCAAATGAGGCAAGGGGTCAGGTTTCAGGGGCCTGAGTCTATCTTCATGATGTCCACTGTCAGCAGGTTGACTGACACCTGGGTAGGCCACACCCAAGGGCACAGTAAGAGAAGGGGACACATACTAGGCACTTCCATGGAAGATTCTATCCTAAACAGGGCAAGGGGTTAGATTACAAAGGAACAAGTGAGCATAGCTCCACCCATGGGGCTGTAGGAAGACACGCCCAGGCAGGAAGACAGTCACTGGAACCCTAGAAGAGCAGGGCAGTCTAGCAGCATGGGTGCTTGACGCCACATCGCCCAGCAGGGGAGTTAACTCAGTCAAGTGCTAGGTTGGTCTCCCCCACTCCACAGGTGCACAAGTGCCTCTCCTTCAGCTCACAGCTAAGATCACATGAAGGGTCTTATATGACTAGTTGAGGAGGGAGAAAAAGACTGAACTGGGTTGATCAGTTTGTCTTTGTGAGTGAGAGTTAAAAATGAACAGCGGTTACATTAGAGTAGTCAGGGTTGGCCTTGGAAGCGAAGATAGAAAATATTTCCAACGGGCAGAGCTGACAGCTGTTAGTGATTGGTGCACCAAGACATCCATTTTGTGTAGAAGGAGAAGTTGCCTGAAATGAGAAAATATAACCATTCCTGGGCAGTAGCAAATGGCCTAGCTGTCTGATAAGTGGAACAGAAATAACAAGACTGAAAAAATAGGAGATCTTAGATAACAGGTAAGAAGAGGAAATAAAGTAGTGGGAGCAAAGTGTAAATGTTTTTGTATCATACAGTTGTACCGTGAGCAAACATCCACTGAGAAACAGATAGTGAACAACTGTTATTTAAAATTATTTGGCTAGTTAATGTTAGCTAGCCATTATCATTGAACACCTGGAGCTGGCATAATTAGTAACGTGGTGTCAGAGATGAAAGCTATATGTAAGTCGACAATATGGACTTCCACTTATTAGATTCATTATAGTGACTGCTTGTTTTTGAAAGTTCAAGACTTCAGTAGTATAAACCAATTCTCTGCTCTTGATATGGCATTATGGTAAAGTTCTTCAAGAAGAACAACTAGTGCTGGGCGTGGTGGTGCACATTTATAATCTTAGTAACTCTGTAGGCTGAGGCAAGAGTATTGTGAGTTGGAGGCCAGCCTCAGCGACTTAGTGAGGCCCTAAGCAACTTAGTAACACCCTGTACAAAATAAAAAGTAAAAGGGCTGGGAATGTGTCTCAGTTGTAGAGACCTGGGTTTAATTCCCAGTACAAAGAAGAAGAGGGGAGGAGGAAGGGGAGGAGAAGAACAACAACAACTAGGACCTTGTTGAAGTCTACTGCATTAGACCTCTTCCATCCTATAAGTTTCTACATTTTATTCTCACAGACATAGGTAACTGTTCTGGAATGCATACCCTCAGCTGCTACCATTATATAGGAATCTTACAGAATTACTTATGTCTAGATGTGAAATCTCATAAAACACAATATCTGATCACGGGATCCATTTCAGAGAAGGAGGAGCAGGAATGAGTCTGTGACAATGACATCCATATATAGATATTTTTTCTTTTCATAGACCATCATACAAAAGTAGCTGGCCTCATGGGCTCAGGAAGTTTTCATAAAGAATTGCATCAAATATTTCAGGTATAAAAAACCTATCTCATACAAAATTCCTCAAAAATATAGAAGGGAACCCCCCCCAATTGCTTTCATGAAAATAGAATTTTATATTGATATCAAAACTGTCAAAGAAATAAAAACCAAAAATTTGACTAAAGTCCCCAAATATGGATGTAAAATTTTTCAACATAATATTAGCAAATAAAATTCAGCAATATCTAAAATGGGTAATATTATCAAGTAGAGTTTATTCTAAGAATGTAGGTCTGGTTAAAGTCCTCTTCAAAACAATCAGTAAAACTCATTCATTAAAGGAAAAAAATAAAAAATAATAAATCTATGATAATCATCTTCAACAGCTACAGAAAAAGCATTTGACAAAGTGAAACATCTGTATATTCTTATTAAAGGATTATAATACAAAGGCTATTTCATAAAGTATATGGTGAATCTTATAAATCTTACAGATAACATGGAACTTATTGAATGAATTCACTGTTAAGTATTGAAACAAGGCAACATGTTTGCTTTTACCATTTATATTTTACAATATATTGGGAGCATTAGCCAATAACAATAAAATAAGAAAAAATGAGTAAAATAGGCTGGGCGTGGTGGTGCGTGCCTATAATCCCAGTGATTTAGGAGCCTGAGACAGGAGAATTGCAAGTTTGAGGCCAGCTTCAGAAACTTAGCAAGATTTCTGCTTTAGTCAGCTCTTTCATTACTGTGACTAAAAGAACCCAACCAGAACAACTGTAGAGGAGAAAAGGTTTATTTAGGGTCTCATGGTTTCAGAGGTCTCAGTCCCTAAGAGGCCGGCTCAATTCCTTGGGGATCAAGGACATCATAGTGGAAGAGTGTGGCAGAGGGAAGCAGCTCACTTGGTGATCAGAAAGCAGAGGGAGAGAGAGGTCTCCACTTGCCAGATACAAATATATAACCTAAACCCCAATTTCCACTTCCTCCAGCCACACCCTACACTTCAGTTGCCACTCAGTTAATCCCCATCAGATGATTAATTCACTGATTGGGTTAAGGCCCTCGTAACCCAATCATTTCTAAGGCCCTTGTAACCCAGTCATTACTTCCCCCCTAACCCAATCATTTCTTCTCTGAACCGTCTTGCGTTGTCTTGCACGTGAGCTATTGGGGAACACCACATCTAAACCATAACAATCTCATCTCAATAATAAAAAATAAAAAAGGGCTGAGGTTGTGGCTCAGTAGTAGAGTGCTCCTGGTTTCAATCCCCAGTACCAAAAAAAAAAAAAAAAAAAAAAAAAAAAAAAAAAAAAAATCAAGGCTACCCAAGGAGATTAATAGGTTCAATGTGATTTCAGTCAAACTCTATGAACACTTTTTTTTCTTTTTGGTGGAATACATGATATATATAAATAACTCAAATGATCTTGACAAGAATAAAAATGAACAAATACATACACCAACCGATTTTAATACTTATTATGAAACTGTAGTAATAGTCACAGTGTGGGTTTGGCATAAGTATAGGAAACAGCTCAATGGAATAGAGTCTAAAAATATTTGCTAGCATATATGTTTAACTTAATTTTTTGGTGGGGAGGTATCAGGAATTGAACTCAGAGGGCACTTGACTACTGAGCCACATCCCCAGCCCTATTTTGTATTTTATTTAGAGACAGGGCACTTGATCTCCAATCATACCAGATGAAACATTAACTCAGGATGAATCAAAGACCTAAATGTGAAACAAGAAGTAAAAAACATTGCAAGCAGAAAAATGAACATTTGTGTGTGTGTGTGTGTGTGTGTATGTGTGTGTGTGTGTGTGTGTGTGTGTGTGTGAGAGAGAGAGAGAGAGAGAGAGAGAGAGAGAGAGAGAGAGAGAGAGACTGATTGACTTGGAGGCAGGCCAATACTTAGACAAAAAGCACAAAACATAAAAGGAAAAACCTTTGTTCATTAAAAAAAATGAGCAAGCTCTGACTTAGAGAAAATACTCAAAATGTTCATGTGTGTGTATATAATTAGGACTTATTTCTACATTACACAAGGAAATCTTACAAATCATCAAATATTGATGAATATGTGGAGCAACTAAAATTCATTCATTTGTGGAGGGAGTGAAAAGTGTTAAGATCATTTTGCAAATCTATTAACCTCTTCTAAACTTATATGTCAACCTATGACCCAGCAATTAATTAAATTATAGGTATTTATCCAAAAGTAAAAATAAAAATAAAAACACATTTCCACAAAAAATTTATACAAGAGAGTTTATAGCAGTATTACACACAATATCTGAAAAATTAGAATTGTTGTAAGTATTCAGCAATAGGAGAATGGTTAAACTAATTTGCTCTATGGCACATGAATTAAAAAAAAAAAAAACGAAACAAGTTACTGTCAACTGAAATGACATGAATGACCAAAAGCATTATATGTAGTAACAGAAAGTAGATATAAAGAATACTTTAGGGCTCAGATTGTGGCTCAGTGGTAGTGTGCTTGCCTAGCATGTGCAAGGCCCTGGGTTCGATACTCAGGACCACATAAAATAAATAAATAAAATAAAGGTATTGTGTCCAACTAAAAAATAAATGTTAAAAAATGAATGTATTGTGTCCAACTACAATTAAAAAATATTAAATAAAGAATACATAGTCTATCTGTTTATCTGTATGAAGCTTTAAAAAGGCAAAAATGAAAAATGGTACTAGCGAATGGATCAATGCTTGCTTCTAGGAGTGAGGCAGGGTGGAATTGATTTCAAAAGGCCAACAAGGTCTGAGATTATAGAAATGTTTTGGATGGGTATGCATGGGTATATACAACTGCCAAAACTCATCAAAGGGGACATATGCAATCTATACATTTTATTGTGTTTAAATTATAAACACAATAATAAGGCATCTCTATAATCCCCAGCAACTCAGGAGGCTGAGGAAGAGGGTTGCAAGTCTGAGGCCAGCCTCAGTAACTTTGAAACTCTCAACAACTTAGCATGAGCCTGTCTCAAAATAGAAAAATAAAGATGACTGAGGATATAGTTTAGTGGTAAAGGACTTCGGGTTCAATCCTCAATATAAAAAAAAGAAAAAGTAAATACAGAAAACTGCTCCCTCCTGTTGACTGTGTACTAATACATAAAACAACGTGGATGAATCTCAGAAAAAAAAAGTTGAGCTAGATTCCAGATAATAAAAAATACATTAGATAATTTTATTTTTTTGTGCAGCTTAATTAAACATGAAAATAATTTATAGTGGTAGAAATCAAAACAGTGGAAGGTATGGTGTGACTGTAAGGGAGATTTTCTGGGACGATGAAAATGTCCTGTCTTGATCATGTCATGGCGATTAGTTATAAACGTTTATCAAAACTCATCAATTTATATGGTTATAATTTTTGTATTGTACTACATACAAACTTTACTATGAAAAAAATTTAAGTATGAAATTTTTTTATTTTTTAAATTAATTTTTAATTTATATATGACAGCAGAATGCATTACAATTCATATTACACATATAGAGCACATTTTTTTTCATATCTCTGGTTGTATAAAAAGTATACTCACACCAATTCGTGTTTTCAAAATGTATTTTGGATAATAATGTCCATCACATTTCACCATCATTTCTAACCCCATGTCCTCTCCCTTCCTCTCCCACCCCTTTGCCTTATTTAAAGTTCCTCTATTTCTCCCATGCTACCCCTCCTTACCCCATTATGAATCCGCTTCCTTATATCAGAGAAAACATTCAGCATTTGGCTTTTGGGGATTGTTTAACGTCACTTAGCATTATCTTCTCTAACTTTATCAATTTATCTGCAAATGCCATGATTTTATTCTCTTTTATTGCTGAGTAATATTCCATTGTGTATATGCCACATTTTTTAAATCCATTCATCTACTGAAGGGCATTTAGGTTGGTTCCACAGTTTAGCTACTGTGAATTGTGCTGCTATAAACATTGATGTGACTATGTCCCTGTAGTATGCTGTTTTTAAGTCCTTTGGGTATAGACTGAGGAGAAGGAGAGCTGGGTCAAATGGTGGTTCCATTCTCAATTTTCCAAGAAATCTCCATACTGCTTTCCACATTGGCTGCACCAATTAGCAGTCCCACCAGAAGTGTATAAGTGTACCTTTTCCCCCACATCCTTGCCAACCCTTATTGTTGTTTGTCTTCATAATAGCTGCCATTCTGACTGGAGTGAGATGAAATCTTAGAGTAGTTGTGATTTGCATTTCTCAAATTGCTGGCAATGGTGAACATTAAGTATGAAAAATTTTTAAGGAAGAAAATGTAACATCAGTGTGAACAACCTTGTGGCAAAGAAGTAGGCAAATAAGCACTATCATACCTTTCTGCAGGAAATGGAACTTGTATCAGTCTTTTTATTTTATTTTTTTGTGTTTAATATTTTTTGACTGTATGGGGATTGAACCCAGGGTCTTGCTCATGTTAGGCAGGTACTCTACAGCTCTCTATCAGTCTTGTTAAAAAGCACTGCTAGGCATTGTGGCATATGCCTGTGATCCCATTGGCTCAGGAAACTGAGGCAGGAGGGTCACAAGTTCAAAACCAACCTCAGCAATTTTGCGAGGTCCTAAGCAATTTATCGAGACCTTGTTTCAAAAGGGGCTGGGGATATAGCTCACTGGTTAAATGTCTCTGGGTTCAATCCTTGATGAAAAAAAGAGCAATCTTCCATCTCTATATAATTTAAAAATAATACATATTTCCTCTAGTCCTCTAGTACAGCAATCCCTCTTTCAGAAATCTTCTTTGTCCAGGTGAAAGCACAAGAATGTAAAGATAAGTCCAGGGTGATGGCACAACACCTGTCAGCCAGTGACTGGAGAGGTTGAGGAAAGAGGATCACAAATTCCAGGCCAGCCTCAGGAATTTAGTGAGATCCTGTCTCAAAACAGAAAGGGAAGGGGATGTAGTTTGGTAGTAAAGCACTCCTGGGTTCAATCCCCACTACCCCCACAAAAGAATATAAAAATATGTGAATATTAACACTTAATAGGGCAGTATTAGTAATAGAAAGAGAACTGGGGAAAAAATAATGTTCAGTTGGGGAGAAGTAGCTGAATAAATTATGTTACATCTGCCCCCATGGGCCAGGATATACACCTTTAAATGGTGAAATAGAATTATACTAATTGTCTTGAAGGGATTCCCACAAGGTAGCATTGAATGAGAAAAAAAACGAATATAATATTATTTAATTTTTGCAAAACAAATATAAAAGAATACTATATATATATATATATACACACACACACACACACACACACACACACACACACATACATATCATATATATCTTATGTATGCTTATTTATTACTATGTGGTAGAAAATATATTAAGTTCCTGACATTGATTTCCTTAGTGGGGAGCATTTGCTGATGTGAACAGAGGAGGGGAAAGAGGAAGAAAGAGAAAGAACAAAGCAAAAATACTTCACAAAAATGAAAGCTGTCTTTTGACAACATACTTCTGTATTTATGCAAAATTTACATATATTTTGCATAAATGTATGGACATGTATATAAAGACATCTATTGTGGATGAGGATACATCCCCAGCTCAGTGGTAGAGCATTTATCTAGCATGTGCAAGGCCCTGGGTTTTATCCCCACCATTGCAAAATCAAAACAAAATAAAATTCAAATATTATATCTCCTTGTTTATTTATTCGTTATTATTTCATTGGTTCTTTTTAGCTATACATGACAGTAGAATTCATTTTGATATGATTATACAAGCATGGAATATATCTTATTCTAATTAGGACTCCATTCTTATAGATGTGTTTATTCATTTATTTTACAAGCATGTACCTTACTATGTACCAAGTATTCTAAGTGGTTTCAAATAGTAATAGACTTGATCCTTCTAACAGCTCTCTGAGGCATATACTATTAGTTTCTGCATTTGAAAGATAAGGAAACTGAGGCACAGAAGAGTTTGCCCCTAGTTAAACAGCTAGAAAAGAGCAAAGCAGAGATTTGAACTCAGGCATTTGGGCTCAGAGTCCAAGCCCTGAACTACGGTATCACTGCTCTTTTTCATAGAAAGTAAACCGGGCTCACCACCCTCCCGTGGCTTGTCATTGCACAAGGACAATTCCAACCCCTTTAATGGCCTTTATGGCCCTACATAATCTGCCCCTTGTCAAACTCTAGGTACCCAGCCACACTGACCCTCTGCCTTTTCTTTGATAGTCTTGTTTTGCATCTTGCAGCTTATTCCATGTTTCCTCGGCCACCTGTAGCAGGATCCATGGCATCCTTCAGATCTCAGGGTAATATCCCCTTTTCCAGAGGCCTTCCCTGACCACCTAAGCAGATCTCTCCTACACTTCTCTACTATAACACACAGCATTTAATGGAACCCATATTTATTTTTGTTGATGACTTATTTTTGTATGTATCCATGTCTTCTATGGATTACAGGCTCTGTGGCTATGGGGTAGGGTCATTTTAAGTCTTGGTCTCAATTTTCCGTATTCTCCATTGTATATTCAGCATTTAGCACATGTTTGGCTAACAGCAGATACTTTGAAGCTTTGTGTGTGTGTGTGTGTGTGTGTGTGTGTTATTGGGGATTGAATCTTGTGTGCTCTACCACTGAGCTACATCCCCATACCTTTTTTTTTTTAAAGAGAGAGAGTGAGAGTGAGAGAGAGAGAGAATTTTTAATATTTATTTTTTAGTTCTCGGCGGACACAACATCTTTGTTGGTATGTGGTGCTGAGGATCGAACCCGGGCCGCACGCATGCCAGGCGAGCACGCTACCGCTTGAGCCACATCCCCAGCCCCCCATACCTTTTAATTCTTTTGTTTGGAGACTGAGTCTTGCCAAGTTATGGAGGATGGCCTCACACTTGTGATCCTTCTCCCTCAGTCTCCTGAGTTGCTGAGTTTACAGGCTCGCACTGCTGTACCTAGTTAGGAGTGTTTTTTAAAAAATAAATGAATAAAAAATAAGTATACAAAAATAATACTAGAATGTGAAGAAAGGGTTGGTTCTAGAAGCATACAGACCAGGGTTGAACTCAATTCTTTGATCTTGGGAGACTTGTGAAACCTCTTGAAATATGTTTTGTCTCCTGTAAAAGGAAGATAAAAGTAGCATCTACCACACAGTGTCCTTGTGAAGATTGAATGAGGTGGCATATCAGATTGCAAATGCTCAATGCTACATAGATGTTATTCTTAGCATATCATCATCATCATCATCATTCTCGGGCTGCATCAGATCACTGTCCAGCCTGGGGGTTGACAACACTTGGATCCATTTCCATCCACTTTGCCAATCAGATCAAGCTTGGGCTGGGGGAAGACCTTTGACTGAGCCCGTGTGTGTGTGTGTGTGTGTGTATGTGTATGGGGGGAGGCACATAGTAGTTGGGTCCCTAATTGTGCTCAGGGCCATGAACACTTCCACAAAGCTGCTTTCTCCCTCTCTCTTGCTTTTCTCAGCCCTTCTCCCAGCCCCCTCCTTCATTTTACTCTTCTTAATACTGCCTGAACGAAGTCAGTGCGTTGCTTAGCTCCATTTTTCCTGCTGGAAAGTACCTTTGGAAGTGGAAGGGATTCTGTCCATTTAGTTAACAAGGTATGCTTTGTGGAGACAAGTATTTGATGTTGCGTTAAAATAGGTTGACCAGACATCTCAGCAAATACACAGTGGCTTAATCATAAGCATAGAGCTGACAACCTCATGTTTCTCCTCTTCCTGGGTTGCAGGAAATGATGGCTGCTCCACCCTTCCCAGTGGTTGCTTGCAGAAAACACTGATGTGGATCAGCACAAAAGGCACATGCAGAAGACAGATGGAAAAGAAAATGCAAATAGAGGTTAAAATATTTCCATCAGTGGGAAAGCATTGGAAATTTGAAAATAAGAGAGGAAAGGCCTTAGGAAGCCTTAATTACTTTCTGTTTATTCAAGATGAGAGAGAGGAAGCTATTGCTTGTCCAGTGGTCAGCCAGAGAAGATTTCCTGGAAAAGTACCGAATTATCCAGGTCATGTCTGCCAATTCCTAAAAGACTGCCTGCCTCCAAATTTTTTGAACTAATCTATATTTGTCTGAGTGTATCATCTCATCTGTGTGATGCTGTGTCCTCTTCTCAGAATGGATTTTCTACTCCTCATTCCCTTAACTGCCTCAGGAACTCCTATGCCCTATGGATGTGCCACCAACCTCAGTTCCATGCACAGGGCTTGACACACTGTAGGCATTTCATAAATGCTTTTTGAATGAATGATGGATGATCTGAAGGTTCTTGAGGCATATGGAGATGATTGCAGTGAAAAGTTAAATTTGGGTGCACATGAAGGATTGTTGACAATGTAATTGAATCTTTAATATCAATTATTCCCAAGAGACAATAGAAAGGCTGGACATAGTCTTTGCCATAGAGTGGATTTTGGGTGACAGTGGAAACTGGATACTGTGCCTTGCACAGAGTCTTCCCAAGTGGAAGTTAATGAAAACTGACATCCAGCCCTCCCTCTGCTAGCCAAGAGGTCCGGCCATGCACCCAGGAGAGAGACTTTGCAGATCTGAGGATGGGCGCCTTGTTTTAACTGGTTCACTCTGAGCACTGAAACTTTTGTGATTGGCACAGGAGTCCCAGGCTAGTTGGCCTCATAGGGGCCGCATTTGAATATTTTTTTATGCAGATCTTGAAAAGAAATCCTTGCCTTTTTCCATGTAAATATCAGCACCAGGGATGCAGTAGAACCACAAACCTCTCCTAGGGTTGCAATGCTTATGTTTCTTTCTTGTTGAGTGATGGAAGTCTACCTGATGGGTGAGGGGAAAGAGAAAGATTGTCCATGTTGAGCTATGCAGCTATCTTCCACAAATCCTCTTCTCAGTTGTCCTTCCTTGAAGGTTACATGTTGAAAGTATCACGTGAAGAAGCTGTTGGGATCTCCTTATCTGGAAAGTCTTTAAAAGGAGCACCGATTATCATCTTTTCTCAAGTGGTTTCAATGAGGCTAGGCTTGAATTTAAGGAGATGTACTGACTACTTGAAGGATGTACTGACTAATACAACCCTGTATTGTTATCTGATAGTCGAATTTTAAATTTGCATGTACTGAATATTTATATATGCAATCAGCCTTTGATTATCCCCGTGCAGAGTATGTATGTTGATTGGGTTAGTGGCCCATTTACAATCACTTTTGATTTCAAGTTCTTGTTGAGATAATCACAGACTCTGTTTAATTAATCCTTTTGTTGAAATTATTACTATGGGTGTTTATTCCTTCATGGGAATTAATGCAAGGATGCTTTTCTCATGCAAAGCAGTGCTCTCCTCATCCTTTCCACTGATTGCCATTTCAGGAAGAAAGAAGGCAAACAAGAACTTTATGTGTTGGTCTGAAGAGGATGCTGTTTATGAAGGGCAAATGGTGCAGTAGAAAGAAGAGACTAGGTGGCATTCATTAAACAAATCTTCATTGAGTCTAATCACTTTAGTACTGGCGAGGTGCCCTGGATTCAAATCCTTGCCCAATCATTGACTAGCTTTATGTCCTGGGGTAGCTAATCATTCCAGTTTGCCTGGGACTGTCCTTGTTTTAGTACTGAACATTCTGTGGTCCAGAAAGCCCCTCAGTTCTGGGAAACTGAAACATTTGCTCTTATCTGTAATAGAGGGAAATTGATTCTTTTGTATATCGTGAGTTTGGTGTGGGAGCCAAATGAGGTAATGTGAAAGAACTTAGTAAATTGTAAGCTGCTGTATAAACAAAAAGTACTGTTGTTTTGTTTCCTTGATCCAGATACGTGAAACAAGGGTGTTGGCTATAGAAATGGATTTTTATACTAGGAACAAGGCAGGTCCTGAGGGTTGGGGGTCCTCTGGACTAATCAGGTTTAGAGATAAGGGTTTTTGGGGGGTAAGGGGCAGTGCTGTTTGAACCTAGAGCCTCATGCATGCTGAGCATGCATCCTACCATTGAGCCATAAGTATTGGTCTGACTGCAAACTTTGGTGGCCAACGGAGATGTCAAAATGACATCAAAGAGATGAGACAGAGTGGCAATGGGTTGCTGATGTGTTCTTAATTACATCTGCCTGCAAATAGGAACCATCAGAGCAATAGTCACCTGCTGAGAGTTTAGGAAACTCTGTGGGTATGGATGGGCAAGAGCCGTCCAGATGGTCAGGTGGAGGGACCTGGGGTACTGCATATCCATTCTACCCATGCCTGAGCAGGTGTGTGTAGTCCCAATCTACAACACTGACAGGACCTGAATTGGCAGAGCACTGTTAACCAGGGTTAGGGATGGACCCTTAACTAAGAAGGCTCAAAGCTGGGCCATGGAAAGTGCGACTGAAGCTAGGGTAGAGAGAGGAGTTTGGAAAAGGAAGAGAGGGTGGGAAAAGTAAACTTTACAACTCTGTTGGGTGCAGTCTTTAGTTGTGTGATTTTACTATTTATTTACTTGTTTTTGGTACTGGTTATTGAACCCAGGGGTGTTCTACCATATCCCCAGCCCTTTTTATTGTATGTTTTGAGACAGTGTCTCACTACATTACTAAAGTTGACCTTGCTCTTGTGATCCTCCTTCTTTAGCCTCCTGAGTTGCTGGGATATCAGGAATGTGTCACCAGGCCCAGAAATTTGACTCTTTTTACAGCCTAATATTCTAGAAGAGCTAATACATATGCACTCCCAACTCTATCATTTAGATCACTTTTTTTAAAAAACTGTATTTTCATCACCTTTGTGCATATTTTTTATGATATTCAACACATTTGCAATAAGTCCTCCTATGTTCTAGACCTTGGGAACATTTAACAAACACTGGCCATGTCCTGGGTCATGGACTTGCATTTCTATGGTGGCAGGTGTTATTTCCATCATTTTATAGACAGGAAATGAGGCTCAGAGAAGTCATTTAACTACTATAAGTTTACACAGTAAGTTGTGGAATGGGATTTGAACCCAGTTCTGACTTAGGTAAATGCCAATGGTCATTCCATTTTAGGATCCAGCTTCTCAATTTGGGCAGCTAAGATTCAGTTTATACACCATTTATTCAGTATTTTGTCCTTCTGTACCTGGGTTACTTGTTTTTCTGATAAACATACATTGTCTCTCTCCCTTTTCTCACCCACCATGACTATAAAATTATCTTTTAATGCAAATTATTAACCCAAACAGTACTTTGAGCCTGTGGCTCTCAAAGTGCCCACCTGCAGACTCTGTTATGGGTTCATGAAGAAAAGGGGCTTGGGCCAGAATGTAAATCAATGACTTTACTAAGCTCTCTGTTTAGTTCATCTGACATATTTTCCCCCTAGATTGAGATTTTTGATAAAGTTCTTTGGGTTTACATTTTGGCACAAGTGCCTTATCTCATAAGGGATCAGTAAACACTGTTGAAGAATTAAGATTGGTTCAGAAATTGGCACTGGACCAAGGACAAGCCTTGGGGTAACACTGCTTAAGATAATATTCTATCTCCTTACCCCTTGCTGCCCTCAAGTTTTGATTATTGCAAATGCCTCTCAAATGGCTTCCTTGCTTCCAGACCTTTCCTCCAAATGCTTTCACCATTCCTCTGCTTGAGGACTTTCTTACATGCAAATCTATTTGTGATGCTCCCCTATTTTTTTTAAAAATTAAGTTATTTATTTATTCTAACTTGTTATACACGATGGCAGAATGCAATTCATTTCATATTACACATAAAGAGTGAAATTGTTCAAGTCATGATTGTACACAAAGTATTTTCACACCTTTCGTGTCTTCATACATGTACTTAGGGTCATTCCTCCATCATTCCTACCCCCTTGCTCCCTCCCTTCCCCTCCCTCCCCTTTGCCTATTCTCAAGTTCCTCCATTCCTCCCAGGCTCCCCACCATCGCCATTATGAGTCAGCAACCTCATATCAAAGAAAAAATTCAGCCTTTGGTTTTTTGGGATTGTCTTACTTCACTTAGCATTATATTCTCCAACTCCATCCATTTACCTGCAAATTCCATGATTTTATTCTCTTTTAATGCTGAGTAATGTTCCATTGTGTATATATGTATATGTGTGTATATACACACACACACACACACACACACAATGGAATATACACTTTCAGATATATATATATATATATATATATATATATATATATATATATATATATATATATATATATATATCTCCCAAAGTTTCCCTATCAATTTATCTACTGAAGGGCATCTGGGTTGGTTCCACAGTTTAGCTATTGTGAATTGTGCTGCTCTAAACATTGATGTGGCTGTGTCCCTGTCGTGTGCTACTCTTAAATCCTCTGGGTAGAGACCGAGAAGTAGGATAGCTGGGTCAAATGGTGGTTCCATTCCCAGTTTTCTAAGAAATCTCCATACTGCTTTCCATATTGGCTGTACCAATTTGCAGTCCCACCAGCAGTGTATGCGTGTGTCTTTTTCCCCACATCCTCGCCAACACTTATTGTTGTTTGTCTTCATAATAGCTGCCATTCTGACTGGAGTGAGATGAAATCTTAGAGTAGTTGTGAATTGCATTTCTCTAATTGCTAGAGATGTTGAACATTTTTTTCATGTTTGTTGATTGATTGATTTTATATCCTCTTCTGAGAAGTGTGTGTTCAGTTCCTTGGTGATGTTCCCCTATTTAAAACCTTCAATGGTTCCCACTGTCTCTTAAAGTCCAAAGTTCACATGGGCCCTGAGGCTCCTTGAGACCTGGCTCTGTTTACCCTCACAGGTTTCTCTCCTCTTCTCCTTAGGTACTGGATTCACTGAATCATATGCAGTCCCACAGTTAGGCTATGCTTTTCATCCTAACTGTGAAGTTACCCTGTTGTCTCCATTGCCCTCTGCTCTATGCCTTCACCCTGTTATACACACATACATTCTCTCTCCTTGCCCCATTGGTACTGTCTGATCCTTTAAATAAGGAACTTATAAGATGATCTGGAAATGGAGGTAGGATTCAAAAGATTTTATTTTAAATGTAGGATTTGACTCAGTGGAGAGAAGCAGACAAGTCTATGTAGGATGGACTGGGGAAGAGAGCAGGGGAATGAGCTATAAGGCTCTTGCCAGGCATTTGGTGATGACTGTCTGAGTGTGGGACAAGAAAAATTTAAAAATGTTATAGAAATAAGCTTTCCAACAAGACAGCCTTGGTGCTCGCTGGTAATACATTGCAGGTGGAGAGGTTAATTTTGAGCAAAGAGGTAATGAATACATGGTAAACAGAGACTGTCCACAGAGAAACTTCCTTGGGTGCCTTGGAAGAGGTCCATGGAAAGAGGAAATGTCACTTTAGCTGCTAAGTGCTCGTAACCCCAAAAGGCTTCAACATCTTGTTCTTAAGCAAGATTTGGCTCATTTTCTGGGAGGATGACTGTGGATGAGTGAGCTAAACCTTTCCATGCCTTCCTCAGACATGGAGGCCAGGGACAGGACATAGGGCCTGCAAAGTACTCAACAGCCCTCAGGAGAGAGTTGCTGGTTCTCCTTTATCCATGGCAGATGAGGCAGATGGAAGGTCACAGTTTCTCCCTGGCTTCTGTTAGCCTGGATATGCAAAACGCTCAGTGAGAAGAGATGGCTCCAACTTTTTACTTAATTGGATGTCATGAAGTATGTGCCTTTTCCCTACTTCATGGAAGCTAAGATTTATTAAAATCTGCAAATTGCCTCCTTTGTGTAAACATTATATAAATGTTCTATTTTCCTTGCAGGTGTCTAACCTGTGGACAAGATCTAGGAATAGACGAACAGGAGTTTGCCATTTTATGTCATCTAAATACTTTTTGAAGATTAACTCATTGCCAGACACAGTCTGTAGTCCCAGTGACTTGAGAGGCAGAGGCAGGAGGATCACAAGTTCAAGGTCAGTCTCAGCAACTTAGTGAGACTCTGTCTCAAAATAAAAACGAAAAAGGACTGGGGATGTAGCTCAGTGGTAAAGTGCCCCAGGATCCCACCCCCAAATGATGAACGCACTAATCCTCCTTGCCTCCTCTGGAGGATTGTTATCCTTATTTTTCAGCTGTGGAATTGAGACGAAGTACTGCACAGAGTGGCCTAGCCCAAGGCTATGCAGTTGGGGATGGAAAAATCCTTCGCTGGCTGTGGGCTCAGGGGCAAGCAGGCTCTGAGGTCAGGAGATGGCTTGGCCTGGATGGAATTGTGAAGAGAGGTGGCCCATAGCCCCAAGCCTCTCAGAAGGACAAAAACCCAAGCAAAACACACAGATTGTGGGTGCTGATCACTGAGGATGTGTGATAACACAGAGAGTGGCTAGGTTGAAGTTGGCCTCCCAGTGTTCCATTAGAGCCTGGGAGTGAGAGTCAAATTAATGGTGCTAGCAGCAGTATGAGGAAAGGCTTCAGCAGCCTGCATTGGAAGTGTACAAATGGCTGCAGTAATGTCTGTCCTGATGCTTCGTGTTTGCACAGTGTTTCCAGTTCCAAAAGTCCTCTCGAATGTATGGCTATTTCCTCACAGTAGTAAACAGGTAGATACCGACTTATTTGTTCCTCACCCCACACATTCACAAATTGGAGCCCTAAACCCCAGTTGCTTAGAATGCAACCGTGTTTGGATGTAGGGCCTTTAAAGATGTCATTAACATGAGACCCTTTCAATGGGCCCTAATCCAATCTGACTGGTCCATAAAAGAAGGAAATTACGATATACAGAGGAAGAACCATGTGAGGACTGAGAATGTGCCCCTCTGCAAGCCAAGCAGACACGCACTAGGAGAAGCCACTCTGCGTGTGGATCTTGGGCTGTGAGGAAATAAATTTCTCTCATTAAAGCCACCTACTTTGTGCTTTTTTTTTTTTTTATGGCCGCTTTAAAACAGATATAGGGGCTGGGATGTAGCTCAGTGGCAAAGCATCTGCCTTGCTTTCGCAAAGCCCTGGGTTCGACCCCCAGTTCCAAAAAAAGACAAAAAAAAAAAAAAAAAAAAAAAAAGAACATCACCAAAAACCAAAAATAAAAAAAATAAATAAGATTAAAAAAATAAAACAGATATAGTACACTATTTGGAACATCTGTAAGCATTTTAGATAGACTCATTTCTTAGCAGAAAATCTCCATATTAGTTCTATACTTTATACAGACTCATTAACAGTAATAATATTAGGAATGCTTGTATTTACTGAGCCTTTGCCATGTGTCAGGCACCATTGTAAATGTCTTATTTTATTTAATTCTCATGACCCCTCCCAATAAATAAGTGGGGGAGAAGAAACAGGGAGTCCTAATAGTAGAATCCCAAGAAGCTCATGTAGAGGAATGAGAGGAAAAAGGAGTTGGTCTGGGCAGACACTAGTCAAAATTGTTTTAGGTAAGCACCATTGGTAAACATTTCATCCATGAAAGTGTGAGAAATAGGATATTTGTAGAGTCCCAAAGTATATCTCTGTAATATATTTATTAATATCAAAGGAAAAAATACTGATTTTTCAGTGGAGAAACTCAGCACACATCACCTTATCCAAGTGGGCAAGGTTAACCTCAGCAGGAGTAAGACATACCGACAGGGTATACCCCCAGATATGATGCGCTGAGAAGGGCACGTTATAGCTGTGCCACTCAGGAGAAAACATGAGGGACATTCTGAAAAATAAAAGGCCTGGATTGTCTGTAAGTTCCACAGATTGAAGGAGATAAAGAAAGCATGAGAGCTAGATGCAATATGAGGTTCTGGATTGGATGCTGAACCACAAAAAGGAGACCAGGGGAAACTGGAGAATTTCAAACAAGGTTTATAGATGTTGTTAATAGTCTTGTTAAATGTATTTAAAAAAAAACAACCCTCTGCATTAGGTGCTAGTGTTGCTTATTATTACCAGATGAATTGATACCCTCAGGGTGACTCAGCTTGTTTGGGACTGGGAGATGGTATGTGACCAGGTTGTCTGACTCTAGAGGTCACACTGAACCCAGTGATATGTCCCTTGTGTATTTCTAGGAGACAATGGGGAAGTTAGCTTAGTTTTAATTTTTCATAAATTCATGTCAATATTACTCTTTAGTGATATTCTTTTGTTTATAGACCAGGCATTGAACCTCAGTGCTCTATCACTGAGTCTTTATTTTTTATTTTGAGAAGGGGCCTCCCGAAGTTGCTGAGGCTAGCCTTGAACTTGCTGTCCTCCTTCCACAGTCTCCCAAGTCACTGAGATTACAGGCATGTCCCCCTGCCCCTGGCTCTTTAGTGATGTTCTATAAGGCTTTTTCTAAACCGTCTTGGAACGCCTTGTCTCCCACTAGTCCTCATTAAGGCAGCCTTGGCATGTTTTCGACTTGGAAGAAATACAAGTGTGGGAAGGGCACTGTAGTAGATACTGCTGTTCACATGGAAAGCAGAAGCAGACTTCTTTGCCTCCCTCAAGAGAACTTACAAAGAACTGAGACATAGGAAAGATAGACAATACTACAGAGCAGAAAAAATAGGCAACAGTTAAGTAGTAGAGACTCTGTGTGCCTTGGGAGTCAGAAGAGAGACAATGCATTCCAGCCTGGCATAACCAAGGAAGGAGGTGACATTAGCAAGGCGTGGTGGTGCACACCTGTAATCCCAGTAACTTGGAGGCACTGAGACTGGAGGATCTCAAGTTTGATGCCAGCCTGGGCAATTTAGTGAAATCCTGTCTCAAAATAAAACAAAAAGGACTGGGGATATAGCTCAGTGGTCAAATGTCCCTGGGTTCAATGCCAGCACTGGCCCACCCCCAATTAATTAATTAATTAATTAATTAATTAAGGAAGAAGGTGCTCTGGACAGGATTCAAAAATATTATGAGGAAGAACATTATAGATAGAAGTAAGTAGAGGAATGTCTTGGACAAAGATAGATGGAGGTGAAATGCCCAGGAGGAGTAGGATTGCAACGGGGAAATGTGGAGTCATGGTGTGCACCCTCCAGAATAGGACATTACAGAGTGAAGGGGGCTCTGGCCCACTGGAAAGGGACTGCCCCACGACAGGCATTTTAGACTAAAACAAAACAGAAAACACATTTCTGCTGCCAAGACTCTACCCAAAGGCTGCTGTTTGAAGCCTACTTTTGGACACAAACTAACATTTTTGGCCATTGCAATAGAGAACTCAGCTAATCAAGAGCATGCAGAATTATGTGGAGCTTTGTGCTAAGGCTGTGTAGCCAGGTGAGTCGGTTTTGTGATGTTAACTCAGGTTCCTCTGTCCAGGAACTGTAAGCCTGTGGCTTTATTGTTGTTAGGTTACTACTGCCACCCAGTGGTCACTGGGGCTGTGCCAGCACAGACATATACAGACAGCGTGGCTTTCTGTATATGGAAAGGACCAGCTTTCACATCTTAGACTGGTGACTCATATGACAAACTATCCCAGTGAGATACAAAATCCTTTCCATATACCTAGTGCGGTTGCTTATAGCTCAACTTTTCTTTTTCTTTTTCTCCCCCCCCCCCCCCCCCCGTATCAGGGATTGAATCAAGGGTGCTTAACCACGGAGCCACATCCCTAACCCTTTTTATTTTGTATTTTGAGACTGAGTCTTCTTGCTAAGTTGCTTAGGGCCTCACTAAATTGCTGAGATTGGCTTTGAACTTGAGATCTTCCTGCCACAGCCTCCTGAGCCACTGGATTACAGCTGTGTGCTACCTGCCTATAGCTCAACTTCTCACAAGTGGTGAGGGGTGTTATTGTTTTGTAATTAATACTATGAGCATGAGGCTTGGGCTCATTCAATTGTCAAGTCAATACGTTGTTTTTTTTTTTTCTGTCACTTACAGATATATGTATCATGTACCTTTTTGGCATAGTTGTGGAAATTCAACAAACACATGAGATTCTGTGTTGAAGAGATTAAAGTTTTGAGGTAGCATGGAGGTAAGAAAAACAATGAAGAGAGAATCAGGAGGTTTAGATTTACTAATTAGCTGCATGACTTTGAACAAGTCACTTGGCCTCTCCAAGCATCAATTGTGGCTTCTAAAAAATGTAGGGTTGAAGCTAAGTGTGGTGGTATGCCTCTGTAATCCTGGCTACATGGGAGGCTGGGGCAGGAGGATGACAGGTTCAAGGCTAGTCTGGGAAATATAGTGAGATCTTGTCTCAAAATAAAATAAAAGGGCTGGGGATATAGTTCAGTGGTAGAGAAACCTGGGTTCAATCCCCACTAACACACACACACTATGTAATTGAAAAGTTTCAGCATTTCTCCACAGTATCTTTCAGGGGTGTCTTTTGTGTATGTGGATATATTTATATTTATATTTATATTTATATCTATATATCTTTTTTTTCCTTTGCTGTATTAGGGATCAAACCCAGGGCCTTGCATATGCTAGGGGAGTGCTCTACCACTGAGCTATATTTTCAGCCTAAGGGATTATAAAACTTACTGGTCTTTGACTAGGTGTGGATGTTTGGGGTAAAGGGGAGCATAAGAGTCATGGTCCAGTTTGCTGCAAATGGAACATTTTCACTAAAAAAAAAAAATTGATTCACACTTATGAGAGCTGGTGATGTATTATGAGAGCTGGTGAGTATTTGTCCAGCTTGTACAAGACCCTGGGTTCAATCCCCAATACTGAAAATATAAATAAACAAAAACAAACACTTCCCCAACCCCCCCCAAAAGAAAAAAACCAGTATGTTCTGATCCATGCATATGATTCAGAATCCAAGAGGTAAAAAAGAATATGTAGTAAAAAGTCTTCTTTTACTCATATCTGTCCCTTTACTCCACCATAGAGGAAGCCAATCTCACAACCAGGTGTCTTTGTGGGTGTGTAGAGTGTGGGAGTATTGGTGTTTGAACCAAGGGGCACTTTATCACTAAGTTACATACCCTGTTTTGAGACAGGATCTCATTAACTTGCTGAAGATCTTGCTAAATTATTGAAGCTATCCTTGAACTTGAAATCCTCCAGAATCACTGGGATTACAGATGTGCACAATGGTACCCTGTTTCTTCTCTGTCTTTCTAGAACTATCCGTCCACATTGCCCTACCCATTTCTTTTATTAACAGAAAAAAAACCCCAGCAAATCATGCACACTGTTCTATAGTGGCTTTAAAACATCTATTTTTTTTAAGTTTTAAAAATTATTTTTTGATGCTGAACATTGAACTCAGGATCTCACACAAGTCAGGGAAACACTCTACCGCTAAGCTACAACCCCAGCTCCTTCTATATGTATTTTTCAAGATAGGATCTCACTAATTTGCCAACACTGGCCTTGACCTTATGATTCTCCTTCCTCAACCTCCTGAGTTGTTGGAATTATAGGCGTGTGCCACCACACCCAGCTCTTTTTCATCTATTTATATATTGAAGCTTCATTTAAAATTTCATCTACACTTCAGCATACTGTTTATTTTTCTTAATTACCAGTTGGAATCTATCATCTCTCTATCTATCTATCTATCTATCTATCTATCTATCTATCTATCCATCTTGAACACTAGGCAGTCTGTATGTAAGTCTCTTTTGCAAGGACATTTCATGACTCTTAAACATACAATTTGATCTGATATAAAATGAGAGCACCATAGACTCGTAGCTATGAAGAGACAAAAGTCATTTGCACTTATTCTGAGTGTCAAGTCTCCAAGAGGCGGAGAGAAAGTGACCCCTGGGAGAAGTCTTGTCCACAATTTTTGGCTGAAAGGCTTGTTGGGCTGCTGTTAACCATAATCCATAATTGTGATCCACATTTTGCATAGTGTAGGGGGAGCACAGCAAAGAAACTTCTCTTGCAGAGCCCTGGGTATGTCCACAGGAATCAGTGGATTTGAAGGAGTGGGAAGGACAGAGAAATAAGGTAAGGACTTTAAGTTATGAGAGATGACCTCCTCATTCCCCTATTAGAATATATTTTTTTCTTTCAATAGGATCAGATTTTCCTTAGACCCATAACTCTCAATGCTAATTGTGCTTTTATTTCATTTTATTTTTGTATACAAAGTATATTCACACTAATTTGTGTCTTCATACATGAACTTTGGATAATGATGATCATCACGTTTTACCATCATTTCTGACCCCATGCCCCCTGTCTTCCCCTCCAACCCCTCTGCCCTATCTAGAGTTCATCTATTCCTCCTATGCTCCTTTTTCCTATCACACTATGAATCAGCCTCCTTTTAAATCATTAAGACCTTTTTAAAAAAAACCCACTGTCAGGGCTGCATCTGCCGATTTTCTGATTTAATTTGTCTAGGGATGAGGCCCTTTCTTTGATTAATTTGTCTGGGGATGAGGCAACTTTCTTTTTGGAAAGTTCCCTAGATGATTCTAAAGTCAGTCCAGTGACAATAGGTCTGTGGATTCTGAGTGACAGGCTAGTTATGTAGCCCTTTCTTCCTCCAAAGGGTGTTTGTCTCAGAACAAATGGCCGGATTCCTTCTTGACCTCCTTCCTCGATCCCATCATCCCTTTCTCCTCTCTTCCTATTGCATGATCACTGTTTGGCATGAGCTGTTGCTTGTTGTGATGTTTGTCATCCCCCTTCAGGTAGTCTGGAACCTACTTTTACTTATTCCAGTCCCTTTCAGGTTCAGCTTCTGAAGATGTTGTCTAGACCCTGTGGTCTTCAAGTTCTAGGTCAGTGGTTCTCAGACCAGCAGCATCAGCACCACCTGGAAAGTCCTTGGAACATCAAAATCTTAGCGCATCCCAGACCTACCTGATCAGAAATTTTGGAGAAGAGGCTTAGCAATCTGTTTTTACAAGCCCTCCAGATCTTCTGGTGCTCCATAAAATCTGAGAACCACACTGTTCTGAGGCTAATTCAGACCAGGAGAGGGAATTATATAGGTGGCTTTGGCCCATTGTCTGATGGTTCTCAGAATTAATTATGCTGCCAGGGACAAGCTGTCCTGATACCTTGATATGCATGTGGGCACCTTTGGGCTGAGCATGCTGTAGCCTTCTTACAAACCTCCCATCATTTTCATCCTAATTTGGTGTGGGAGAATAAACTGGGCTTCTTTCTCGATTTCTCTGCCTTTTGCCCAGAGCTTCACTACACTGGGCCCTTCTCACATTCAGTCCCTGCACCCCACTGCTGTCCTTATCCCCTGCAGCTCTTGACCCTCTGAGAGGCCTCTACAGCTCCCCCAGGCCAGAAACAGATTTTCTTTCAGGCCTTCCTGGAAGAGTTTGTCTTTGTACTCAGTAATCTCATTTGACCGACTGCCCAGCCTGACTGAGTCTCCTCCTCTTTTGTGGGTCTTCTGGTGACTCATTTGTGGTCTGCAGCTTGATTTTTTTTTAATTGGTGCTGAACTTTCCTCTACTGAGACACAATAGAATCCGCTGTGATAATCAAGTAATGGGAACTGATTTGGCTTTAAATCATCTTAGAACTTAAGCATCCCAATGGATATTATCCTTCAAAGAAGCCATCTCAGGGAGACTTCTACTTATTCTGACAAGGCTGTCACTGTCTAAAATATGAGTGTAACTGCTTTTCTGGGTCTCCTGCAATCCGAGCCTGATGTTTGTTCTCCTCCATGATCTGGTTTCGTCTTCCACCACCATCTCCCGAGTGCCCCCTCGTTCCAACCACAGAATCATTTGCTTTTTCTTGAACTTACCCTGCACTTTCACATCTCTGTAACTTTGTTATTCTTACTCAGTTTGGAATGCTCTTTTTATGCCCCTCTTTATTCATTAAAATTCTATTTATCCTCCAATTACCAGCTACTTTTTCTGTGGAGTCTCTTCTTATTCCTCAAATCAGAAGCGTGGTTTTCTTACGTGAGTTCACTTTTGCTGGTAGTAGACATGTTTGTTGAAGTAAGTGATGCCCTCAAAGGTATGCTTCTTGATGGGGGGACCACGGAAACCATCCAGTCCCCTGTAGCACCCTGCCCAGAGTTAGAGATGGATACCTCTCTATAAAGGGCCTCCTTGAAGTATCCCATGAGAAAATCAATCTATTTAGTTCTTTATAGAAAAATGGCACTATGCCCAGTTGGATCACATATCTTAATCACCAGAACTAGAACCAAAGGACCTGCAGCTATTTCATACAATCAACCACCTCAAAAGGTACAAATTCAGTAAACTTTAAGCGATAGAAAAAAAAATGTATGCCTGAGCACCATCAGTTGGAACTAAGCACAGAAACTTCCAGTAAAAAAGCTTTGAAGGGGATAGCGCTCCTTCTTTGTTAAAGCCCTTCCTGGTGCTAGAAGTTCTCCCCCTGTGACATTAATATCCTGTATTTTTTAAAGGGTTTGAACTCCTGAGGAAGAGAAGTTGCAAATCTGGCCACCGAGAGGAGGAACTGGATTCAATGAACCAGGGATTGCAGTATCTCTGGGAATGCAATAGGGTTGAACTTTTATGCTTCTGTTGGAATGGAGTATCTATTGCCATGCTTGGGGTTTTTCATTGTAGTCTTTTGTCTTCTTTTCCTTTTTTGTAGATTTTCTTTCACTAATGCTTCATGAGAGCATTTTCATCCCCCAGTTTCTCTTCCCAGAATCTAATCTGGTCTTGAGTCATGCCTGATGTGCTCGGATTTCCAGTCCAGTCCACCACAACATAAATTTGTCTTTCCGCCATGCTGAAGATTCCCCCTGATGACTGTGGTATCCTGGACCATGACCCTTTAGCTCTTTACCCCCAAATGACTCACTGTTTCCTGACTTGCTGCCCCCAGTCCTGTCTATCCTGCAATATGCCAATGAGAAAATTGTCTCTCCTATGTTGGGAAGTTTCTCTTTCTCTCCATTGATTTCAGACTTGTTTCAAAATCTACTTCTTCCAGGAACATTTCTCTGATAATTTCTAGCCTGTTCAATATTTTTTTTTTCTTTTTTAGTACTAGGGATTGAACTCAGGGGAGGTTTACTACTGAGATACATCCCCATCCCTTTTTATTTTGAGACAGGGTCTTGCTGATTGCTCATGGCCTCATTAAGTTTTTAAGGCTGGCTTTGAATTTGCCATCCTCCTGCCTCAGCCTCCTAAATCTCTGGGATTACAAGGGTGTGCCGCTGTACCTGGTTGGATCAATTCTTAACTTTATATGGTCTGAGAATTTGTATGTTCAGTTAGAAGCTTTATTATATAATTCCTTTTGTCTTTATCATTCTGAAACTATTTTTTCTCTTACTGGGGATTGAACCTAGGGGAACTTTACTAATGAACTACATCTCATTTCTTTTTTTTTATTGTTGGTCGTTCAAAACATTACATAGTTCTTAATATATCATATTTCACAGTTTGATTCAAGTGGGTTATGAACTCCCATTTTTACCCCGTATACAGATTGCTGTATCACATCAGTTACACTTCCATTGATTTACATATTGCCATTCTAGTGTCTGATGTATTCTGCTGTCTATCCTATTCTCTACTATCCCCACTCCCCTCCCCTCCCCTCCCCTCTTCTCTCTCTACCCCCTCTACTGTAAATCATTTCTTCCACTTGTATTATTCTTCTCTTACCCCTCATTTCCTCTTATATGTAATTTTGTATAACCCTGAGGATCACCTTCCATTTCCATGCAATTTCCCTTCTCTCTCCCTTTCCCTCCCACCTCTCATCCCTGTTTAATGTTGATCTTCTTCTCAAGCTCTTCGTCCCTACCCTGTCCTTGGTTACTCCCCTTATATCAAAGAAGTCATTTGGCATTTGTTTTTTAATGATTGGCTAGCTTCGCTTAGCTCTAATGCCATCCATTTCCCTCCAAATTCTATGATTTGTCATTTTTTAATGCAGAGTAATACTCCATTGTGTATAAATGCCACGTTTTTTAATCCATTCATCTATAGAAGGGCATCTAGGTTGATTCCACAATCTTGCTATCGTGAATTGTGCTGCTATGAACATCGATGTAGCAGTGTCCCTGTAGCATGCTCTTATTAGGTCTTTAGGGAATAAAGTTAAAAGAATTTGCAGCTAGAAAACCATTTCTTCAAAAAATCCTTGGCAAAACATTACAGGAAGAGGAAATGGAAAATAACAATGAAAACCAACAGTGGGAGGTAGGACAGTAAAGGGGGGAAAGTAATCAAAGAGGAAAACAAATCAGGTTTAGTAACATTAATAAACAAATATGGCTGGAAGAACAAACCATATCTCAATAATAACCCTAAATGTTAATGGCTTAAACTCACCAATTAAGAGACACAGGCTAGTTGAATGGATCACAAAACAAGACCCAACAATATGCTGCCTACAGGAGATGCATTTGATAGGAAAAGATATACATAGACTGAAGGTGAAAGGTTGGGAAAAATCATACCACTCATATGGACTGCGGAAACAAGCAGGAGTCTCCATACTCATATCTAATAAAATAGATTTCAAGCCAAAGTTAATCAAAAGGGATAAAGAGGGACACTACATACTGCTCAAGGGAACCATATACCAACAAGACATAACAATCATAAATATATATGCCCCAAACAATGGTGCAAACTCTTCTCAAGTTCAAGAGTCTAATAGACCACCATACAATAATCATGGGAGACTTCAACACACCTCTCTCACCACTGGACAGATCTTCCAAACAAAAGTTAAATAAGGAAACTATAGAACTCAATAACACAATTAATAACTTAGACTTAATTGACATATATAGAATATACCACCCAACATCAAGCAGTTACACTTTTTTCTCAGCAGCACATGGATCCTTCTCAAAAATAGATCATATATTATGTCACAGGGCAACTCTTAGACAATATAAAGGAGTAGAGATAATACCATGCATCTTATCTGATCATAATGGAATGAAACTGAAAATCAACGATAAAAGAAGGAAGGAAAAATCATGCATCACTTGGAGAATGAACAATAGGTTACTGAATGATCAATGGGTTTTAGAAGACATCAAGGAGGAAATTAAAAACTTCTTAGAGTTAAATGAAAACACAGACACAACATATCGGAATCTATGGGACACATTGAAAGCAGTTCTAAGAGGAAAATTCATTGCTTGGAGTTCATTCTTTAAAAAAAGAAAAAAACAACAAATAAATGATCTCATACTTCATCTCAAAATCCTAGAAAAAGAAGAGCAAAACAACAGCAAAAGAAGTAGAAGGCAAAAAATAATTAAAATCAGAGCTGAAATTAATGAAATCGAAACAAAAGAAACAATTGAAAAAATTGACAAAACTAAAAGTTGGTTCTTTGAAAAAATAAATAAAATCGACAGACCCTTAGCCATGCTAATGAAGAGAAGAAGAGAGAGAACTCAAATTACTAGCATACGGGATGAAAAAGGCAATATCACAACAGACACTTCAGAAATACAGAAGATAATCAGAAATTATTTTGAATCCTTATACTCCAATAAAATAGAAGATAGTGAAGGCATAGATAAATTTCTTAAGTCATATGATCTGCCCAGATTGAGTCAGGAGGATATAGACAACCTAAACAGACCAATAACAATAGAGGAAATAGAAGAAACCATCAAAAGACTACCAACTAAGAAAAGCCCAGGACCGGATGGGTATACAGCAGAGTTTTACAAAACCTTTAAAGAGGAACTAACACCAATACTTTTCATTTCTATTTTTTTTTTTTTAATTTGAGACAGGGTAACCTTAGGCTGAGACTGGCCTCCAACTTGAGATCCTCCTGCCTCAGTCTCCTGAGTCACTGGGATTACAGGTATGTGCCACTACACCTGGATAGCTATTTTGTCTTTTACATCAAGGAAAAAGATGAATTAAGATCTGATTCCTGCTGAGTGCAGTTGCACATGCCTGTAATCCCAGCGGCTTGGAAAGCTGAGGCAGGAAGATCACAAAGCCTCAGCAAGTTAGTGAGACCTTGTCTCAAAATACAACATAAAAAGGGCTATGGATGTGGCTCAGTGGTGAAGTGCCCCAAGTTCAATCCCTGGTACAACAACAACAACAACAAAATCTGATTTTTGCTGGGTGTGGTGGCGTACATCTATAATATCCCAGCATTCAGCAGGCTGAGGTAGGAGGATCACAAGCCTCAGTAATTTAGCAAGGTCCTAAGCAACTTATTGAGATCCTGTCTCTTAATTAAATTAAAAAAAAAAAAAAAGAAAAAAAGAGGTAGGGATGTGGCTCAGTGATTAAGCATCCCTGGATTCAAACCCTGGTACCAAAAAAAAAAAAAAAAAAAAAAAAAAAGAAAGCGAAATTCTGATTGCTTCTGTCCCATGGAATACCCACTCATAGCTACCCACCACTTATGCCAAAGTAACAAATCTTCAGGGGCTTGGGATCATCAAGAAGGAGGGGCTTCAGGTTGCCCTAGTTTAAAAGAAGTGACCCCAGCAATGTGAGCTCCCTGCACACGTGGGAAGGGTAGCTGTGGTAGACGTTACCGAGAGTGTCATATACTTGTGTCTTGCTTTCTCACAGAGTTCAGGAGCTGATGGGACCACTGATAGGAAAACATAGAAGCCAGGAGTGTCAGTCAGGTTTTTGTCACTGTCACCAAAGCACCCACCTATTTAGAGGAGAAAAAGTTTATTTTTGGTTCACACTTTCAGCAGTTCAGTCCTCGGCTGACTGAATCCATTGCTCTGGGCCCAAAGTGAGGCAGCACATGGTGGAAGGTCATGGCAGAGGAAAAGTGCTCAGCTCATGGTGGCCAGGGGGCAGAGAAAGAGGGGAAGGGACTGGGCCACAGGTGATAGGGGGCAGATTGATGTGAGTGGTGGGAACAGAACATGAAATTAAGGGAATAATTTTTTAAACTGGGTCTACTGTGCTGACCCCCACATGCCTTCTTTTCCAAGAATCAATTTACCTGCACCCTGCCTGGCTTAAGTGGACAGGGTATGTCACACTCCTCAGCAAACCACCTGTTATCTGCAGGAGAAATGCAGGCCTGAAATAATGTCAATAGGAGGAACCCAAATTACCAGAAGGCGAAGACTTTTGTGACCCTTTTAACAGCTAGATCCTGGAACTCAGGGAAATAAAGAAATTTCTCCCTAGTCGTAAAATCTGTAAAAATTTGTGGTTAAGAATCCAAATTAGAACCAGTCAGCATGGACCAAAGTGACATAGAGTTGTCATGGCAGTGGGGACTTGAAAATCTGATGTTATCCTGCTGTCAATCAGAAGTCAAGAGATGGACCTGGGCAGAATTCTCTAGAAACTTCACTGGGATTCCCAATAAAACTGGAGTGCAGGAGAGACACACCATCTCTCTCCTCTATGAAAGGACCCACTCACTCCCTTGAGAGTGTCCCTTTTCTCTCCTTTCAATAAACTCAGGCCTCTTATTCTGAGCAACATGTCTAAAATCTTTCTGACTTGATTACGAGAATTGGGATTTGAAGGGGGCTTCTGTGCTTCCTCATTTCCCCAGAAGTCCCCAGCCCTGTAACACAGAGAAGATTCACTCTTCTAGGATATGACCCCAGTGACCCACCTCCTCCAGGCACACTGACCACCACTCAGTCCATCAGACTAGAAGGGATTAATCAGATCACTGCTCTCATAATCTAATCATTTAACTTCCTACATTAACATGGGAGCTTTTGGGGGACACCTTGTATCCAAACCATCACATCAGGGTTGGTGAGCACTAGTGGCCTTGGGACACACAGCAGAAAATTTCAGGCTGTGTTTGGTTCATCGGAAGTGGGACAGATTTACTTTAATTCAGAGACAGATCAACAATGACAACAATGGCGGCAGCAGGAGGAGCAGCAACACTGTGACATTTCTTGCATTTGAGTATAGTGGAGTCAATCATGCATCCTACATATAGATCACTCAAGGATGGAAAACCGTGACTTGTCCTATCTGGTCCATGGTGATCTGCTCACAGGCTGAAGGACTGACTCACTGACTTGCATGTATTGATGGGGACTAGAACTCCAGGATCTGAATAACTCACCATCTGAGAAGACTGTTGCCTGGCTAGATAGTAGGAAAAGGAGAATGCACTTTGTTAACCATAGTTTTCTTTTTCCTCCCAATCTATTACAACAAACCCCAAACTGAAATTGAATTTGCACAACATTTGATCTCTTCTACATTAATAAACACAGGATACTTACTGCTTCCACCATCCTGTAAATCAGGTGTTGACCAACACATATTTATTGAGCATCCACAAATTGCAGAGATTAGTCTGGGTTTTCCAGTGAAGCTTTTATTCTACTTGGTAGTCAGAGAGATCAAAACCAAAAACAAAACCTGAAAACCAAAAGTTAAAAAAAAATACCCCTGAAAGATAGCAAACAAGGAAAATATATGGTAGGTTATAAAATACCACATAGGCTACATGTGGTGGCACACTCCTGTAATCCCATATATTCTGGAAGCTGAGGCAGGAGGATGGCAAATAAGTAAATACAATAATAAAAAAAAAAAAGACTGGGAATGTAGCTCAGGGCACTTGCCTAGCATGTATAAGACCCAGGGTTCAAGATCAGCATAGCAAAACAAAAACAAACAAACAAAATAACCCCAAACTAAACCAGAAACAAAACACATTGTGCAGGTGTGGTGATTGAGAATGTTAAGGAGAAATGGAGTGATTTATTAAGCATCATTGGAAAGGCGACATATAGTCATGAACTTGGAGGAACTGAGGAAGTTAACCTTTGGATTTCTGAGGTGGGAAAATTGTAGAATGTGAAGAAAGTCAGTGCAAAGGCTGGGAAATAAGGACATGTGTGATATGTTCCAACAACTTTCAAGAGGCCAGCATGGCTGACACAGGGATGAGAGAGGAAGTGGTGAGGAGCAAGGTAGGAAGGACCAGGCCACCGCAGTTCTTGTAGGCTGTTAAAAGGACTTTGGTTTTCTTCTGAGACATGGGGACCTGCTGGTGAGTTTTGAGCAGACAGATGACATGATCTGAGCAAGATTTAAAGAACAATTCTGGTTGTTGTGCTGAGAATATGGGATGTGAGTGGGGCAGCAAGGCTAGACACAGAGAAGAGTTAGCAGCCTTCTGCTGCAAGTCCATGCTGGGGGTGATGGTGGTGTGGACTACAGTGAAAGTGTGATTGAGCAATCGAGATTGTGAGACATCACGACTTCCTAGATGTGCTTTATGGTATAGTCAATAGGATTTCCTGTCAGATCAGATGTAGAGTGTGAGAGAAAGAAAAAAAAATCAGAACGATTTTTTTTTTTTCGGTCACAGAGTCTCACTGTATTTCACTGTATTGTATTGCCCAAGATGGCCTCAACTCCTGGGCTCAAGTAATCTTCCTGCCTTAGCCTTTCAAGTAACTGAGATTATAGGCATGAGCCACCATGGCTGGTTTAGGATGAGTGATTTGAGGGATTGAGTAACTGGAAGGATGGAAATGCCTTCAACTGAGATGGAGAAGCCTATGCAGAGAGCACGTAAGCAGGTTTGATGTAGGCAGGTGGGTAGTGGTGGTTCGAATTTCAGGAGTTCAGGTAAACCTGATTGTGTCGGTGTTTTGTTCAAAGAACTAGCTAGCTAGCTCTGTGAGCTCTTACCTGATATTCATGTACATTTTGTGAAACTCCATGAAATCCCAAGTGCTCGCCAATCTCTGAGCCCTTTGGGCAGCCTCCAGGAGTTCCCCTCACACATGGTGCCATGGATAGAATGGAGCAGGGATGGGCACTGTGGATCACACCTGTGAGAATCGAAGGGGCCAGAACTCTGTCCAGTGGGAGTTTCCCTTGTTGGGTTTTCCAAAGAGAAAAAGTATGATTCATAAGCATAAGGGTTATAAAGAAGCACAGCTAAATAAATGTTCCTTAGTATATTCATCCACGACTCCTTATTCAATTCCATATGTGAGGCCCCTGTCGCATGCATCTGGGTGGGTCTTGATGTTTTCAGGTCTCTGAATTCAATTCTCTTGTTTCTCTTTCTCCTAGATCCCACCTCTCTACATTTCTTCCCTTTCCCTCACCTTCATCTTCTTTCTGGTTTCCTTATTCAGTGTGTAAGTTAGGTTTTCTTTGCTATGATCAAAGTAGCTGACAAAGCCAACTCAGAGGAGGAGAAGTTTATTCTGGCACATGGTTGCAGAGGTTTCTGTGGTGGGCTGACTCCATACCTCTGAGCCAGGGTGGAAGGGCATGCTTCATTCATGGAAGCTAGGAAGGTAGGAAGGAGGGGTGTAGGAAAGGAGGGGGAGAGGTGAAAGGGCTCTAGGGAGACATATCCTTCCAGGGCATATGCCCCCAGTGACCCAACTCCTCTAGCCATGTCCCACAGGCCTACAGTTACACCCAGAAGTCCATTCAAATTAGGATAGTCCATTCAAATGTGGGCAGGTGATATGCAAATACTAAGCTACTTATGTAAGAGAACTGAACATTCCCAGATTTTATAGCTCTCATCATTCACTCAGTTCACTTTTTAGTAGTAGTCCTTCGTTAACACAAGAGGTTTCAGGGGACACCTCATATCCAAACCATAACACCCGGTTTTTATTTTTGGTTGAACTTGACTACCTTTCCCTTTTCTGCTGTGCTTTTCTCAACCAAGAGATTCAACTAGAAGTGGGCATCTAAATAATTCCTCAGAATGGATTCAACAATACTTATTTGTAAAACAAACAAATTAACTTGTTTTCTCTTCTTCACTTCCTTGAATGGGATGGAGTTGGCCATGACAGAGATAAACTAAAACACGTCTACAAAGGCTAAGCTCGAATAATAGCCCTTGCTGCTCACAAAACTTCAGCCATTCCCTATCAGGCCTGGCGTGGTCTGTTACAGCAGAGCTGCCCGTGTGTCTTTCTATACACAGGGACTGGCTTTCTCCAGGGCAGAGATGGTCAGTCTCATTCCCATCTGTATCTTTATTCTCCCTGGGCTTTGCATGCGGTAAGCATGTATAAATGACCCCGGAGTTTAATGACCCCAGAGTGAGATGGATTGTGCATGTCAAGTATGACATAGTTTACAGTCGTAGGTTTGGGAGTCAGTCTTAGCTCTTGAGTAGCAACTTCCAGAAAAGAAAACATCCCTCTTATCTTATAAAGGTTGAGGCGACTGATGATACTCTCTGAGGAAACCATGATTAAGTCTCAGGAAGCAGACCAGGAAGATAAGACACAGTTTCACTTAATGAGTCCGGATGGGTGGGCCTGATGTTAAAGGCTTCTGATGTCAAGACCAACCTGACTCATAAAGTACTCCTCTGAATAACATCCTTTTACTTCCCAATCTTTATGCACCGAAAAGTGTTTTACCTTGATGCCCTCTCACCCACCCAACTCCTGAACCTTATGATGGTTTGTGAGAGTTTATAGGAGAATTTGCTGAACATTTTCAAACTGTTAGTAAGCTGTCCTCTCTTAGCACCAAAGCAGTCTTACATCATTCTGGATGGCATTCCATTCTCCAAGTGGCAAATTCCTACCAATCACATTTTGAAAGACCATAGATGAAAATGCAATTTATAGTTGATGTACTGCCTTTGTGGTTATGCATCCATAGATTTAGGCAGCTGTGGATGGAAAATATTCAGAAAAAAAAATTGTATCTGTGTTGAACACTTACAGACCTCTTTTCTTGTCATTATTCCCTAACCAATATGGTATAACAACTATTTGCATAGTATTTACATTGTATTAGGTATTATAAGTAATCTAGAGATGATTTAAAGTACCTGGGAGAATGTGGGGAGGCTATATGCAAATAATAAGCTACTTATGCAAGGGAATTGAACATTCCCAGGTTTTGTATTCCATGAGTGTCCTGCAACCAATCATCTACAGATACTGAGGACTGGCTATAATTCAGTGGGCCTATAAGTAGAAATAAAATGAGGAAAAGAAGTCAAATAGTTGCATACTTCCTGACCCAACCTCCCTCCCTAGCGTGAGACCAGATTTGCTTGACATCACAAATAAGTAGTTTCCTGCTCATCAGAGAGCTGTCATTTCCTTGGTTACATTTGCCTGAAATTATCAATCCCCGAGAGCTTTGTAAGAATGTGAGAATACCAAGTAGGGATCTCCAAAAATTATTTCTAGGCATTTCCTCGAAAAAAATGGTGGAAAAGAGCTTAAGGAATGAACATGGCTAATGATGGCAAGGGTTGAAGGAGGACCCTGAATTATTTTTGAGGGATCACTATGTTTTATTTCTTTATATGACTACAAACAAGGTCATTCACTCACTCGAGCTCTTACTATTGCCAGAGATTGTTCTTGGCACTAGCAAGACATCAGTGAACAAAACAAAATAACAAATAAAAACCATCCCCTGCCCTCACAGGAGTTACACTTTGGTGGGAAAGTTCCCCCTGTGGTGCATTTCTTACTCTCCTCTCTGTCACTCTTTCCTCCTCTACTCAAGTCCCCAGGCCACATGATTTTCATGGGAACCTCTCCTGAAAAGAAAGGACGAAGAAAACAACTCTTGCTATTTGCAGTTTCACCAAAGGCTGTCAAGAAATGCTAGTACCAGTTCTTACAGAGGGAGAAACCCAAGCCATCTTTCCTTGTCCACTTCTGCAGAGGTCAAGGCTCCATTGTTCCGCCTGGCACTTAGTTGCATCATCTGGGGCTCATCTTGATTTATATTTCTTTTCCCCTCCTAATCCAATCATTGGTCCAGATCCATTATTGTCTTTCTTATTTTGCCACTGTGCCCCATCAATATTATAATTTCTCACCTATACAATTGTGAGACTCTTGTATCTCCCTTTTCTCGAATTTAGCCTTCACAGTGGTGTTAGATTGACCATCCATGAGCCAGCTTTGCTCATGCCCCTTTCTTACCTTTCCAGAACCTTCACTGGCTTCCCACCTTATATATAATCTGAGGTTCTCCCAGCTCTTCCCTAAATATCCTTTAAAATTTTTATCTTCAACTTGTACATTTTACTTTTGGTGGTGCTGGGCATGGATCCCAAGGCCTCGCATATGCTAAGCACACACTCGGCCAGCCAGCTCTGCGCTTACTTTTGATTTAGCCTAACCTCCTGCTCTGGGAGATGACATACCTTTCCTGGTATATTCCCCGTGCTTTCCAGCAATAAGTTTTTGCTCCCTCTCTTCCTTCCTCCTGGAATTCCCCCTTCACATCACCACCTTTTGAAATTCTACCCATCAATTGAGAAGACTTGATTTACCTCTCTGGCCCTTTTGATTGTATTTTGAGACAGGGTTTCACTAAGTTGCCCAAGCTGACCTTGAAATTGCCATCCTCCTGCCTCAGCCTCCTGAGTTGCTGGGGTTACCTGAAGTCTTTTCTGACCTGCTCACTGAATGGAATTTCTTGTTGAGCTCTTAGTATCTCTGTCACAGAGGCCCTCTCTCTGCCTTCACTTTCTGCTCCCCTCCGTAGTTTGGAGGCCCTTGAGGCACACACCAGGGCCTCTTTTTAAAATTTTTTAATTTAATTTTTTTTTACAGCTTTTCATGTGGCAGGTGCTTCACAAACATTTGCTGGATTGCGAAGCCAGGGGTATTTGAAAAACACGAGGGGTCAGTGAGGTGGGGGGCATTAGCTTTGGGTTGGGGCCAGGTAGGTTGAAGCGACGTGTCATTTTTGTTGGGGGGACTTTTGAGGTTGCTTTTGTTGGGCTTGGGGTCGGTCAGCTATATCTGAAATGTTTCCACTGCAAAATGAGGCAAAACTGTCTGAACCTGTGGAGATAAGGGACTCTCTTTTATTGTAATGCTGATTTATGAGAGTGACTTACGACATTTCCCTTGGAATCTGCCAAAAAAATAAGGGAGAGAGACAGCTCATGTTTTCTGCACGCCTGGAAGGTGCAGTGCAGGTATTGTGTGTGGTTCTTTGTGAACAAAAATAATAATAGCAAACACTTTTGGAGTTCTTAACATGCCAGGCCCGTGTTCAGCGCTTTACCTGTGTTAACTTATTTCATTTTTATAAAAATCACTAGACGTAGTTGTAATTCGTTTGAAGGAATTGAAGCACAGAGAAGGTAACTAACCTGTCCAAACTCACACAGCTGTTAAGGAAGACATTCTGGACGCAGGAATCTGGTTCTGACAGCAGCTCCCAATTTCACACTAAGCTATTTCATTCAATGCTTGCAATGCCCAGTAAGGCCAATGATATTACCTTCATTTTTACAGATGAGAAACTTGAATCTTCAAGAGGTAAAACCACTTCCCATAGATGCCCATGCAATAAATGATGGACCTGGGATTCTAGTTCATTTTTATCACTTGCCCCCAGAGCACCCATGAGACTCTATTTTTACCAGTGTTGTCAGTAACAAATCATTAGATTCTTTTGAAAGGTTGTGAAGACTAGGAGAATTATTCCAGGCTGATGTCTAGCAAACAACTTTCTAGAACTAGGCAAAAATTTCCACCCAGGAGAAATCCTGATACCCTCTTCTATGTTTATTATGGTGACAATGATTCAGACTCACTCGATTTCCTGGAAATGAGTGTCCAGTTCAGAGTTAATGGCATAACATGCATAATTGGGTTAGTGAGTGGCCTTGTTGGCTGTGAATTCCCAGGAAACTCCCCAGAATGGATCATAGCTACTCAGAGAAGGATGCTCCCTTTCTCAGATTTTTATGCATGTTCTCAGAGGATTTTGGAAAGTCAATTTAATTTATTCTTCAAGCTAGGAAATACTGAGGGATTTCTGCCCCATTTTGCACATAGGCCCTGCTAATGTGTTCCAGATGAGATCACATGCCCACATGTAGCAGTTTTGTGCTGCCCGGATTGCAACAGGTAGGACAGCCAGTGGTAACGTCACTTATGTGCATAAGTGTCCATTATTCACCAAATGATTAATAAAATGACCTCTTTTCTTCATTTAGTGTGTGTGTGTGTGTGTATAAAACCAGGGATTTAACCTAGGGGCGCTTAACTACTCAGCAACATCCTAGTCCTTTTTTATATTTTATTTAGAGACAGGATCTCGCTAAGTTGTAGAGGCTGGCTTTGAACTTGTGATTCTCCTGCTTTAGCCTCCTGAGCCTCTGGGATTTCAGATGTGTGCCACTGTGCCTGGCTTCACCCAGTAGTTTGAGAATTATTTTTAAATATAGATTCTCCTCTGTTGGGAATGTTTCAACATGGTCCTGTTTAAAGGTGGTACAATAACCAGGTGCCCTGCTAGCTGCCCTCTGATTTCCAGAGTTCTACAAAAGCCCGGAGGCAAAGAAAATGGACCTAATTCTAAACTTTCTTTAACAAAAAAGAGCTAAAATACAAAGTCCTATGTATGTTCCTAGGTCTCCTCTGACCAAGAAATGTGTCTACATGAGACAGATGTAACAACAAGCAGCCAGAGTGGTGCAAGGCAGGGTTTAACTTATTTATTTAGTTACTTATTTTAATTACTTTTTATTTTGAGACAGGTTTTCACTAAATTGCTGAGGTTGGCCTCAAACTTTCCATGCTTCCTCCTCAGCCTCTGGAGTTGTTGGGATAATAGGTGTGTGCCACCACACCCAGCTGGCAGGAATTTTAAGGCTGATGTGGATTGCTCTTTTGGAGAATCGTCGAATGGTGCAAGGGCAGGAGGGGACATGTCTAAAGGGAGGGATGCATCTAGAATTCCTGCTGGCTGAACAAATTAGATTCAAAATTAATGTGCAACAGTGTACGGTGGGCTGGATAAACCTGTGAAGTGTGAAGGGTGGATGGTTTGTGTGGATGATTTTTTCAGTTAACACCCAGGGGCTGCTCCTTTCAGTGAGATGAACTTCTCTAAGTTCTCAACTGGAGTTGAATTTTGCTTTCTTTCCCTCCTTTGAATCCGGAAGGGATTTAGGTTTGTGAGGATGGAGATGTGGGAAAATATGTTTGAAGTATATTTGACTACTCTTATGTGTCACAACCATCATAAATGGCTTGTTAGTGGACAAGGCTGAAGAAATATCTGGGAGACATCTTTTAAGATAATTCTCCTTATTTTCCCATCTACCTCATATTATTCATCTCAGATTTTTTTTTTTTTTTTTTTTTTTTTTTTTTTTTTTTTTAGGTACTGAGGATTGAACCCAGGGGCACTTTACCACTGAGATACATCCCCAGCCCTTGTAATGTTTCATTTTGAGATAGAGTCTCACTAAGTTGCTTAGGGACTTCCTAAATTGCTGAAGCTGGCCTTGAAATAGTGATCCTCCTGACTCAGTCTCCCAAGTCAATAGAATTCCAGGTGTGTGCCACCATGCCCAACTCATCTCATTTTAAAAAGAGATACTAAAGATGTCAGATTTGAAAATTTGTCAGTAGACTTGAGAAAATTTGAAATGATGAGAGTAGAACTTCAATTCTCTTAGCATTTTAAAAACTAATTTATTTATTATTTTAATTAGGTATATATGATAGCAGGATGCATTTTGATTCATTGTAAACAATTGCAGCATGACTTTTCATTTCTCTGGTTGTACATGATGTACTATATTTGCAGTTATACATGTCCCTAAAGAAAAGAAGTCCATCTCATTCCACCATCTTTCCTGCCCCCATATTCCCTCCCCTTCCTCCTCTTTGCCCAATAAAGTTTCCCCTGTTTTCCCCATGCCTCTCCCCCCACATATGGATCAGTATCCACTAATCAGAGAGAACATTTGGCCTTTGGTTTTCTGGGACTGGCTTACTTCACTTAGCATTGTATTCTCCAACTCCATCCATTTACCTGCAAATGCCATGATTTTATTCTCTTCCAATGCTGAGTAATATTCCATTGTGCGTATCTACCACAGTTTCTTTATCCATTCCTCTATTGAAGGGCATCCAGGTTGCTCCCACAGTTTAGCTATTGTGAATTGAGCTGCTATAGACATTGATCTCTTAGTATTTTTTAAAACATTTCACCAAAAGGGAAAGAACTCTGATGCTGGCAGTGAGTGGGTTAGAAAAAGGACTCATGGGGCCTAGGGCTGTGGCTCAGTGGCAGAGCGCTCGCCTAGCATGTGTGAGGCCTTGGGTTCAATCCTCAGCACCACATGAAGATAAATAAATAAAGGTATTGTGTCCATCTACAACTAAAAAATATTAAAAAAGAAAAGAAAAGGATCCATGGGAGGCAGGCTGTGCATGTGAGGGGGAAGTTGGGTGTTTTTTGCCTTCTGTACTGGGGATGTCACTGGATGTCAGAGACATGATCTTGTATGACAGGTTGTAACAAGGAGTTTGAAGCTAAGAGAGCTTGCCTTTAAAAATGAAACAATGGCCGGTGTGGTGGTACACACCTGTTATCCCAGTGACTTGGGAGGCTGAGGTAGGAAGATCCAAGGTTTGAGGCCAGCCTCAAGCAACTTAGTGAGACCCTATCGCATAATAAAAAATAAAAACACTGTGAATGTAGATCAGTGATAGAAACCCCCTCCCCCACTCACCCACCTTGGCTTTATCCTGGGTATCACATACACAAAAAAATGATGGTGACTTACCTTTTGGAACCCTTGAGTTTCTCTTCCCAATCTAGATTCCCCTCAACTGGGCTTGCTCTGTAGCTCATTGGTAAAGCCCTTGCCTAGCATGCATGAAGCCCTGGGTTTAATTCCCACAGCATTAAAAAAAATTTCCCTCAGTTACAAAGAATCTTAGAAGTTATTAAATGGTAAGAAAGCAAGGTGACATGATGCATGGCTACAGATCCTTAGGTTTCTAAAAACAAAAGTACTTGATCCTTACTGGCATGGAGGATGCTCTTTATGGTTCCTGTTTTCTCCAAGGAAGACTGCTTTAGGGTCTCGTAAGAGACGGCTGATTGAGCCTCTTGGTTGGTGCTCGCTCTCAGCAGCAGGACCCCTTTCCCTGTGCTTTTGTGGCTTTAGATGATTCTTCAGATCCCCATGAAGGACCTGGTAAGACAGAGTGAGGAGTGCAAGAGGTTTAATGAGGGGCAAGACCCCTGAAAGGTGAGAATGAGAAGCAGGATAGTGTGGGGAATGTTTCAGGCTGCTGTACAGATCTGAGTGTCTGGGTCAGCCCAAGACAGTGCCCAACGTAGTAGAAATAACCAACTCCCAGTCTGCCTTCTCTGCTGAGGCGGGGGGCCCCAAGGATGAGTTTAACCAGGAAAGCCTAGGTGGACCCTGATGTTTCTAACAGCTGTAAGCTGTCAGTTCACTGAAGTTTTTGCAGCTGCTAGAAAGTTAATTTTTATTTTTCAATTAGCACATAAGAATAGCATCTATTTATGGGCTTTGATGTGACGATTCTATACATACATAAACATGTACTGATCAAATCAGAGCAGTTAGCATATACTTTCTTTAAACATTTATAATTTCTTTCTCTCGGGAAGAAATTTCAACCCCTTCTTTTAGTTTTTTTAAAATAAACTATGTGATTATTGTGAATTATTGTTACTCTACTGACATAACTGTATTTTGGTACCTGTTATCCTGTCCCCCTCTACCCTTCTTTCCCTCCACTGGTCTTTACCCCTAGTAATCTCTGTTATACTCCTCCACTTCTAAGAAGTCAACAGTTTTAGCTTCCACATCTGAGTGAGAATGTGATATCTTTCTGAAGCTTGGCTCATTTCACTAACATAATGTCTTCCAGTTCCATTCATGTTACCATGAATGACAAGTGAATGACAGGATTTTATTTAAAAAAAATTTTTTTTTGGTCATTTGTTTTTGATACCAGGGATTATACCCAGGACCTTGAGCATGCTGGGCAAGTACTGTACCACAGAGCTACATCCCCAGCCTTTTAAAACAATTTTATTTTGAGAGAAGGTCTTGGTAAGTTGCTGAGGTTGGCCTCAAACTTGTGATCCTCCTGCTTTGGCCTCCCCAGGTAGCTGAGATTAAAGGCATGCACAATGTTGCTGGCTCATTTCATTCTTTTTTTTTACTTGTAAATGGACACAGTACCTTTATTTTATTTATTTATTTTTATGTGGAGCTGAGGATAGAACCCAGTGCCTCACATGTGCTAGACAAATACTCTACCACTGAGCCTCAACCCCAGCCCTCATTTCATTCTTTTTAAATGAATGAATAATAATCGATCATGTCATATTCTGTATAATGTTTTATTTTTTCATCCCTCAATGGATACCTAGGTTGGTTCTTTATCTTGACTATTGTGAATAATACTGCAATAAACATGTGAGAACAGATGTCCATTTCACATGCTGATTTCAATTCCTTTGGATATATTCCCAAGTGGTTGATTGTGGTAGTTTTATTTCTGGGTTTTTAAAGAGCTTCCATACTGTTCTCCGTGACTGTACTAATTTATATTCTCACCAATAGCATTATAAAGGTTACCATTTTTCCACATTTCCACCACTATTTGTAATTTTTTATCTTTTTGATAATGGCCATTCTGAGGAGATGTAATATCTTGCTTGGTTTTGATTTTCATTTCTCTGATAATTAGTGATGTTGTGCATTTTTTTTTCATTAGTTTGTTGGCCATTTGTTTATTCTCTTTTGAGACATGTCTATTCAGATCATTTCTTCACTTTTTTTTTTGGTACCCGGGATTAAATTCAGGGGTGCATAACCACTGAGTAACATCCCTAGCTTTTTTTATTTATTAAATTTTGAGACAGGGTCTTACAGAGTTACTTAGGGCCTCGCTAAGTTGCTGAGACTGGCTTTTTTTTTTTTTGCTGCTGGGACTAAAAGACCTGACAAGTACAATTTTGGAGGAGGAATAGTTTATTTGGGGACTCACAGTTTCAGAGGTCTCCAGCCATAGACAGCTGGCTCCATTCTTCAGGGCTCAAGGTGAGACAGAACATCATGGTGGAAGTGTGTGATGGAGGGAAGCCGCTCATGTGATGATTAAGAAGCAGAGAGATACTCCACTCACCAGATACATACTCAAGAGGCACACTTCCAATCACCCACCTCCTCTAGACACACTCTACCCACCTTCAGTTACCACTGTTAATCCTGTTAGGGGATTAATTCACTGATTGGGCTAAGGCTGTCATAACCTAATCATTTCTCCTCAAAACCTTCTTGCATTGTCTTACACATAAGATTTTTGGGGATACCTGATTTCTAAACCATAACATTCTGCTCTGGTCCCCCAAAGCTCATGTTCATCTCACAACGCAAAATACATTTAGTCCACTTCAAAGAGTCCCTATAGTCTCAACAGTTCAAGGTAGCCCCAAAGGGATATAAAGTATTAAAGTATTCTGTAAAGACTCGTGTGTTCAGGGCCTGGTTCCCAAAGCAGCAACTTTCAGAGCTGAGGATCATAGAAAATGATTGGATCATGAGAGCTTGAATATGATCCATTTGATGGATTGATAATTTGAATATTTGAATGGACTATTAAAGGTAGTGGGAAATGTAGGAGGTGGGACCTAGTTGGAGGAAATATGTCCTTGGAAGCATGACCAGAAAAGGCATTTCCTGTGCTGGGTCTTTTCCTCTCTGTCTTGCTCTGCTACTATGAGCTAGGAAGCTTTCTTTCACTATGCCCTTCTATCAAGGCTTAAAGCAATGGAACCAGCTGACCATGGATCAAAAGCTCTGAAACTGTGAGCTGGAACAATTCTTTCCTCCTCTAAGTCATTTTTTTTTTTTTTTTTTTTTTTTTTTTGGTACTAGGGATTAAACCCAGGGGTACTTAACCTCTGAGCCTGTAAAATATTTTATCAGAGTCTCGCTGACTTTGATTGAGTGATCCTCCTGCCTCAGCCTCCAGAGTGGCCAGGATTAGAGGCCTGTACCACTGTGCTTGGCTAAGACATTTCTTTCAGGTATTTTGGTCACATCAAAGAAAAACTGACCAATACATCCACTCTTTTTCCTTTTCAGTTTATGTGAATCTGTGACATTAAAAACTCTCCATTCCATGTCCCTGTAGTCATTGCTTCTAGCCCATATGTTGAGGGCTTGTTGTGTTCTGGGAACTAAACTAAATATGAAAGGACACAGCTGAAAAAAATACGCCTTTGAGAAGTTCAGTGGGAGGGTCCATCAGGAGTACGTGGCTGCTGTGCAGAGTGCTGAGGATCATGATCTACCTGGGTGCTAAGGGAGCCCATAGGGTCTGGCTGTTGAAGAAGCCACAGGAGGCAGGCTGTAGACTCTAGAAAGAATTTCCCTTTCCACTCTTTGTCTCAAGTGGGCCATTAAACTTAGCTGACATTCACTTAAAATATTTCATACCAGAGAGATCCTCCTTATATCTAGGGGAAAGAAACGTCATCCCTGAAGACACAGAGATGCAGAGAAGAATCTGAGCAAACAGGCCCTGCTAAAT
Organism: Spermophilus citellus; assembly: GCF_964194105.1. NCBI lineage: Eukaryota > Metazoa > Chordata > Mammalia > Rodentia > Sciuridae > Spermophilus > Spermophilus citellus. Next base: position 49,003,341 of record NC_138191.1, on the reverse strand, counting down.
CCCCTCCAGTTTGGGTCAAACCCTTTTGTCCTTTAATTATACTAATGAAAAACTGTCCACAAAAATATGCAGATCTCCCAGTTCCTTTGGGCCTTCATTTCAGAAGGGTTCTGTGTCCTGTAAAACTTATATTAAATGTTTGTATGTTTTTCTCTTATTAATCTGTTTTTGTTGAAAAGGTTTCAGCTATGAAATGTGATGGTGAAGAAAGAAATGTTTTCTGCCCTACAGAACATTTTGGTATGGGTTCCTGTTCGGTCTTGGGGTGGGAGTGTTGAAGAAAGACTATCCAAGCACAAAACTGAGGTTGAATCCTGAAGGATGACTGTGAGTTGCTCAGACACACGTGATGATGGTTAGAAGTGTCATTGAGGAGAGGACATTCCAGGTAGAAGACACACAGGTGCAAAGGGTCAATAGGGAGAGAAGAGAAACTGTAAAGAGAGTGATAAGGCATAATATGAGAGGAAAGGGCAAGTCAGCAGGTGTGACTGCAAAGCCCTGCAGAAAAAAGCCCACCCTCCGGGCAACCAGAATCTACAAAATGGTTGAAAGCAGCAACAAGAATAAGATTTGACTTTCTCATACCTGTTTCTGCACACTAGGTTACAGGAACTACAACCCCCATAGCCTGCCTGCTGGGGTTTTCATTGCTGTGTTTTTGTGCCCAGCTATTCAAAGGAGAGGTGGGTGTTGCTGGAGGAACGCATTCAGAAGTGGTGGGTATGCAACTCTGTGCCAAGTTTGCCTCTTTCTGAGGTACGTTTTCCCTCCTGGGTGGCAGTTGTAGGAGTTAATTTACATTAGGGTCATGCCAGGGTTGAGTCTGATCACATTGCAATGGAAAGTGCATGGGCTGGCAGTTAGGAGACCTGAGTTTCCATTCAGGTGACAGCATTCATTCCCCTCCTTCTTTATTTACAGTGTTGGGGATGGAACCCAGGGCTGCACACTTGCTAGGCAAAGTACTCCATCACTGTGCTACGTTCCCAGCCCCCACATTTACTCCCTTGCATGATACAGATGGGGTTCAGGACGTGCTATCCCCAAATACGACAACTTGGAATCTGAGAAAACAGCAGAAGCAGGAAGGGCACTCTTTCCTCTCACCCTGCTCCCCTAAAGCAGGTCATAAAACCTAAGAAGAATTTCTGACTTTCTCCTGAAGCAGATCATAGGACTCTCACAATAGAGGAGCTCTCCCTTTACCTGGAGGAAAGGAGCCAAAGACAGAGATGTCAAGAAGAATCTCAACTTGCAGGGTTTGCTCCAAGCCCCCCCATTATTGTCATTAGATGAGACCCCTTTGTCTAGTTATACTTCCCCCAAACTGTCCATTCTTCCTGAAACCCAAGCATAAAATACTCCGGTTTCCTTGTTCCTATAGGGCTGCATTTCTAAAGACTCCCTGTCGTGAAAGCTCACATTAAGTATGTGTGCTTTTCTACTGCTAATAATCTTTTGTTATAGGGCCTTCAGCCATGAGCCTAGAGATGGCTGAGAAAAAGTATTCTCCTACATCCTGACAGTAGCAATCTTTTTCAGTTTACTTATTTCTCAGCAGGCTTCCTGTTACAGAATAAGGTTCGCTGATTTAGTAAAATGCCCTCCTACCTCGCCCAGTGGTTTGTGTGCAAGGCAGTGGTTCTGGGAGTATTCTCTGCCAGCATCTCCTGAGAACTTGCTAAAAATGCAAATTATTGGGCTGCACTCTAGACCTAGAAATCAGAAACTACGGGGGGGGGGGGTGGAAACAGACCTCTGTTTTACCCAGCCCTTCCGGCGATTCTGGTGAATGCTAAATTTTGATAATCAGCGATAAGGGGTAGTAAACTTTAATAAAAATTTTGTTGCACCAAACACAAGCTTTCTCTGCGCACCTCTGTTTGAAGCAGCTTTGCAGTTTCACCAGGAGAGGGCGACGACGGACCTGCCTTTTGCCTTGTCCAGCCGCAGAGCCCAAGGAGAGGGTAAACAGCAGCCACAACAAGTTCTGTCCGTTGCAGAAGTAAATTACAAATACATGAAAAAGGACTTCAAAAGGCTGTGGTCTCAAAATGGCAGTTAAAGAGAAGGCAATCTCCAGAGTCGCAGCTGCAGCGGCGGAGGTTGCACCAGCACCTCCAATTGCTAAAACATTTAGGATGGAAGCATTTCTTTGCAGCATTTCTTCGAGCCCCCTTCCTTTGATACACTCAAGCTTTTCGACTTTCCTTTGTTCTTTTTTCCCCCTCCCCCCACACCTCAGGTTTAATAGCTGACACGCTCGCCCGCGTCAAAGGTGTTACATCTGCTGGCCGCACCAGCTTGCGGTTCCGCATTGTTTGCTGCAGCCGGGTGCAAGGTTCACCGCCAAGTGTGAGCAGGGAATGCCCCTCCTCCCCACTTCCTCATTTGGACCCCGCCACCTTTGGTCCCGCCGACCACTTTTTTTTTGATCTTTGGCATTACATTCCTGTCCCTGCCTCTTTTTCTCCTGTCCTCCAGATCCCCTGGAGTTCCTCATTGTTGAACTGTTCCTGGCCCCGAGTTCCTGCACAGCAGGAATTTGCAGCGATTGAGTCGGTGGGGCCAGAATGTATTACTGCCTTGGATACTGGGGCGGGGCTGAGGGGGGTGAGAAAAAGAAAATCTTCTCAATCTTCTGTTTCCCCCCTCCATTGCACTGCATATCCCTCCTTAACACTGAGCAACATCCACGTCAGGAAATCTAGGGATGGGGTGGGCTGGGGGACACAGGATGACTTGAGTTCCCCAAAAGGAAATATTTAACATCTTTTAGTATCTCATAAGAATTAGCATACCAGGTGCCTTATGGTATTAAGCAAATGAGAAACCCTCCTGCAATCGTGTTCTCAAAATTTCATCCCAATACAAGTTAAAAGATTGCCTCTTCCAAAAGTATAATTCCAAGTAATGAGACTTCATTCTATTTCAAATGCTCAGAGAATTTTGTACTGTGGGGGACAGGGCAGAGGAGGGGTTTGGATGGGATCTGTACTAGGAAACAAATGCCTGTAGATATCAAGGAGACATATTTTATAAATTTTAATATTTAAGAGATAGTTTCTCAATTTACACTGGGATTCTCATATATCTATTCTAAACAACAAATTCAAATGGAAAATGCTCCACTGCTCCCGGTGCGTGGAGGAAGGATAGGAAAAGGAAGGGCGAAATCATTTAAAGGATGGTTTTGTGCTGACAGCTTCAAGGCAATAACCACAGATGATGTTTTGCTCCTTAGGGCCAGGTTGTCTCCAGTTTGTAGTGAATACGTATTGAAATGATGGTTTGTAACTGCAGAGTTGTTATCTTGACTTTAGAATAATAAGAAAGAAAATATAGAAGAGCTGGCAGGGGCCTCTCCACAGCTGTTCTTGATTTGTCATTATGATACAATCAGGTTTTTTTGTTTATTTGGGGTTTTTTTGTTGTTGTTGATTTTTGCCTGCCCCTTATAATGGTCTAAAATTCTGAAGCTGTGCTTTTTTTTTTTCTTATAACAGAGAGCCATGTATCTCTACTTCCACTCACTTTATTTTCATTTCCAAAAATTGAGGGTTAAGAGATTTTCTTTCCATTTCATGCAAATGAACCAATGTTTCCCACCACATCTTGCGATGAGTGGGAGCTCAAGAAATATTTGCTAAGAAAATGAACAGCCCTAAAGCTTGTGCTCATTCTACTGCACCAGCTTCCTTTGTGTCTTGATAGTTCTCACATGGCGATATCTTTCTGGGTAGGCTCTACTAATTACTTAGTTATAGGGCAATGAGGCCTTCTATGAAACAGGTAGTGTGAAGGCCCCTTTCAAATCCTGATTCTTGCAGTTATGCCAGAATGATTTTAGACGTGTCACTCAGAGTAACAGGTGTAGTCATTAGAAGGGATAGGAAAAGGGAAGAGGGGATACTCTCAAGGCAGAGACCGGGTCCTTACAGAGAGGAAAAAGATGGTGTGCCTTCCTAGCCCTACAGTTTTTTTGGAGTCCCAGTGAAATTTCCTGAGACACCTTCCCAGGTCTACCTTGAATGACAGCAGGATGACATCTCGACTTTTAAGTCTCCACTGCCATGGCAACTCTAGGTCATTTTGGCCCATACTGACTGGCTCTAATCAGAAACTACTCTTACAAATTTTATGGTTAGGGGAATTATCTTTAATTCTCTCAATTCTGGATTCTGGTCTGTGCAAGGATCACAGAAGTTTCCCCTTCAGGGTAACTTGGGTTCTTCTTATGGGTATATTGGGCCTGCATTTCTCCTGCACTTAGCAGGTTGTCTGTGGAGGAATGTAACATGTACTGTTGACTTAAGCCAGGCAGGGCTGCAGGTAAATTGCTTTTTCAAAGTAAAAGCACGGGGGGGACAGCACAACTGACCCATTTTGTAGAATTATTCCCATAATATCATTTTTCTACTGCTAATGTTTCCCTCTTCCCTATCCATCACCAGTGGTTAAACTCCTCTTAGGACTCGGGAGACCCTGCTGCTTGTTCAAGATCCAGATGTCTTGATCATACAACTCCCAGCAGTCTCTGTTCTGCCTTCTACTTGTCGAAATCTCAGTGGGATATCTTGGCTGTTTACTCCCAACTTCTTTTTCTGCCTGACCTTTTGTAGGCCGGACGCCTGGGATCTCCTTGTTTCTGTGGAAGTGGGGAAGACACAGCTCCTATGGGCTGTGTACTGGTACTGTGAGAAAAGCCAGATGTTAAAAAAAAAAAAAAAGCCATGTGCTCCTTAGTATTATTGATTGGTGCCCCCTGTGTCCACATATCTGTTTAAGTTTTTCTATTGGGTCCCCCACGTAGGAGCATAAGTATGGAAATCTTTCTGAATGGGTTCCCCACTTGTGTCCATGAGTGCTTTCGTCAACCTGAAAGTTGAAATCAGCAGAAGACCCTCTCGGTGCTCCTTTGTTCTGGCCCTGCCCCTCACTTGCCATTCTGCCCTGGCTGCCTAAGCCCTTCTCTATCTCCGTCGGAAGCTGAAAGGCTGCCACCCCCACCCTGACAGCACCAAAGGAGAAGTGGTAGGGATGCCCACTCAGCCCTGTCTAATATAGGCTAATTAAATCTGCTTTGTTACCACCTGCTATTTCTACAAATTGTAAGGGGTTCTGTGGGGTTGGAGAGGAGAAGTAGATAGATCGTTTCACCCCACTTTGGCCAAACTGTGTGAAGTTCACTATTCATTTTCCCATCTTTTATCTCTTTCTTATGCAGGTGGATGGGCAAATCCAGCCAGTCCAGATCCAGGCAGGCTCCCTGGGCTAGGCTGCCAGTTTCAGGTTCTATTCTTGGTGAGTGCAAAGTCAGTGAGCACATTCAGAAGATAAAAATGAATGGAGAAAGTTTTATTACTTGCAAGTAAAGAGAGCACTGGGGTTATTTGCAAAGCAATGCTCTCCCTGAACAAAGCAAGTATGGGGGTACTCTTGAGAAGCCTATACAAATTCATATAAGAAAGCACACGTAGGGGCAGGTACATTCCTGAACATGCTCAGTTTAAGGTGTACATTTTTAAATATGCTTCATTCAAGGTCATGAAGCATGTTTTAAAAAGAAAGATGACAGATACATTTCTGGGCATTTTACCATTCAAAGTCATAGAGCACATAAGGAGAGATGGGCAAACAGAATACTTTTGGGCAGATAATTTAGTATTATAATGAGCAAAGTTTATTTTAGGTTATCTAAAAGAATAAGTCAGATCGACTCAGTGACTTTGACTCATTCTCCAAAGAATTTTTCCTGAGATGGAAGGAAAGTACAACTTGGTCTTTAAAGGACCAACAGGTTCCTCCTCTGTAAACATAGGAGTTTGCCCCCCAAAGCACCTGCCTCACTTAGCCCCACTGACAGACTGGTGATAGGAGAGGCTACTTGGCATGGCAACAGCTAAAATCCACATTTTGGGCTTTACGTTCTTTGATGGTTGATTTTATGTGCCAACTTGACTTGGGCTAAGGGCTGTCATGAGAGCTGATAAATATTATCTGTGGGTTTGTTTCCAGAAGAGATTTGCATTTGAGCTAGCAGGCTGGGCAAAGAAAATCCACACAGGCATCATCCAATTCACCAAGGGTCTAAATAGGACAAAAAGCCAAAGGAAGGGAGAATTTGCTTTCTGCTTGAGCTGGGACATCTATATTCTTCTGCCGTTGGATAACAGAGCTCCTGGTTCTTGGGCCTTCAAAATAGGACTGGGACTTACACTACTGAACTCCTGGTTTTGAGACCTTTGGGTCTGGGTTGGAATTATACTACCAGTTTTTCTGGGTCTCCAGCTTGTTGTGGGTCTCCTTCAACCTCCATAACCCTATGAGCAAATCTATCATAAGACATGTGATACACACACACACACACACACACACGTGTGTGTGTGTGTGTGTGTGTGTGTGTGTGATTCTCTGGAGAACTTTAACTAATACAAGATTCCTTGGGCTCAGGCATTTGAAGGTTCCTAGTGGCCTCACTTAGATTATTATTTATTTTATTTATTATTATTTATTTTGCATCTAATTAAATAATTGCGTTTCAAGCTTCCCAGGCCCTGTGATGAAAATATCTGGGTTAGGGGTTTCAGCTGGTTGAGGTCTAGGGATGTGCTGGGGACTCAGGGTGATGTGCTGCTTGGCTGCTTTCTCCTACATCCCAGCCAAGGTTCCCGAACCTCCTCTTGAACCAATATCTTACCTTGGCCTGAGATTCTTGTCCAGAACCATAGGCCAGTGGGAGTGTCAAGCTTGATGTGACTGCACAGTCAGCCTCTGTTGTGCTTTCTTTCACTTTATAAGGCTCTAAGATTGGAGTCCAGAAACTAGATGTTTGCCTCAGTGTTCAAACTGTTTGCCTCAGTGTTCAAACTGTTCATGGCCCTGTTCTGGTGACTGAGTCATTGGTCCTCCACAAGGTCTGCGGTCCTGACTCTTGTCCTTTTCAGGATGGTTTTTTTTTTTTTTTTTTTTGTTCTGGGGATTGAATTCAATATTCAATGGGTCTCTACCACTCAGCTACACTCCAGCACTTTATTTATTCATTTATATATTTATTTTTTGAGACAGGATGTTGTTAAGTTGCCCAGGCTGGTTTTAAACTCGTGATCCTTCTGCCTCAGCCTCCTGAGTAGCTGGAATTAGAGGCATGTGTCACTAGCCTGGATGACCTTCAGAAATTTTTGACCACCTTCTTTTACCTGCCTCATACTTATCCTGGGACCAGAGTGCTGTTCCTGAATGTAGGACAATGACCTGAGTGTTGACTCCCGGTCTTCCTGGTGTATACTGCCGCTAGATTTTTGCAGTGTTGACCATCTCAGCTATCTGCTCCTAGGAGAGGCTGCAACCAGAGAGATCTGTGTGCTTTCAGGCCTCAGCTGTCCTGGCTCACTCCCTCTGACCTTCTTCATACACTTCAAGAGAGATTTTCTAGAAATCTCTGTTCTAGACTTTTTAGAAAACTTTGTTATTGATATCACTCAGTGCAAAACCTTTCTATGTTCCTTACTGCCTTTGTTCACGTTTCCAGGTGAAGTAGTTGTCCTTCACCTGACTGCAGTAGGGTACTGTATGTAGTGGCTGAAAGCACAGACCCTGGAATCAGGCTGCTGTGTTCAAAACCTGGCTCTGCCACATACTAGCTGTGTGACCTCATTTTCTGGCCTCAGTCTCCTTATCTGTAAAGGGGTATAACATTCACTCATAGAGTTGCTACGAGGACTAAACAAATTAATGTATCTATAACATTTAGAACAGAATTCGACACTTCAAAGACTTTGTAAGTGCTAACTGTTGTGATTTTTCAAGACCAATTCTCTAGCCCTCCATTTTTATCATATATCCCATCCAGACTGCACCACTCTTATTGGAGTCCTGAACTAAAGGCCTCACTTTGGCTGTGTCAGGTCTGGCCTCCTGCTGCCTGTGGAAGTGGTTCAATCAACTGAGAAGTGATGGTGAAGCAAGGAAAGCATCTTCTTGGTTTGGCCAAATTGGTAAAACAGCGAGTACCTATGGACAACAGCTTTAGGAGTATACAAAAGCTGGGAGCCAAGAGGTATTCATATACATGATTTTGGTCAGGTTGTGGGGCCCTGTGAGGCCAGGGGTATGCATATGCATGTTGCGGGTCTGGTTCTGCAGGTCCTGCTAATAAAGGGGCTTGCTTGAGTGACTTTGGGGTCAGTTTCTGCTTCCAACATGAGATGAAGCTGAGAAGGAAAGAAACAACTTAAAAAGAGCAGGTTAGACAAGTGGAATTAGGTGGTATGCAATGGTGCATGCCTGTGATCTCAGCTACTCTAGAGGCTGGGGCAGGATAATTGCAAGTCTGAAGGATCCTTGGCAATTGAGACCCTTCCTCAAAATAAAATATAAAGGGCTGGGGATGTAGCTAATGGTAGAGCACTCCTGGGTTCAGTCTCCAGTACCAGAGGAAAAAATGGGGTCAGAACCATGATTAGGTGCTTCTTTAAATTCCCCAGTTTTAAAAGAGCCTGTTATTACACCACCAGGACCTTCCTTGAACACATCCTATTTTATGTTTTTATCTGTGTTTGTGCTGTTCCATATGCCTTAGATACTTTCCCTATTTCTTTGACTAGCCTAACTTCTACTTGCCTTTCAAAACCTGACAGGGTTTCTGCGTAAGAGGTGCCTTCCTTTGCCTCCATGTGATTTAGAAGGATCTAAATTATGCACCAGCAGCACCTTCCCTCACACACTGTCTTTTAACCTCCAATTTCCATATTGCTTCATCCGCAATGCTGAGAGACAGCATCTGCAGAGACTGTCACCCTCAGTCACTGACTGGATCTTATCGCTTGCATGGTTGTGATAATGACCTTATGTCTTTGATGATTACAGCAGCCAAGTTCAACTCTCCTTTAGTGTGAAACTAGAATGGTTCAAGCCAGGAGCCACTCTGACAGTGACTCAGACCCCAGGTGGTGATGACTCATTGCTGGGGCTTCACCTTCTGGAGACTCTTCTGATAGACAGGAGCGCTGAAAATTTACCTGCCACTGGATCCTGGATTCTGGCACAGCCCTGCATAGCTCAAGAGGAAGGCACTTTACCCCAGGGGCAAAGAGCTGCAAAGACTTTCTTGCTGCTGAATGTGTGACCATGACTGATGTATTCTCAGGGGCTCATCAGAGGAAATTGAAGAAATGCCTTGATTGGAAGAGACTTCTACTTACTAAATATGTCTTATTCTTTTAGTTATTCATAATAATTTATTCAGAGTAGCAGCAAATCCAATCTAAAGACCACATTTTCCACCTGCCTTGCAGCTGGTTGTGGCCATGTAAGTAGATACTGGCCAGTGAGTTTTACATGAAAGTGTTGGTTGATATTATTGGTAGGCCTTTAGAGAAATGAAAAAGTGTATCCTTCCTTCCCTATCCTGCTATTTGAAATATGGTTGTGATGGCTGCAGCTGTAACAGCCATCGTGGGCCATGAGGCTAAGGCTCTCCACCTAGAGATGGAATGAAAAACTGAAAGGAGCCTGGGTCCCTGACTACATAAAAGTCACCTCTGGTTTTTGCCAGGGCTCTTTCTGATTTTCTCTCTCATGCAACTAAACTTAATCCAACTGATTTGGTGATGTGCAATTTGTTCTTGTCTTAGCAGAAGTCCATGGGAAGCTTCTGGATGAATTTGGACCATGTCTTAGAATCAAGCCCCGTGTCAACTCTCTGGCCTGCTCTGGGGTGCTGAGTATTTCCAGCCTGTGGAAACCTTGCCTTGCCTCTGTGTACCCTCCTAATTCCTGCTCCTGTTCCTGCTTGAGTCTCAACCTCCATCCCTAAGTTCGCTCTCTCTCTCTCTCTCTCTCTCTCTTTTTGTCCTTCATTTGGATTTGGCCTCTTGCTTAGTGACAGACCTACTGCCCAACTGGTACCACCTGTGACTTTCCTGCTAAAGCCTATGTCTCCAATCCAAGCTCCCTGATCTGTGTCTACAACCCTGTATACTCTCAGTCTTGGTATAAATGAGTAGAAGCAGAATAACGAGTGGGAACAAGACCCCTGGGAGGTCTTCTAAGAGAAATTTCTTCTCCACAAGCCGTTGATTTTTACATGAGCTTAATATATTTAAGGTTTCTGGGTCCCATTTTGCAGGCAGACACTTTCTGTGTTGAGTGAGCCACCAGGGACTGCTAGCCATTGAGAACCTACTGTTGAAGGTTTGGGCTGCTGATTTATGGGGGAAACCATTCTGCAGAGTCTTAAAGAGGCCATCAATTGAGGGAAAGCCACAGCCACCTGGCCTTGCTCGGCATCCGTGTGTGATCCCTGGCAGTTCAGTCTCACCCTGGGGACGTTTCCTTTCCCAGTGCTAACCTTAATCACCAGCTTAATTATAGTTTCTTAGAGATGATTACAGCTTCCTCTGATGAGAACAGATCCCATCAGGCTGAGGGCTGAACACCCCGCATCCTGCCGCTCCCCATAGATTGACCCTGGTGTACAAAGGTTATGACTGCCTCGTTAGACCTCAGAGAGAGGGGAATTCGGGGTTGACTAACCTGCTTTTCTCAATGTGTTCCTGCATCGAGGGTTGTATTTTAATTAACCCTCAATTCCAGTCAAGTATTTGACAGCCCACTTGAAAAGCGTAGATTTGCTTGCTTGGCAGAAACTCAGGGGCTCCCTTTTAAGCGACCTTTCTCAATCTGGGTCCTTGGACAATGGCCAAACAGCAGCAGCAAGCCTCCCCTATCTGCTTGCACCAAGGTGGCACAAATTGCTATTGTTTCTATGACAACTGATGGCTTTTTTTTTTTTTTCATTTCCTAAAAGCCCCCGTATGATGGACAGCAGCATGTGGAAGAAATCTGTGAGGCAGTGACTAGCTTGGTAGATTGCCCAAGTAAAGGCACACAGCGATTTTATTGTCTTCCTCAGTCGTGGCTCTTTGTCTCTGCAATCGGTTCCATTGTTTGCCATGCAAGTCACATAGAGGTAGGAATAATAGCTGCTAGGCTGAGAGGAGAGACCCCAGCAATTTGTATGCAATCTCATTTGAACTCTTGGATTTGGGAGGCAGTTTTTCTTCCTTTTTTTTTTTTCCTTATTTAAACTGCTGCTCAGCTTCTTGTGCTTAATGAGGCTTTTCAGAAAGGAAAAACTAGGAAACAACAAAACATGGGTTCTGCCCTTTAAGCAATTGCTTCCCAAATTCTTTATCAGAATACGGTTATGCTATGAAGGTGAATTTAGGAATATCTATATTTGTAATATACAGTGCCTACATCGACAAGTCAGACACTACGTGTGGCTCTTTTAAACAGCAGTGGTATTTAACATCCCATTTCCTTGAATAAGAAAACTATAGGAAAAATTAACTTTCTGGGGATAATAACTGCCCAGTTAGTCAATGCTTCCTGGTTTGAGAGCTGAATATCTTTGGAAGAGCCTGAATGTCCATGCAGGATATGGAACCTATTAGAAAATCAGTGTTGTCTGCAGTCTGAATAAACACAATGGGTCTTACAGATTGATAGTTTTGTTTTTCAACCATGTATAGATGTTGTTTCAAATAGTCAAGGGCAGGTTGTTGTCAAAAGTAGCAGCATCTCTATCAAGCTTTGGGTCATTATTTTTTTCAGTTGTCAAAAAATATATATCTACCATAATGGGGGCAGAGTCTCAATGCTTTTGAATGTTAGATAAGAGAGCTTCTTTTAGGCAAAATGTTGGGGAACTGCTCCATATTAGTTTTTTCCAACTTGGTGGAAGAGTTTCAAGAATATTTTGGAGGATAGGAGTATCAGGCATCTGAAAAGTTGTTAGAGATTGGGTAAATTGTCTCCAGGAATTACAGAGATAATTCTATACAGAGAGAGGTTTGGTACAGAAGGGTCAAGTCTTGGGTTCAAAGTCACACAGCCAGAAGGGAACAGTGTGGGCACCAGTCTTGCACTTAGCTCTTGATCCTTGGTAGGTGATGTAAAGGAGTGAACAATACAGAAAGAACCCAGATGTTGAAGCGGCTTAACTTTCAGCATCTCTCTGAGTGCTTCAGGCTTTGATGTGTGAAGCTTTGTATCATACTAAGCAAGGGTCTTGAAATCACCTAAACTGACTGTCTTGGGGAGATGTGAAGGCAGCCATGGGGTGCAGAACATGTACTGAGTACTTGAGGCTGCAGAAAACTGTGGAAACTGAGCAAGCAGGAAGGTCACTCTCTGACCTCTGTTGCCCTTCTTCCCTGAAGTGGGACATAAAAATAATTCTCTTACCTACCTCCCCTGAAAGAAGGTCATGAGACTTAACCAGAGGGGTCCTGCCCTATACTCAGAGGGCAAGAAGAATCTTCACCAAGGGCCTTGCTAAGCCTTCTGCGTCATCACTATTAGATTATGCTCTCTTCTCTCCCTTCACACTTCCACTCACCTGGCTGTAAGAACTGCAGTTCACCCTTGTTTCTTTGAGCCTTGATTTTTTGAAGGCTCCCTTGTGATGTGAAACTGTCGTTACACACATTTGTTATGCTGTCCTCTTGTTACTTTGTGTTGTGGTATGTGGCTGTCAGCAGTGAACCTTGTAACAGGTGAGGAAAAAATAGTACTTTTTCTGTGCTGCAGCAGGAATAGTAGCAGAGTTCCCCTGTAAACCAGCTCCTGCATTTGTCTGGAAAACTCCAAGGCTTGTGAACTGTGTTGGAGGTCTCCTCAGATGGAGTCTTCATCTTTTTTTTCCCCCAGTTTTATTCATAATTATTATTAGTGGCAAGCATCATTTGAGGGCTCAGGATTAGAGAAAACTTTCAGTTCAAGGAATGTGAAAAAGGAAACTCCAAAAAACCTGGATCAGAGATGCCTTGAGGGATCCAACATGATTTATGGAATGGCCTTCCTATGTTTATCTGTAAAACGCGATTGAAGCCAGAAGACCTTTATTCAGGTTAGTGGTGATAAGTAGCACTGTGTGACTTAAAAGCTTTTTGCCCCATAAATGACAGTGTTCAAACCTTATTGTCTTAAGTTTGTGAAAACAGTTTGGTTTAAATAATATTGAAAAAAGGAATGATATAAGAAATTAAAACTTTAGTTGGTTTCTAATTCTTCACATGAAAAATAGCCATATTAATATTAAACTTATATTCTTCATATTATTCATAAAAACTCATTCCAAAAATTATTGCTAGTTGATCTATAGAATTGCTAAAACCTTCACTTTATGTAATTCTCCCCTGTAATTAATTCCGAGTTTGCCCTTTCCTTTATCTGGTAGACATTTGCATGAGTGGCATATAAGCCGTACTTTCAATCTAAATTTAATTTGGTTTTATCAATGTTTATGCCTATAAACATTATAATTATTCTTAATTGCATAAATAATATCTTAGGTATCTTTTTCCTTGGCTTCTCTCTCCTTCATGTTATACCCTCATGCCAACAATCTCATATGTATCCTTTTATATACATAAACAAAAGTTTAATTCTGTTTATGCTAGTATTTGTACATGCATAGGGTTGTGGGCTTTTTCCTTACTCCATTGCAGAGAGGTTCTTCTTATGGTTTGGATCTGGAATGTTTCTCAAAAGCTCATGTGCTGAAGGTTTGTTCCCAGGTGCAGAAATGTTCAGAAATGCAGCTCTGGCTTCATCAATGGATTAACCCATGGGTGGGCTCACAGCTGAATGGACTATAGGGAGATGGTGGAAAGTGTAGGAGGAAGTTGTTAGAGTCTGTAAACAAGTTTGGATGGCGCCTGGCATATTGCCAGAGGGAGTGGTTTGTGAAGTAATGCCAGGGAGCCATTAAGTGTGGAGATTCCTTATTGGTTGACTGATGTATCTAGTTTATGCTAATTAAGATAAGCTGTGTGGAATGTATAAATACCGCTCCTGTCCTACAATAAAGGGGCTCTCCTGCTGTATCAACATACACAAGTTGTTCATCACTCCCCACCCCCCCAGTTTGCTGCAGCTGGACTGCGACAGGAAGTAGGTTACTGAATTCATGCCTTGAAAGGGTATTTCTTGTCCTGGCCCCTTCTTCTCTCTTTTTCTGCTTCCCAGCCACATTCTTCCACCATGATGCATTGTCTCACTATAGGCCAAGAAACTATGGAGCTAGCCAACCATGGAGTAAAATCTCTGAAACTATGAGTCAACACACATATTTCCTCCTTTAAGCTGTTTTTCTCAGGTATTTTGTCACAGTGAAAAATATAGTTGACTAATATAGTTCCTTTCTTACTTTATTGCAGTATATTTTCTTCAATGACATTTAGCTACAGAGGGCAATGGCTATTGGACATTTCACGTTCCTTCTGACCTCTTGTGACAAGGAAAGCAATCCCGGTTATTCCTAAAACTTTGAATATTACTATCCTTTTTGTTAATTATTGGTTTTTGTTTTTCCATATTTTATTGGTGCATTATAATTCTACATAATAGTGGATTTTCTTGTTACAAATTCACAGGTACACATGGTATGATAATATAATTTGGTCAATATCATTCCCCAGTATTTCCCTTTTGCATACATACAGGCAAAACTTAAAAGAGATACTTAAAAAATGTTTTACCTCAGTGAGCCAATATTGTAGCCCATTTTAGGTCCTCAACTGAATAAATGCCACAATCTCTTTCAAATGTATAGTAACAGCATCTTGGTCAAGTGGTCTTTTGAGGTTCACTCACTTTTATGACCACAGGTTCCATTTTCATCTCCGCTGTCATCTTCCCTGTCTCTCCCACTTCCTATCCAGAGAAAGCTCTTGGGAAATCTTAAATTGTATTGGTATATTGAAGAGAGCCTCTGCTTTTCTTGTGTGAAAGAACTGGGGTCAGATGATTCCAGAATCTGACCCAGAATCCAAGTCTTCTTTCTTCCTGCAGGAGATTCAGTCCTTAAAAAAGTGAAGTCCCTCCAACCTCATCCCAAGGTGGCACTTAAACACCTTATTCTTAGAGCTCTCCTCACTGGATACTTGTGAAGTCTCACTGGATCGTCTCCCTCCTCACTTCTTCCTTTTAGATGATCTCTTTCTTTGCCTCTTCTTGTCCACACACTTTTGTGAGTTCAACAGCTCTTATAACATCTTCTTTTGTAGCAACTCTCAAATATTTATGCCTAGCCCTATTCTGTCTCCTCTATGACATGAGCTATGTGGTATGTATTTCTTTTCTTTTTTTCAGTTCTATAAATTGAGCCCAGGGGTGCCTTATTGTGGTGAGCCGTTTCTGCGGACTGTGGTCGCCATTACAAGATGGCGCTGGCTCCGCTGTGGTCTGTAACAAACAACTCCTTATTTGGGAGAGTTGGCGCATGGTTTTTTAACACCCTATGAGAAAGCTCCACGTGGCAGCTTCGCATTGGGGCTTGAGATGCTTTATTAAGGCTGGGAGAGGCATCCGAGAGAGAGAAGAAGAAATATCAAGGACCTGAATAAACGGCTGAAAGAAGATTCCTGTTGTTGCGTCTTCCTTGCGGGCAAGGGGGTCGCGACAAGTGGTGCCGAAACCCGGGAACCAGAACTTTCAGTCGTCAGGGGTGGTGCACCGAATAGTCCCAGGTAAGTGGGACCCGCGACCAAAGCGGGGATAGTCCCAGTAAGTGGGATCCGCGACCAAAGCGGGGTCAGCTCCTCTACAAAGAAAGAGAGAGCCTCATATTTTATTGCAGCTGCAATGTGTACTTTCACTTTTGTTTTCTGTGTTTCTTTTGTCGTCTGTGTCTTTTGTTTTCTGTGTTTCTTTTGTTGTTGTGTCATGGGTGCCGCATCTTCAAGTCCGCTTCTCCTGGCCCTAGATGGCCTGTTATGTTCCAAGGGCCTGGAAGTGAAGCATCGTACTTTACAGAGATTTTTACAGAAGATAAATATTGCTGTACCGTGGTTTGCATTTTCGGGCAGCCTTACCATACTTAGTTGGGATAAATTAGGCAAAGATCTTGACTTTGCTTCTGAGCAGGGCATATTAGAGGGCGGGGTGATACCCCTTTGGAGAATAGTCCGTAGTTGCCTCACAGAGGACAGATGTCATGACGCACTTACTAAAGGACAGGAAGTTCTAGAACAATTACATGAGGAGAAATCAGAGACGGCAGGAAGTGAGGTATCTCGGGAGGATGGAAGTGTGCGGAGCGTGAAACAGGGGAAGAGGCGATTGTATCCAGATCTCAGTGCGCTGCGCACACCTCCATGTGAAAGTGGGTCAGAGGAAGAGGAGAATGAGGAGGAGGAGCTTGGGAGGCTGTCTCGCCAGCTAGGGAGTTTAGCTGTAGGAGAAGGGAGCAAAGATAAGCAGGGGTTCAAGAAATGTGATCCTCCGGATCCACTGCCGTATGGTGGGGGTGTTTCGGGGAGAGCTTTCCATGCTCAAACATGGAAGGCTGTTCACGCTGAGATGGGTCTTGCTTATCCAGTTTTTCAGGACGATAATAGGGGAAGATTCCATGAGCCTTTAGATTTTAAAATTGTGAAGACCCTGGCGGAGTCTGTGCGCACTTATGGGGTGGATGCCGCCTTCACACTAACTCAGGTGGAGAGTCTGTCTAGATACTGTATGACTCCCTCTGATTGGGCTAGCCTTGTTCGGGCTTGTGTTTCCCCAGGTAAATATTTGGACTGGAGAACATTTGTGTTAGAGGGCGCAATAGAACAGGCCGCCCAAAACCATGCGGCGGGACATCCTCATTGGGATAAGGACATGCTTTTGGGGCAAGGTAGATTTGCTAATCAACAGACAGGATTCCCTCTTGAGGTATATGATCAAATTAATAACATTTGCATTCGGGCATGGAAGTCACTTCCAAACAGAGGAGAGGTATCTGGTAATTTGACCAAGATTATACAAGGCCCTACAGAACCCTTTTCAGATTTTGTAGCAAGGATGGTGGACGCCGCTGGAAAGATTTTTGGGGATCCTGATAGAGCCATGCCCCTTGTTAAGCAATTGGTCTTTGAGCAATGCACCAAGGAATGTAAAGCAGCAATCGCTCCTTATAAGAACAAAGGCATAGAAGCATGGATGAAGGTGTGTAGAGAGATTGGAGGACCTTTAACTAATGCAGGTCTTGCAGCTGCTGTCCTTCGGATTGCAAAAGGGGGCGGTCCTGCCGCCGGAACGTGCTTCCATTGTGGTCAACCCGGTCATGTCAGACGTGAATGTCCCAAAAAAGACAATTTTACTGGACCTCCTCACGGTGGCCCTTCCAATGGCTTTCGTCTACCGGGGTTGTGTCCAAGATGCAAAAAGGGGAAGCATTGGGCAAAAGAGTGTAGATCAGTGAGGGACATTCATGGACAACCTATTTCAGCTGGGCCAAAAAACGGCCGACGGGGCCCTCGACCCCAGGGCCCACAAATATATGGGGCAGTGGAGAATGTTACACCCGAACCCGAGACATGGCCATCTCTACGCCATCCCATGAAACGCGGAGAGCCACTACAGGTGCCGCGGGATTGGACCTCTGTTCCACCTCCAGACTCGTATTAACACCTAAGATGGGAGTCCAATTGGTGGAAACTGAGTTCAAAGGGCCTTTACCACCTGGCACTGTAGGTTTGCTAATTGGACGTGCATCCTCTATTTTACAAGGTCTTCGTGTTTTCCCCGGAGTCATAAGTCCTGATACTGTAGGGATAGTAAAGGTTATGGTGGAAGCTCCAGGGGGCATTGTGTCCATCTCCCCAGGAGATCGGATTGCTCAATTACTAATTTTGCCTAGTTTGCATAATCACTTCCCTGCTGACTCAAGGTCACGGACAGGGAATGAGATTGGTGCCACCGGAGGGAATTGTGCTTGTTTGTTACTAGATATGAGCAATCGCCCTACTTTGGAATTAAGCATAGAAGGTAAATCTATTGTGGGATTACTTGATACAGGAGCAGACCGTAGCATTATAGCGCTTAGGGACTGGCCTAAGGGATGGCCAGTGCAGACTTCTGATCAATCTCTGAGAGGACTTGGATATGCCCAAGCTCCTCAGATTAGCTGTAGACATCTATTCTGGAAGGACGTAGAAGGACATAATGGTACCTTTCAGCCTTATGTGCTTGATTTACCTATCTCTCTATGGGGTCGTGATCTGATGAAAGACATGGGGTTCACTCTTAGTAATGATTATTCCCCGGTGTCTCAACAAATTATGCAAAGTATGGGGTATAGGCCAGGTTTGGGACTAGGAAAACATTTACAGGGACGTAAGCATCCTGTACAAGGTCATGAAAAGCTTGACAGATTTGGTCTGGGTTTTTCCTAGGGGCCGCTGGGGCTCAAATACCCATAGCATGGCTCACCGAGGAGCCTGTTTGGGTGCCTCGGTGGCCTCTTCCCTCGGTTGGATTGGCAGCAGCCCATGCTCTAGTTAAAGAACAACTTGACTTGGGTCACATCCAACCTTCTACTTCTCCATGGAATACTCCCATATTTGTCATTAAGAAAAAATCAGGGAAGTGGCGCCTACTGCATGATCTACGAGCAGTTAATGCTCAAATGCAACTTATGGGGCCCATTCAAAGAGGGCTGCCTCTGCTCTCCTCTGTTCCTCAAGGCTGGCACATTATTGTTATTGACATTAAAGACTGTTTCTTTTCTATTCCTTTGCATCCTAAAGACTCGCAGCGTTTTGCCTTCACCCTTCCATCGTGTAACCACGAGGAACCAGATCAAAGGTTTGAGTGGGTAGTGTTGCCGCAGGGAATGGCTAATAGTCCCACGTTGTGTCAGATGTATGTGGGGAAGACACTCGCACCTCTCAGACAAAAGTATTCCTCCATCAAGATCATTCATTATATGGATGATGTATTATTGGCTGCTAAATTAGAGCAGACAATTCATGAGGCCTATAAAGACCTAGTGAAGTTGTTAGCTCAATATGGACTGCATATTGCACCTGAAAAGGTTCAAACAGGGGATTCTATTAAGTATTTGGGAGCAACAATTGGGTATGGCAAATTACGACCACAAAAAATCACCATACGAACTCAGGATCTCCAAACTCTAAATGATTATCAAAAACTGCTGGGAGATATTAATTGGATATGAGGATATTTACATATTTCTAATGTTATGCTACAGCCTTTGTATGCTACTCTTAGGGGTGATCCAGATCTTACTTCCCCTCGTAGCCTCACTAAAGAGGCTAGAGCGGCCCTTATGACAGTAGAAGAAGCTATACAACATGCTACTTTATGCAGGCTCCAAAGTGATAAACCTTTCCAATTATGTGTGCTTGCCACTATGCGGCAGCCTACTGTTGAGCGTGCTCATCGCACCTTAAAGGAAACTTTACAAAAACATAAGGGGGGAATAGGAGCTGAACATACTCCTAAAGAACGCCTGTCCTTAGCTCTCTTTACCATTAATTTTTTGAATTTGGATATTCACGGTCGCTCTGCGGCCGATAGACATGTGTCCCCTCAGCCCTCTGTGATTGGCTATGTTAAGTGGAAAGATGTTCTTACGGGCCAATGGAACGGCCCCGACCCCGTGCTGACATGGGCACGAGGATCTGTATGTGTTTTTCCCCAGGATCGCACGGAACCATTGTGGGTCCCTGAACGCCTGACAAGAAGAGTCTTGACGCCAGCTACTCAGCAACAAGAAATACCACAGCAATCCCGTGATGAGGATCTTCATTCTGCTGAGTGCTCTGGCTCTGGTGCTGGTGCCGATGACATGGACGACACCAATGCAGTGGTGGGCAGCGGCACGGGCTTGGCCAATGCCGATGCCGGTTCATGATTTAATGATTCCAGGAATGCCTCCCGTATCATTGGCGAATATTTGGCCGGAAATTGGTCCAGATAAAGCTATGATCATACAAGCTCTTGCAGCTTTAGAAAATGGCATCTCACCTCAAGTCTGGCTTGCGCAGATTAAACAGTAAATCTTTGACATGGTCGTTGCACCCCAAGTTTTATGAACATTGCACTGGGATCGACATGTCTTTCTTTGTTATTCTCTTAGTGTTGGAAAGCCCTTGCACTCTGCCGGCTTTACTGCCATTGCACGCAGATGGGTTTCCACACTAGTGCTTTTCTATCGCCTTAAGACCCGTGCCTTTCTTTTAGGGTGTTGCCAACTTGTTTGTCGTCGTATTTCTATACAGCCACAGTTCAGCCTCAGCCATCCCCCTTCGTCCACCATCATCACGATACAGGATGCGAGGCAAGGCACTGCACTTGAGTGATCCTTGAAGTGGACCTCAAGGAGAGCATGTCCTATTGCATGCGGGTTAGACGCGTCCACGCCCCGTCCCACGAAAAAAGGCGTCGGCTGATATGGCCTCAGATCTGGGGAAGGGCCCTCCTTGGGGCTGAGCCATACTATGCAGCCACTTCTGCACAGTGGGATAGGACCTCTACTCTCGCCTGTATTGTTTTTGGAAAACAAAAGGGGGAACTGTGGTGAGCCGTTTCTGCGGACTGTGGTCGCCATTACAAGATGGCGCTGGCTCCGCTGTGGTCTGTAACAAACAACTCCTTATTTGGGAGAGTTGGCGCATGGTTTTTTAACACCCTATGAGAAAGCTCCACGTGGCAGCTTCGCATTGGGGCTTGAGATGCTTTATTAAGGCTGGGAGAGGCATCCGAGAGAGAGAAGAAGAAATATCAAGGACCTGAATAAACGGCTGAAAGAAGATTCCTGTTGTTGCGTCTTCCTTGCGGGCAAGGGGGTTGCGACACCTTATCACTGAGATGTATCCCCAGTATTTTTATTTTATATTGTTATTTTGAGAGGCAGTCTCACAGAGTTGCCTATGCTGGTCTCAGACATGTCATCCTGCCTCAGCCTCCCAAGTCACTGGGAGTGTAGGCTTGATCTTCGTGCCTCTTTCATGGTAGATGTTTTGATTTAGCTACTCCAGTATTACCTCCTCTTTGAGTCCATGGAGAAAGGACTCAAGCTCCTCTGTCCTTCAAATCTATCATCTCCTAGAGGTTGTGGTTGTTATAGAGGAAGAAAAAAAAATGAGGGTGAGGTGAGGAGGTTTTTGGGATTAGATCTTGAAGAGGTTTCCTGATTCTCACTTCTTACACTCCTTTGACCAGAGCCCACACACCTGACCAGAGTTGGCTGTAAATGCAGTTTAGCTGATTGTCCTGGAAGAGGATCAGAGGCAGAGAGACTGGCTAGTTTCTGCCGGTTGCCAAATTCTGCTGATTATTCTTTCATAGTGTCTCTCACATCCATATCACTTGTCTGTGTCCACCACCACTATCCTAGTGTCAGCTACTATTCCAGGGTTATGCACTACATGTTTGTTGAATCATTTTCTTGTCTTCCTATTTCCAGTCTTTCCTTTTTTAATGAGCGTTGACCCAACAACCAAAGTGTTCTTTCTAAACTATTCAGTGACGCCATACTGTGTGGTGTCCAAAGATGTCCAAAGTCCACCCTTGTTTCCTTATTTCTCTTGGTTTAACTTCTTAGATGACTTCGTGAAATCAAATCCATCTGCTTAATGTGTCTGGTCCTTATGTTCTTTCTCAGTTTCCTCCACTGGCCTCTAAATTGGGCCATATTACTGGGCAGACTTTAAAATGGAAAAAAATGACTTAGAAGTCAGAATGTGTCTGAATTATGGCTTTGCCACTAATTTAATCTGTGTGACTCTCTCCTATACCTGTTTTATTTTAAAGAAAAAAACCCCTCAAGATATAAAGCCCTCCAGGTGTAAAATGTGAAGTCTAAATAAGTTAGTGTAAATAATGCCCTGAGTTGATACTCAGATATCCAGTACTCAGTAAAGTAGTGACTTATAATTACTAAGAATGCCCACCTTCCATCTGCAATGGCTCAACCCCTCCCTTTCAGCAAGGTTTTTCCTAAGCATTTTAAAAATTGTGAAGCCTGCTCAGCTCATGCAGCCCAAAGTGATCTCTTACTGTTCTGAGCTGTCGAATCTACTTATGTGGCAATTAATCTTATAATGGTTTATGATATTTTTGTGTGCACAGAACTTTTAATTATATCTTTTGTTAGAAATAACTTCCTGTGGAGTTTCCGCTGCTTGCCTGTGAGATTTGGAAACCTCTGACTGTGGCTTATATATCCTTTAATCTCCAGTGCCCTTCACGGTGATTGATGGTTTCTTTGTAAGCATATCAATAAGAGCTGTTTAATTTAATAAATCCATTTCTAATGTTGACTGTTGTAGCTCTAGCCAGGGAGTGAAGGCATTGTAAATATTTATTTGGCAGGTTTTACCGTACCAGTTAGAAGGTGTTGCTCCTCAGAATCTAGCTCATGGTTATGAAGGAATGGATGAAATTGTGAATACTGAGCCCCCTGGCATCCTGGCCCCCCACCAGGAGCATTTGAACACTTCACATTAGTAATAACCTCTTTACAGGGTACTGTGGGTTCCCCATGAACTGTTAATTAGGGGGAGCAGGTTCATTACTGCAAAGTGGTTGAGTTTAGAACAAGCTAAATAAAAAGATTAAAATCATTTCAGAAGAAACATTTCATGGGATATTAATACATTGGCTGTAAATAATGAAAGATAATGAGAGCATTAAATCCTAGCAAAAATATATTAACTGCAAGGGAACCAATTTGTAAATGAGTGCTTTGCCTTTTTCTGAGACAGATTTTCATTGGCTGAAAGGAATATGGAGAATGGCCACCAAAGAGACACCTCTGGTAAGATTTCACTGTAGTTCTTAATAGCTGAGTTATCTTGGGCTCCTAGCAATGTTTGGACTTGAATTCTTTTACAAAGAAAAATAAATACCTGGAGGAGGACTAAGGGAAGTTTTTATTTATTTGTTTTTTACTTAAAACAATAATATTCCTTTAATACAGGTGAAAAAAAATTCATGGGATGTTTCCAATTGGTATATTTTTATGTCACACCCAGGAATGGATTCCAAATGCAGTGGGTTTTCTTGGCATCTATAGGTGATGGGTGTGGGGCAGAGGACTGGTAGGAATTTTCTTTTCCTTTTTATGCAATGCTGTGATTGAGCTCAGGGCTTCACTTATGCTGGGCAAGCACTCTTCTACTGAGCCATAGTGGAAGTGGCAGTCTCATGGTAGCAGTTTTCTAGGGTCTAGTTATACTTTCTGTGACAAAGTGGTACTTAGAGTACAAGAGATATTTAGGGGAGAGGAGATGGGAGGGAGATGGATGTGGCACCAGAGTTTTTTCCTTTGCCTCTATGAAATTATCCCACTGTCAGGGTAAGAGGAAGGGAATAGGGAGCTGGAATAGCTAATGGAAAGAGGGGAAAAATTTACTGTTGCTCCATAGAGCTGAGCTTTGACAATACTTGTAACAAGAATGTGAAGGCCAGTTTCTGCAGACTACCTAAGGAACAAGTCACATTTGGTGAAATCATGAGTTGGGGAGGTTTGAACTTTCTTTGACATTTACCTTTCTTCTTTTTTAATTGTCCATGAATTTGAGTTAAATTAATATTTCTTAACCTAGTTTGAATTTTTGCTCTTCTTGCTAAATTTCCTTTAATTTTATGGAAGTTTTATATTTTGTTTAATTTTATGGAAAGAGACCCATGAAGAGATCCATGAAGGTAGATTAGTGATTTACTGGATGTACAAATTAGTAGCAGAACTAAGAGTAGAATACAAAAATGGAGAAGAGCATTTATCTGCTTGCATAAACCATCCTGTGTTCTTCGTTACCAGGGAAGAGCATATGATGTTGCTAGGATACATTGTGGTCACTTTCCGAGGGGCATTGTTCTATGTACAATGAAGACTCCTGGTTTGATTCAATGCCTTGGTCTTAATAATCACATTTTTTCTTCCTCCACTTCATAAAATTTTATAATTAATCTTGTGTGTTTCAGTCAATTAGGCACAAATTAAAAGGTTCTATAGACCACAGAACTGCTTCCTGCAGGACTCTCTTTGGTGATAACAAATCCAGTTTCAGGAAACACTGACAAGGATAAAGCAATTATCTCAAGTTCATAGGACACCTTGCATTTCTCTTATTTTTCTTCTATATTGTCCAGTAAATTCAGTATTGCTATTTGAGTATCAAATAATATTTTTTGGAATCATACAAACTCAAATATGCACGGAAAAACTTAGACATTTAGTGATCTTTCTCTGAAGACTTAGCTCATTAACTCTGAACATTGTCTTTACATCTTAAACACTTAGGCATCAAGAATTGGTGAAAGACCACTTATAATTTTTTTACAAAACCAACCTTACAATTTTTTTCTTGGATGGGAATTCTAATGCAGATGGGTCATGTATTCAGATTTTACTAAAGACTAACACAACTTGGTTTATGATCTTTTTAAAAATAGTATTAACTGTTTCTTTTTTTTCCTACCCATTTGTTAAATAAGAAACAGTAGGTAGATTATTTTTACTTCCTGTAAAGCATAAGGATAGAATGTTTCAAACTTGTAAAAATATTAGTACCATTTAGAATCCAAAATGTGAAAAGTTCAATGTAATTAACACATTAATTACAGTAACAGAATAACAGTTTGCTTCAATGCATTTCAAAATTGACATATAAGACAGTTGTACTACTTTTCGGTGTGGTAACAATAATAAACAAGTGCTTGTTATTTAAGAGTAATTATGAATCAACCCATATGTGATTTTCTAATGAAGTCAAATCAAGAAATCAGCAGTTGGGAGGCTTTTTAAAATTCTTAATTGGGAAACTAGCAGCAAGTTAACAATTTTAATTTTCTTTCAAATCCTCTCACAGTACTGTTCTTATGTAATGGTATGATGAAGTCATAGCATTTAATGAGTGCCAAGTTTGATGGTGCAGTACCTGGAGCTATGAAATCCTTGCCTCTGTCACTTTCAGAAATGGTGTTATTAATCATACAATATATTCTCACTTGGCAGAAATGAAATGCTTTGAGATCCTTGGAAAGAAGCTGCTGTAGAAAACCACAGGACCCTCCATTCTTCCAAAGACTATGAGGAAGATGTGACAGGTGTCATTGGGCCTCATCTAGAGACATTTGACATCATAATTGACTCACTGAAAGCCACATTGTAAGATGAGGAAAAAAAATGTAGTGTTGGCCCTTCACACCCCTGAAGACCATTAGAATAACCTCTTGATCCAACAAAGCTGAGTTTATTCCTCGCTGAATAGAGACAGCGCCTCCTCAACAAAGACTAGGGTCTCCAAAGAGACAGACAAGGGACAGAAATTTATAGAATATAGTTGAAAAGAGGTGGAATTTTGATGTGAGGATCTTATTGGAATCAAAAAATGTTTGATTACACAGTTCAGTTATAGTTGTGCATCAAGAGTCTGTATACTTCTTTGACAAGGGATTTCTAGAATGAATAGTAGAAGCATGTTGATACAAGATATTTTCTTTTTATTTCTGGTAATTCAGCTGTGGGAGTACAGTTTTGTGGAATCTTGATCAGATTAGTTTGGAATTTATCCACTTGTCCATCCACCCATCTTTCTGTGCATTCATTTATCCAACACTCCTTAAGCACTTGTTATTTGTCAGGAAATGCACTCTATAATAGGGATACAAGATGTTTTCCCTTGCCATAAACAAATACTTGAGGAGAATAACTTTAAAGAGGAAAAGTTTATTTTGAGCTCACAATTTCAGAGGTTTCAACCAATGGTTGGTCGATTCTATTGCTCTGTGCCTAAGGTAAGGCAGAATATCATGGTGGAAAGGCATAGTAAAGGAAAAATACTCAGCTCATGGAAGCCAAGAAGCAGCAAGAGAGCACAAGGAGAGCACAAGGAGTTGGGGACAAGATGTAATTCCTAAAGGCACATCTCCTAGTGACCTACCTCATCTAGCTATGTCCCACCAATCTACAGTTACCACCCAGTAATTTATTCAAATTATTAATCCACTTAGTGGATTAATCCACTGATTAGACTGTAACTCTTAATGTAATTATTTCATCTCTGAACATTCCTAAATTATCTCCCACACAGACTTTCAGGGGATACCTTATATCCATATCCATATCAAAACAATTTGCCTCTGGCTTCAAAAGCTCATGTCTATCTCACAATGTAAAATACATTTAGCCCATCTCCAAGAGCCCCCCAGTCTTAAAAGTTTCAGAATTGATCAAAAGACCACACCTTAAGTTTTATATTTGATTCAAAGTATACTCTTTGGCTATGGGACCCTGAAAAATCAAAAGCAAGTTACATACTTTCTATATAAATGGCACAGATTAAACACTCCCATTCCAAAAGGGAGCACAGAAGGAAAGGAGGGGACAAAAACAAGATTGAATGAAACCCAGACAGGAAAACATTAGGTCCTGTAACTCCATGTTTAGCCTCTATGGCACATGATGGCAAATGTGAGCTCCAAAGGACTTGGACATCCACCCCTGTGGTCTTTCTGGTTGCAATCTTGGCTTGGGTCTTCTTGATTCCTGCAAATTTCTTAGATGTTTCATGTTCCTGGCATCTCTTAATTCCTGGGGTCTCCACTGCAATTTTGATGTTCTTTTCATAGCTTTATGCATCACCCTCTTAAGGGCTGCCTGTAGAGATTTTGACTTTGCCACACTTTGCCTGGTCTCCCAGGTGTCCCTTTGAAACCCCAGTGGAAGCTTCCAACATCCCTTACTTGCAGTATCCTGCATTATTGCAGAACTAGCATTCACATGTGATGCCAAGATATGCAGCACTTTGACCCTCTTGAACCATAGCTGTAGTGGCATTTGAGTAGCACCTGGGCTACTGAGTATGATGAAACAAATCTGGGGGGAAACAACTTCTTGGAGAATAGAGCACCAGAGACCACTGCAAATTTTTTTAAACAAGTCTTCACTTTTACACTCTTGAGACTGATGGTTCCTAGATGCCCTCAAAGCATCTTTCCTATTGTCTCTGTAAAATGCTTACCTTCCCTTTAGTGGTGGTGATCTTTTGAACAACCACACCTTCCTTGGCCCCAATTTTACGTGCACATTTCTGGACAAACTGCAAGTTTTAAAAATCCTTACATTCTGTTTTCTGCTCCTGATCCTCGCAATAAGAAGTGGGGTTGTTTCTGTGACTAAGCTGACCATGTGTTCCAGAAACATTTGGAACTGAATTGAAGCAGGAATTTGGGAAAGTTTGAATTTGCAGGCTTCAGAAGCCTTAAAATGTTGTAAGCAGAGGTTGATGGGCAATTCTGGCGAGAGCTTAGAAGAGCAGAATACCAATAAGAATGCAGACAGAAAAGAACATGCTCATGAGGACTTTACTGGAAACTGGACTGGAGGCCATTCATATTACATTCTGACAAAGAACGTGGCCATATTTTCCCCATGTCCTGAATTTAAATGTGGACTAATTAATCTGGTGGAGAACATTTTAAGGCAACACAACATTCATTCAGGACATTGCTGGCAGCTTTGAGCCAGTTTTATTGTGAGAACTGGGTGTAGAAATCAGCACTGAAGGATTTTAAAACATTGCAGTTTGGCCAAAAAAGTGATGTAAAATTGGGGCCAAGTAGAGTGTAGTAGTTGAAGAAATTATTGCCACTAGAGAGATGCTCGATACTTTGCACAGAAAACAGGAATAATACCTTAATGGCATGCCATTATTTGGCATAATTTGAAGACCAAACCGATTGCGGGCTCAAGAATTGTGGAAGGGAAAATTCCTTTGAGAAGATGTTGTGGGCATACCCTGCTCACACAGGGGTACCTAGAAAGTTTTTTTTCCCCTGGGATTTGTTTGGCTGTGTTCAGCCACCTGGGCACTAGAGCTGCTGCAGTCATGTACTAGGGGCTCGAGAATAGCTTGAGCTGGCATAACACCTTGGCATCATACATGTGGTACTGGTTCTGCAGGAATGCAGGATACTAGAATTAAGGGATATTGAAAACTTCCACTGAGACTTCTAAGGGAGGCTTAAGATACTAGGCAAAGAGGAAAAGTGTAGCAGGCAGCTCCTGAGAGGATCATGCATGAGAGAGTCATGTGAGAAGGAAGCCAAAGCTGCAGTATAGGCCTCTGGGAATGACATGCCAGAAACATGGAAAGTCTGCTACCGAAATATGCTGGCTATAGACAGAGTCAGTCTACGAGAGGGGCTGTGTGGGCTGCAATCAGCAAGACCATAGGAGCGGGGCTGCTCAAGCCCCTTGAAGTTTGCTTCTCACTGCCATGTAACCCAGATGCCAGACATGGAGCTACAGGGTTTAATGTTTGCCCAGCTGGGTTTTGGTCTTACTTTGGTATCATGTCTTCTTTCTATACCCTTATTTCTCCCTTTTTAAATGGGAACATTTATTCTGTGCCATTAAATATTAGAAGCTTGAAACTCACTTTTGGATTGTTTTCTTTTTCTTTTCTTCTTTTTTAAACAAGGGCTTACAGTCATGAGCTTGCCTTGAATTTCAGATGAGACTTAGGACTTGGACCTTTGGACAATACTTGAACTGTTAACATTATGGGGAATTTTGGAGATGAACTAAGAGCATTTTGCATTGTGATATGGGCATGATCTTTTGGAAGCCAGCAATAGAACATTTTGATTTGGATAGAAGGTAGCCCAGAAAGCTCATGTGGGAACCATGTAGGAATGTTCAGAGGTGAAATTGTTTTATTATGAGAACTGTAATGTAATCAGTGGGTTAATATACTTGATAGATTAATAATCTGAACGAGTTATTGGGCAGTAATTGCAGACAGGTGAGGTTTTCCTGAGGAAGTAGGGGTATGACTGTGGGGTTTATGTTGTATCCGTGGCACCTTGCTCTCTCACTGCTTCCTGGCTGCCTTGAACTGAGCAGATTTCATCCACCATATTCCTCTGCCATGATGTTCTGCTTCTCCTCAGGTTCAGAGCCATGGAGTGGGTTGACTACAGGCTGATCCTTTGAAACCATGAACCCCAAATAAAGTTTTCTTTTTCTAAGTTGTTTTGGTCATGTGTGTTGGTCACAATGATGAAAATCTGACTAACATACCATCTAAACCAATGAATCTCTGGGATAGGGATAGGGCTCTGGGAATTTAATGTATAATCAGAATTTTAAAACCCTGCCAAGGTGACTGGGGTGTGATCAGTGTTTTCAATGAAGACAACATCAGATTTTAAAGTGTATGTAAGTGATAGAGGATTGGAGCAGTTGGAGACAGAAACCACTTAGGAGATTCTTGCAATATGTGAGATATGGAAGTATGAATGGAAGTGGAGACAATGACTTTGTAGATCAGAGCAGATTCAAGAGACATTGTGGAGCTATTTTTGGTATTTCTTTGATTATCCACATTAGCCCTTGACTTTCATCATATCTAGCGAGAACATATAATAAGTAAATAAAAATGCATTAGCTTAATTAAGCATTAAAAATTTTAGTTGATATTTACAATGTGAACAAAGGCATAACAGCGCAAAATCAGCCTCACATGATTTGATGTGGCTCTTGGAAAGTGTGGAACTTGGGAGTCATGGTTCTTTGGGTTTGGGCTTTGACTTTGCCTTTGATGATTTGTTTAAGCCCAGTGAGTCCCAACCTGCCATAGGACTTGGTACAGTGAGCCCACAGTTTCTGCTCTGCAATCCTCCCAGGATGTCCTAAAGACCAGATGAAATGATTGTTATGAAGGATACTGAACATTAGAAAGAATATAGGTAATAAATGGAGCCTAGAAAAGCTCTCTAAGCCCAGCACGTGTAGACACTGCTGTGATTGGGATCTTACTACTGCCACTACCTAGAAATAAGGAAAGGTATTTCCTAAAGGACTGGTTCTTGGGTCTCTAGCCCTTGTCCTTGGGCCAGTAGCTCTTGTCCTTCCCATTTTCTGTGTTGCCCCTGCCCTGAAGATCTACTCAGTGCAAAGGGTGGCAGACAGTCTTTGGGAATGACATGGTGTTGGAGAGGTAAGTAGTGGTTACTCTGTGACAGCCATTTGCTAATTATTTCTTACATTATTTTGTTTTCACAACTCAAAGAATAATAACCAATATATGAACTCTATAGCCTTCTGCTACTGACTATATCAATGATAGTACAGTAGCTTCAAAAAATAAACTAGAAAAATCCCTACACATCAGTGGGAAAGAACCATAAAAGTGGGGTTTATTCAATCCTTGTAGTAATATTGCAAGTCATACACTATTTTTATGTCCATTTCACATGTGAGTAAACAGGGATTTTTTTTCCTAAGCTCTGGTTTTATCACTTGGAACCAGGTTCCTGCACTTGTTATTTTTTCTTTTCTTCTTCTCCCACTCCCCCCTCCTCCCACTTCTCTTTCCCTCCCCCGCCTTCCTCCTTCCTTCCTCCTTTCTCCTTTTCCTCCTCCTTGTTAAGGGACACTCTGCCACTGATCTATACCTCAGTTCTTTTTATTCTTAATTTTGAGACAGCTTAGACTGGCCTCAAGCTTATGATTCTCCTATCTTATCCTCTTAAGTAGGTGGGATTATAGGTATGTACCACTATGCCCAGCTCTGCTCTTCCTGATGTCAGTTCAAAATCCATATCCTGGTGATTCTTTCCAGATCATAAATCCCCTCTCCCATAGTTTTGCTTTCATAGTGTGCTGTCTCTTCTCATTAACCTTCCTTGAGCTCATTCTGCTGTACAGATTTTTTAAAACTATTTTAGAGAGTTTTCTGAGTGCTTACCACTCCTTGGCATAGATTACTCACCCAAATATCCTGGCTTTTTCAACGTTGGGTATTTTCTTTCTCTTTGCACATTTTCCCTACCTCATGCTATTTCCTTATCAGGGCTTTGCTTAGCCTTGCAGCATCTGAGATGATTTCAGCAAGACGCAACATGCTGACATCTAGGCCTATTTAACAGCAGTGTTAATACATTCTGCAGCTCTTGATATGATGCGAGGCAGTCACATCTGGAAGGCAGACTTATAGGATTAGGTGGTATATGGAATGTTATGTCAACCTGAGTGGGCTGCAGTGACCAGGTATTTGTTCAAATGTTATTCTGGTGTGTCTGTGAGGGTGTTCCTAGATGAGATTAACATTTGAATTGGTAGACTGACTAATATAATTGCTCTGCCTCATGTGGGCTGGCTTTATCCAATTAGTTGAAGGTCTGAATATCACAAAAACATTGAGCAAGACAGAATTATTTCTGCTTGACTGCCTTTGAGGTGGAACCTAATTTTTTTTTCCTGCCTTTGGACTTGAACTGAAATATCAGCTCTTCTAGACTTCTTCAAGTCTCAAACTTATAGGCCTTTGAACTGGGACTACCCCACTAGCTCTCCTGGTTCTCCATCTTGCTAACTGCAAATCTTTGGACTCATCACTCTCCATAATTATATGAGCCAATTTCTTAAAATCAATCAATCAATCAATCAGTTCTCTCTCTGTCTCCACAGACATGCATGCACACACATATACTGTTTCTCTGGAGAACCCTGATGAATACATGTAGCATTAGTACTTTCCACTTTAATGGCTCTCTCACACTGATGTATAGAGAATTTGCTAGCTTATGTAATGGGGTATTCCACTTTACCTTGCTATGGTGGAAAAGATTACAGAATTACAGAAGATTACAGATTACAGAATTTGTGCATTAGCTATTATTCTTTTAGTTTAAAGTTAGTCCTCTTTTGGTTTTAAGAAATAAAAATCTGTCTTACACTAAAAGATAAATTTACAGGGGAGGGGAGGGGGGATAGTAGGGGATAGGAAAGGTAGCAGAATACAACAATTACTAATAGGGCATTATGTAAAATTGTGGATGTGTAACCGACGTGATTCTGCAATCTGCATTTGGGGTAAAATTGGGGGTTCATAACCCACTTCAATCTAATGTATGAAATATGTCAAGAGCTTTGTAATGTTGTGAACAACCAATAAAAAAAAAGATTCTAAAAAAAAAAGATAAATTTACTAGCTCATGAAATTCAAGAAAGAGTTGAGGAATTCTCATTTAAACTGGATTTCCCTGCATGATGGGAAAATGGCTGACCATAGATATATTTTACACCTCATGACAGCTAACCTCCTGTAACAAATGGAAAGATTTAGGAAGAGACTCTAATTGCCCCAGGTTGGTCCTATCAACTATATTCCAGTAGGAACATGGCAACTCTAAAACATAATTTACAGTATTCTTCTGGACTTTAGACACATGCCTTATTTTCCAGATGGAGAACTGGCATGAAGTGAGCACATCACCTAGACCATTATCACATGTGCTGCAGGAAGTAGAGTCACCTGGAAACCTTCAGGCTTGTATTCAGGTTCATAGATTGAATTTATTGTCCTTCTTCTCATTAGGTTCTCAAGGTTTTCCCTGTCATGTCTCAGGTTGAAGTTTACCTCAGTCCCTGCCAGAAATCCAAGACCCTATAGTCAACTATTCTTGTAAGAAAGTACACTCTCTAATCCTCAGCCTCTCCCCTCTTTCAAATTCTTTCACCGTGCCATTTGGCATTCCTGATCGTGATCCACAGCTTCTACCACCCTATGGCTATGCATGTTACTACTACCCACAACTTAACTGAAACCGAGTGTGCCTCTTCTGACCCCATTTTCCCCTGGAACTTTGCCTTGAAGGCATGAGAAGTTGTAAAGGTCCTTCTTAATTCTCATTATGTAATTTAAATAATTTCTCTTCCCTTCCTGTTCAAAACCCCATAACCTTCAGCTATGCCTCCCACTAAGCCTTTCTGCAGTTGTCTTTTATTGAGTTAGTGTACATCTTATGAAGACTTCAGCTCCTTGACCATTGCTTCCATCTGCATTTCTACCCCTTCATGTTGTTTCCTTCCTAAAACATACTGCATAAACATTTACTTCATCTTGACTGTCATTGCCATAGCCCCAGTCACCAATATCTCTTTCTTGGACTATAGCAATGGTTTTCTAAATGACCTCCCTAAAATCCATTTATTTTTAAACAGCTGAAGTAACCTTTTAAAAATGAAAAAAAAAATTTAAAAAAACCAATCAGATCGTGCCATCATTCTGCCTCCAACTAATATACCTACAATCTTTAACTCTTAGACCAAAGTAAATGCTCCCTACCTCAAATCTCTGGGGATTGGACATCTGTCAGTCTTCCCTGCTTGGGATCATCTGGTGCTCCTACTTCTCACAACTTTCCTTTCACCACCTCTTATCAGGAAGACAACTTCTTTCATTCCTCAAGGAATCCACATGTGCTGTTGCCTTAGCCTGGAACTTTCTTTCCACTAGAGTCACCCCCTAATTATTTCATGGTGGGGGGAGGCTGCTTCTGATTTTTTTGTGTATAAGCTTCAATTCTTTTTTTTTTTAAAGAGAGAGAGTGAGAGAGAGAGAGAGAGAGAGAGAGAGAGAGAGAACACCTTTGTTTTTTGTATGTGGTGCTGAGGATCGAACCCGGGCCGCACGCATGCCAGGCGAGCGCGCTACCGTTTGAGCCACATCCCCAGCCCATAAGCTTCAATTCTTTGGAGACGTCTGCTCTGGTCAGTCCATTGAAAGTGGATGTGGCATTTTCTTTTTCTGTCACCCCTCTCTGTCATGCCTTATTTACATATTTTATGGCAACTCTTAGAATCTTTATTTAAATTAGTGTAAGATCCGTGAGGGAAAGTTATGTCTGTCTTGGTTTTGGCTAAGCATTAAGGCCTCCAAAAAAGAATATGCTGAATAAATATTTGTCGAACGAATTATATTTATTGTGTACCTATCATGTTCCTTGTAATTAATATACTTTGTCATATATCCTCTAATAGCAGAGTCCCATATTAGGTGCATAAGGAGGACAAAAATGTAGAGGTGGTATTGAGTCTTATATATAGGAACTTGAAAGT
This sequence comes from Spermophilus citellus, assembly GCF_964194105.1. Classification (NCBI taxonomy): domain Eukaryota; kingdom Metazoa; phylum Chordata; class Mammalia; order Rodentia; family Sciuridae; genus Spermophilus; species Spermophilus citellus. The sequence goes on along the minus strand of NC_138191.1, from coordinate 48,969,620 downwards.
CTTTTTCCTGGAACCCATCGACTTTGTAAATCGAGAGGATTGAACTAAAAAATGATGGCAATCTTTTATTTATTCTACATTTTATAGTCATGACACATATCTGTTAGTAACAGTGATTACTTGGGGGAAATAACTTAATGAATTCTCTCTTTGCCTTAAAATAGCTGGACTCTGCTATCTCCTCAACATTTATGCTACAATTATGACACCTGTCTTCACATAGAACAGTTGTGTCAGCCATCCAACAGCCATTCTGGGATATTTTATCACAAGTTCAATGGAACAGAAAAATAAAATATTGATGAAATGCTTTTAAAAACACTTCTTTATTAATTAATATATTTATTAAGTGAGCATTATCCTTATGTACTGAATGTTCTGCTGGTTTCCTTGGAATGTGTGGTGAGGGAGAGCGGATCTAGATCATACTCCTGTGGAACTTTGAGTTGGGGTGGGAGAGACATTAGTTTCTGTGAAAACAAAATACCTGACTTAGACTGGGATGAGGAGGAAGCTTCAGGGAGAAAGGGATGATTTAGTTGAGAGATAAAGGATGAGTTGACTGTTAAAACCCTTTGGTAGAAAACAGTTGCTTAGGCTAAAGAATGGGAGGGAAGGCAGTGGTGTTGGAGATCGAGGTAGAGTATGATGGTATTTGATGCTTGAAAAGTGAACAGGAACAGAAAAGTAGAACGTTTTGGTATAGATTTGATCTTTAATTTATATTTTTCGACAAGTCAATAGTAGTGTTTTTTTGAGGGGAAACACCAGATCTGGGGTTTTGAAAATGTCATTCAGGCTGATACGTGAAAAATGTGCAGGGACAGGGTTAGACTGCAGGAAGACCAGCTCTGGTAGGCTCTTGCAGGAGCTTTTGCAGGAGACTGATGTGGGGAGAGGCAGTGGGCATCATAGGCAGTGCACATACTTGACAAATATTTAAGCCAGGATTCTGGTTGGTGCCATTTACTAAGATTGAGAATACTGGAGCAAGATTACATTTTAGAGGTAGCTCATGAGTTCAGTCTTGTATATGTTACAGTTGGAATGCTTTCAAGGCAATCAATTGGAAATTTCACGGTGGGAGTTACACATATTGTTTGAGACCTCAGAGGAGAGACCTCTCAGAGGAGACACTTAGTCTGTGGGTATATACTTCAGAACCTCAGGGACCAGATATGTGGTTAGTCAAAAGCATGGGTTTGGATGAAATTGCTTAAGAAAACAGCAGAGAGTAAGAAAGAAAGGTGGAGAGGCACAGTCTTGAGTAGTTCCATCATGGAGTCTTTTAAAGGAAAAAAAATAGATATTATATATACGTAATATTATTTTAACCTAGATACAGTGTTCATCTCGTCTGGAGAACACAGCCACCAGGTATCATCAGCCTAAAAGCAGTGAGATTTCATTAGACCTCAAATTTGCCTCCCAGACTCCAGAAGAAAAATTTTATTTATTAAGTACCCAGTTTAATGTATTGTGTTATAATAATGTGAATGGTCTGAGACAGAACTGAAGGAAGGAATGTTTTAAGCTATAGGGAGTGTCACATGCTGTCAGGTAGACTGAACACTAAAATATATCCTTGGGATTCATTGACATTCAAACTGCTGTCTCAAAGGCCTATTGGTTACAGGGGCCACGTAGATGTTACTTTCAGTGAGTGGGAAGTGAGAAATTGAAACTGTGGGGCTAGAAAATTATTGTAAGAGAGTAGCACTAGAGGAAAGCAGAAAAAGAGAAGATTTTTTTTTAAAGATGAGATAATCTTCAGCATGTATAATCGTTGATGGGAAGGGTCCAACGGAAAGGGAAGTGTTGATTTTTATAGGAGAGAGAAGGTTCCAGAGATGGGAGCAAGTAAAAGTTCCAAAGCATAGGTACAGAAACTGTCCTGGGAGGGTCTCTTCCTCCAATAGAACAGGAAGAATGAAGCAAAATGTGGCATGTATGTTTGGGAGTTCATTGATGATGATGATGATGATGATGATGATGATGATGATGATTTTGATGCTTCGGATTAAACCTAAGGGCACTCTACCACTAAATTACATCACCAGTTCTTTTTAATTTTATTTTGAGACAGGGTCTCATTAAGTTGCCAACGTTTCCATTGATCTTGTGATCATCCTGCCTCAGCTTCCTGAGTCCCTGGGAATACAGGCTGCTACCACTCCGAGAGGGTTATTTCTTTCTCATAATTATGTATTCAATATAATACTTCCAGTGCAAGACTTCAGGGAGTAGAGTTTTCCTGTTATTTTGCTTTTCTTATGATTGCTTCCTATGTTAAAGAACACTTACAGTATCCTTAAATCTTCTATGACCTTCACTTGGCTTCTCAGAAGCTTCATTAACAGCTTTATTTAAATTCTCACTCATGACCTTCTATATAAGATGGAGGTGAATGGCTTAACACCTTAAAATTAACCTTTCTAGAAAAATATTTATGCTGTTTTGAAAAGGGTACACAATAAGAAAAATGTGTATTAAGTTTTCAGAAATTGTAGGTACGTGCCAAGTGATTAAAATGCCATATTTGTAATAATTACCTTCAGTTCCTAGATTAAAATAAGCAATTTTGTGGGATGTAGAGAAATCAATTAAACACGCAATTTTATTGAAAGCAATTGTGAGTTTCGGAAGGGACAAAGGAAATAGAAAATTGGATAATTTGAAATATATAATGCTTTGATCTTTTGTGTTGGTTGTCTCCTTAACCTTCTGTGATAAGAAAACCTGCCTAGAATTCTAATTACTTTTGTGTCCCAAAACTGACATGTATACAATTTAGTCAGAGTATTACCTGCAGTTTGATTGCTGAGCAATTTATCAGTTCCATTCAGGAGTGAGCCTTTCTGTTTCTTAGACAACAAAGGCTTGGACTTTTAAAATGATCGATCCAGTTGCTTTGGCAATCCCAATGGTGGAATGAGACTGACAGATGATGACTTCACAATTGTTTTCAGGTGCCTTATTAGTCGTGGTCTTTTAGGGGTATATAATCACTAAACTTTTTCGGTTAGGGCAAAACCTCTCTGCTGACCATATTTTTGGAAAAAGCATTATAATCTTAACATTATTTCCTTTCTCTAACTTCAGTATCTGAAAAATAAACTGCAAAATAGACCTCACTAAGTAGAAATGTTGTGTTTCTCAGCTACTCTCCATCAATTCCCTCATACTTGCCTTTAAAAAAAAAATGACCAGACTGCAGGAAACAATTACTCAGACACTTGATTCCATCCCCTTTCTACTCTTGACCATCCATGTTACATATTTTCAAAGAGTTCATCAGTTTCTAGTTTTTCTTTCTGGAACGTTCTTTCAAACATCACATTTTGCAGCAAGTAAAGTACCGGGTTGTTCTCTGTCTTTAAGCTTGTATGATTGCACCACACGGGAGAGTATTCCTGATGGTCACTGTATACGGTCATCTTATTTTCTTGAGTGACAATCTATACAACAAATAACAACAATGAATTTATCATCTGAGAAGGGGAAGAGCAGTGCAGGCCATGCCACTAGGGAATTGTTCATCCAGGAACAAATGCAATCATGTGGTACTCAGTGACAATACTTCCACCAACATGAGGAGGAGGCATCTGGCAAAAACATATATTTTTTACCAACTTGTGAATATATGTATGACAAAAAACATTACAGAACTATATATAAATGAAATCATATTTGCATATTAATGAATTATGTTCAATAAAAATAATTATTTTGCAAAATTGAGATTTTCCTAAAAAAGCATCACAGTTTTATAAGTTGAAGTAAATCTAATTTATTTCATTTCATTTTAACTCTGCAAACATTTCTTAACTACTAAACTGCACCTGGTCCTGTGATAGGTGCTGTGAATGCAAATCCCAGTAGTCAAAGGACCCATTGCCTCCTGAGGAAGAAAGGCAATTAAACACCTTGCAACAGTGTGCAATTGGCTGTGATGGAGGAAAGTGCGGTATGCTTTGGGAGATGGGGAAAGAGAGTGTCCAACTTTAGCAGATGGAGGCGTTTATCAGACTTCAAAGAGCAGAAGGTATGACATTAGAATTCAGTCTTGAAAGGCAAGCTAGAGTGGCAGGCTGAAAAAAGGTCAAAGAAAAACATATGCAAAGAGAAGCTCTGGAGAGCATTTATGTTTAGAGTTAGTTATGTCTGGAAAGTCATTGGGGGTAGCTTTAGTCTGAAGGTCCTCTAAAATATATGGATGGGACAGATCACCATAATGTGAAGTTCTAGAAGCTTCATGGAGGATATTCAATTTTAGTGTGAAAATAGCCTTGAGGAGGGGAAACTAAGTGAAAGAAGGGGAAAAAAAGTGCCATCAGAGCCATGCTTTTCAAAGATTTTTGCTGTCTTGTTCCTTTTGATAGCAAGTAACAGCTGCCCTGATGTCACAGCACAACCTCTCTATAAGAAAAAGTTTAGCTTATTGTTTACTACCTACACTGAACTTTGCCAGCACTTTGGAAGGGGAAAGGCACGGACAGATTTTATTTGGAACTGTAATTTGGGGTTAAGTCAATTATTTCAGTATGGGGACTTGATTAGGATTGGTTAAAAATTATGATAGAATAGTTCAGGATTGGTAGAGACAGCAAGGCAAGAGCTTCAACAAGTCTTGGTACACAAATTTTTGATGCTATCTATTAAAGAGTTAATGGGTCTTTGGGGCAGTTGTTATAATGAACAATCAAAGCATTTGTCTGGATATGAGCTTCCCAGGAAGGTAAGATAATATTAACTTAGTGGAATTACAAAGTCATGTGAATGTAGCTATTAAGGTCTGACTTCCAATTTTAGTGTCCAACTGAGACAATTTTGGGTTTCATTTCACATAATCCACTGGCATTAATAGGTGAAGCTGGGCATAGATAGAGTTGACCAGTGAAGAACTGTGGTCAACCCAGGCCTTGACCTGGTGAGTCTGAGAGCCAAGAGAGATATATTACATGTTATAACCTGTTTGTCACCTAAGTGGTCAGCAGACTGGCTTAGTGTCTGTGTCTTAGGGAGAGAGATGAACAATCAAAGCATTTGCCTAGACAAGAGACTCTGAGGAAAGTAATGTAATAATCATTAAAGCAGCATTGTTTCTAAGAATGTAACAAAAATTAGAAATAACCTCAACAAATCCATCAACAGGAGAATGGATAAATTATGTATATTCAAATAAAATGGGACATTATACAATAGTGAAGAAAAATGTTACGACTACAAATACCAATATATGATATTTGACTAAAAAACATAACTTAATCTTTTTTGAGCTGGGTGCAGTGGCTCACACCTGTAATCCCAGCAGCTCTGGAGGCTGAGGCAGGAGGAATATGAGTCCAAAGACAGCCTCAGTAACTTAGCAAGGCCCTAAGCAAGACCTTGCCTCTAAATAAAATATTTTTTAAAAGGCTGGGGATATAGCTCAGTGGTTAACACCCCTGGGTTCAATCCCTGGTACAAAAAAACAATTTTTGTGTGTGTGCAGTACTGCTGATTAACCCAGGGTTTCATGCTTGCTGGGCAAGTGCTCTGCACTGAGTTACATCCCTAGCCCTTATTAAATTTTATTTTGAGACATGGTCTCTAAGTTGCTGATGTTGGCCTCGAACTCAAAATCCTTTTATTTTAGCCTCTTGAGTAGCTGGGATTACAGATGTATACCACTGCTCCTGGCTCCAATTGACATAATCTTGAGGGTGAAAGGCAAATTGCCAAAGAATGTGTGTTTGTATTCTAAACTTTATCTACCAAAAAAACTTTTATACATTGGGTAGGATAGACACTTTTGTTTGGGGTCGTAGTTTTGGTACCGGGAATTGATCCCAAGGGTGCTCTCCCACTGAACTACATCTCAGATCTTTTTAAAAAAAAATTGAGACAGGGTGTGGGAGGCCTTCCTTGCACGTGATTTGAGTTACCTCCCTGGCTGGACGAGAGGCACTTAGACACATCCTTGTGTCCAGAGCTTTCCCTACCCTTCTCAGGTCCCAGGGCTTGTCCATGTGGAGGCATGTCTGGCCACTACCCCTGAAGATCCAATCATTGCCCCTGACCTTGGAACACTGCCCCCCTTAATCTTCATTGGATGGGATTTTCCCCAGAATTTTTTGTTCCCCAATAAAAGTCCACTCCCTGGTGTGTTCTCTCTCTTTTTCTCGCTGGCCTCTTCAGTAAACCTCGCTACCCTAATAGGTAGCTGGAGGCTGGAGGTAGGAGAAGCCGTCCTGGAGCTGGTTTAAAGGTAATTAGAGTCTGTCTCTTTAATTCAAACTCCCTTCGGATTTCTCACGTAGCTGAACCTTCATTTAGAACCCTGTGCTGGCCGTGGGCTAAAACAGGGTCTTGCTAGGTTTCCAAGGGTCTAGCTAAATTTTCTGAGATTGGCCTTGAACTCGTGATCCTTCTTCAGCCTCCTAAATCGATGGGATTACAGGCCTGTACCATCATGCCTGGCAACATAGACATTTATAAAAGTATGATGAGATGCCTGTGAAAGATAAACTGTGGACAGTAGTTATGTTCCCCAACTAGGAGGGGTTCACAGAGGACTTCAACTGTATAGGTAATGCTGTTTTAAAAACTACATGATAATTCCATGCATGAGCTTTATGTTTTATTTTTATACATTTTGCATGCCTTAAAATATTTTCTAATGAGTTTTCAAACATTTTAAAATGTTTTTAAAAGATACTAAGACTTAGCTATATCAGCAACTTTTCTAAAACTCAACAAAGCAGGCAAAGATCTGAGTTTTTGTTTCTCTCAGTAAGTGCCCTAGTAGTTGTCAAGTGTGTGTGATGGTTAACTTCATGTGTCAACATGCCTGGGATCAGGGATGCCCAGACAGCTGGCAAAAATTTATTTCTGGGTGTGTCTGTGAGGATGCTCCTGGAAGAGAAGAGATTAATCTGGAAGAAATTACTATTTGAACTGGTAGATTGAAGAAAGAAGATTGTCCTTTCCACTGTTGGTGGATCTCTTTCCAATCCACTAAGGTCCTCAATAGAATAAAAAAGGTGGAGAAAGAGCAAATTCTCTTCCTCTTTTATCTTGTTCTCTCCTCAGGTACCAGCCTTTGGAACCTGGGACTTACAACAACAGCCCAACAGGTATGAATTCTCAAACCTTCAAATTCAGATTGAGAGTGACGCCATTAGCTTCTCTGGTTCTCAGGTATTTGTATTTGAACTGAATTATACCACCAGCATTTCTGGGTCTCTGGTACAGATCAAAAATTATAGGACTTTTTTTTTAAAATTTTTATTGTTGGTTGTTCAAAACATTACATAGTTCTTGACATATCATATTTCACATTTTGATTCAAGTGGGTTATGAACTCCCATTTTTACCCCGTATACAGATTGCAGAATCATATCAGTTACACATCCACTGATTTACATATTGCCATACTAGTGTCTGTTGTATTCTGCTGCCTTTCCTATCCTCTACTATCCCCCCTCCCCTCCCCTCCCCTCCCCTCTTCTCTCTCTACTCCATCTACTGTAATTCATTTCTCCCCCCCTTTTTTCCCTTTCCCCTCACTTCCTCTTGTATGTAATTTTGTATAACCCTGAGGGTCTCCTTCCATTTCCATGCAATTTCCCTTCTCTCTCCCTTTCCCTCCCACCTCTCATCCCTGTTTAATGTTAATCTTCTTCTCATGCTCTTCCTCCCTACTCTGTTGTTAGTTATTCTCCTTATATCAAAGAAGGCATTTTAGGGATTGGCTAGCTTCACTTAGCATAATCTGCTCTAATGCCATCCATTTCCCTGCAAATTCTATGATTTTGTCATTTTTTTTAATGCAGAGTATACTCCATTGTGTATAAATGCCACTTTTTTTTATCCATTCATCTATTGAAGGGCATCTAGGTTGGTTCCAAAGTCTTGCTATTGTGAATTGTGCTGCTATGAACATCGATGTAGCAGTGTCCCTGTAGTATGCTCTTTTTAGGTCTTTAGGGAATAGACCGAGAAGGGGAATAGCTGGGTCAAATGGTGGTTCCATTCCCAACTTTCCAAGAAATCTCCATACTGCTTTCCAAATTGGCCACACCAATTTGCAGTCCCACCAGCAATGTACAAGTGTATCCTTTTCCTCACATCCTCGCCAGCACTTGTTGTTTGACTTCATAAAGGCTGCCAATCTTACTGGAGTGAGATGGTATCTTAGGGTGGTTTTGATTTGCATTTCTCTGACTGCTAGAGATGGTGAGCATTTTTTCATGTACTTGTTGTTTGATTGTATGTCCTCCTCTGAGAAGGTCCTTGGCCCATTTGTTGATTGGGTTATTTGTTTTCTTATTGTTTAATTTTTTGAGTTCTTTGTATACTCTGGATATTAGGGCTCTATCTGAAGTGTGAGGAGTAAAGATTTGTTCCCAGGATGTAGGCTCCCTATTTACCTCTCTTATTGTTTCTTTTGCTGAGAAAAAACTTTTTAGTTTGAGTAAGTCTCATTTGTTGATTCTAGTTATTAACTCTTGTGCTATGGGTGTCCTATTGAGGAATTTGGAACCCAACCCCACAGTATGTAGATCGTAGCCAACTTTTTCTTCTATCAGACACCGTGTCTCTGATTTGATATCAAGCTCCTTGATCCATTTTGAGTTAACTTTTGTGCATGGTGAGAGAAAGGGATTCAGTTTCATTTTGTTGCATATGGATTTCCAGTTTTCCCAGCACCATTTGTTGAAGATGCTATCCTTCCTCCATTGCACGCTTTTAGCCCCTTTATGAAATATAAGATAGTTGTAGTATTGTGGATTGTTTTCTGTGTCCTCTATTCTGTACCATTGGTCCACCTGCCTGTTTTGGTACCAGTACCATGCTGTTTTTGTTACTATTGCTCTGTAGTATAATTTGAAGTCTGGTATCACTATACCGCCTGATTCACACTTCCTGCTTAGAGTTGTTTTTGCTATTCTGGGTCTTTTATTTTTCCATATGAATTTCATGATTGCTTTATCTATTTCTACAAGAAATGCCATTGGGATTTTGATTGGCATTGCATTAAACCTATAGAGAACTTTTGGTAATATTGCCATTTTGATGATGTTAGTTCTGCCTATCCATGAACATTGTATATTTTTCCATCTTCTAAGATCTTCTTCTACTTTTCTCTTTAGGGTTCTGTAGTTTTCATTGTATAAGTCTTTCACCTCTTTTGTTAGGTTGATTCCCAAGTATTTTATTTTATTTTTTTTTGAGGATATTGTGAATGGAGTGGTTGTCCTCATTTCCATTTCAGAGGGTTTGTCGCTGATATACAGGAATGCCTTTGATTTATGCATGTTGATTTTATATCCTGCCACTTTGCTGAATTCATTTATTAGCTCTAATAGTTTCTTTGTAGACCCTTTTGGGTCTGCTAGGTATAGAATCATGTCATCTGCAAATAGTGATAATTTAAGTTCTTCTTTTCCTATTTTTATGCCTTTAATTTCTTTCATCTAATTTCTCTGGCCAGTGTTTCGAGAACTATGTTGAACAGAATTGGTGATAGAGGGCATCCCTGTCTTGTTCCAGATTTTAGAGGGAATGCCTTCAATTTTTCTCCATTCAGAATGATGCTAGCCTGAGGCTTAGCATAGATAGCTTTTACAATATTGAGGTATGTTCCTGTTATCCCTAGTTTTTCTAGAGTTTTGTAATAAAAGGATTCTGTACTTTGTCGAACGCTTTTTCTGCATCTATGGAGATGATCATATGGTTCTTATATTTAAGTCTATTGATGTGGTGAATAACATTTATTGATTTCCATATATTGAACTAGCCTTGCATCCCAGGGATGAATCCTACTTGATCATGGTGCACAATTTTTTGATATGTTTTTGTATCCGATTCGCCAGAATTTTATTGAGGATTTTTGCATCTAGATTCATTAGAGATATTGGTCTGTAGTTTTCTTTCTTTGAAGTATCTTTGTCTGGTTTAGGAATCAGGGTGATGTTGGCCTCGTAGAATGAATTTGGAAGTTCTCCCTCTTTTTCTATTTCTTGGAGTAGCTTGAAAAGTATTGGTATTAGTTCTTCTTTAAAGGTTTTGTAAAACTCTGCTGTATACCCATCTGGTCCTGGGCTTTTCTTAGTTGGTAGTCTTTTGACAGCTTCTTCTATTTCCTCAATTGATATTGATCTGTTTAGGTTGTCTATATCCTCCTGACTCAATCTGGGTAGATCATATGACTTAAGAAATTTATTGATGCCTTCACTATCTTCTATTTTATTGGAGTATAAGGATTCAAAATAATTTCTGATTATCTTCTGTATTTCTGAAGTCTGTTGTGATATTGCCCTTTTCATCCCGTATGCTAGTAATTTGAGTTCTCTCTCTTCTTCTCTTCGTTAGCATGGCTAAGGGTCTGTCGATCTTATTTATTTTTTCAACGAACCAACTTTTAGTTTTGTCAATTTTTTCAATTGTTTCTTTTGTTTCGATTTCATTAATTTCAGCTCTGATTTTAATGATTTCTTGCCTTCTACTTCTTTTGCTGTTGTTTTGCTCTTCTTTTTCTAGGATTTTGAGATGAAGTATGAGATCATTTATTTGTTGGTTTTTCCTTTTTTTAAGGAATGAACTCTAGGCAATGAATTTTCCTCTTAGAACTGCTTTCATTGTGTCCCCTAGATTCCGATATGTTGTGTCTGTGTTTTCATTTATCTCTATGAATTTTTTAATTTCCTCCTTGATGTCTTCTATAACCCATTGATCATTCAGTAACCTATTGTTCATTCTCCAAGTGATGTGTGATTTTTCCTTCCTTCTTTTATCGTTGATTTCCAGTTTCATTCCATTATGATCAGATAAGATGCATGGTATTATCTGTACTCCTTTATATTGTTTAAGAGTTGCCCTTTGACATAATATATGATCTATTTTTGAGAAGGATCCATGTGCTACTGAGAAAAAAGTGTAACTGCTTGATGTTGGGTGGTATATTCTATATATGTCAATTAAGTCTAGGTTATTAATTATATTATTGAGTTCTATAGTTTCTTTATTCAACTTTTGTTTGGAAGATCTGTCCAGTGGTGAGAGATGTGTGTTGAAGTCTCCCATAATTATTGTGTGGTGGTCTATTAGACTCTTGAACTTGAGAAGAGTTTGTTTGATGAACATAGCTGCACCATTGTTTGGAGCATATATATTTATGATTGTTATGTCTTGTTGGTGTATGGTTCCCTTGAGCAGTATGTAGTGTCCCTCTTTATCCCTTTTGATTAACTTTGGCTTGAAATCTATTTTATTTGATATGAGTATGGACAGTCCTGCTTGTTACCGAAGTCCATATGAGTGATATGATTTTTCCAAACCTTTCACCTTCAGTCTATGTATGTCTTTTCCTATCAAATGCATCTCCTGTAGGCAGCATATTGTTGGATCTTTTTTTTTTTATCCACTCTACTAGCCTGTGTCTCTTAATTGGTGAGTTTAAGCCATTAACATTTAGGGTTATTATTGAGATATGGATTGTTCTTCCAGCCATATTTGTTTATTTATGTTACTTAACATGGTTTGTTTTTCCTCTTTGATTATTTTTTCCCTTTACTGTACTACCTCCCACTGTTGGTTTTCATTGCTATTTTCCATTTCCTCTTCTTGTAATGTTTTGCCGAGGATGTTTTGAAGAGTTGGTTTTCTAGCTGCAAATTCTTTTTGCTTTTGTTTATCATGGAAGGTTTTAATTTCATCTTCCATCCTGAAGCTTAATTTCGCTGGATACACAATTCTTGGTTGGAACCCATTTTCTTTCAGCGTTTGAAATATGTTGTTCCAGGATCTTCTAGCTTTCTGAGTCTGTGTTGAAAGATCAGCTGTTATCCTGATTGGTTTACCCTTAAATGTAATCTGCTTCCTTTCTCTTGAAACTTTTAAAATTCTCTCCTTATTCTGTATGTTGGGCATCTTCATTATAATGTGTCTAGGTGTGGATCTCTTATGATTTTGCACGTTCGGTGTCCTGTAGGCTTCTAGGATTTGGGATTCTGTCTCATTCTTCAAGTCTGGGAAGTTTTCTCGTATTATTTCATTGAACAGATTGCTCATTCCTTTGGTTTGGACCTCTATACCTTCCTGTATCCCAATGACTCTTAAGTTTGGTCTCTTTATGTTATCCCATATTTCTTGGATGTTCTGCTCATGGTTTCTTAAGAGTCTCGCTGAGCTGTCTATGTTCTTTTCAAGTTGAAATACTTTGTCTTCATTGTCTGATATTCTATCTTCTAAGTGTTCTACTCTGCTGGTAGTATTCTCATTTGAGTTTTTAATTTGGTTTATTGCTTCCTGCATTTCTAGGATTTCTGTTTGTTTGTTTTTTATAACCTCTATCTCCCTGTATAGTTGATCTTTTGCTTCTTGGATTTGTTTATGTAATTCATTGTTGAAGTGATCTTTCATTGTCTGATTTTGCTGTCTAATGTCTTCCTTGAGACTCCAGATCATCTGAAGCATGTAAATCCTGAATTCTTTATCTGACATTCCATCTGTTGCAGCTATTACCTCTTCTAAAGTTGAGTTGACCTGCATTGCTTGTGGTCCTTTCTTTCCTTGTCTTTTCATACTGCTCGTGTTTCTTCCTGCTTGGTGAAACTGATGTGTTATTGAATTTTCCCCCTATATATTTATATTACTCTTGTATAGTTGCAAAGTCTCCCTTGCAGGGGCGGGCAGCGGCTGTGCTCCTCCTCCAATTGGGGTGATCTGTTTATCACGCTGGCGGGCCGCTAGGCCCCCTTCTCCATGTAGTGTGGTCTGCCTACCTTGCAGGCAACGGCTGGGCCCCTTCTCCAATAGGGGTGATCTGTCTACCACGCTGGCGGGCCGCTGCGCCTGTTCTCCAGGTTGTAGGTCTGCCTACCTTGCAGGTGCGGGTGGCAGCTGTGCCCCTCCTCCAATTGGGTTGATATTTCAACTAGGCCGGCGGGCCGCTGGACCCCTTCTCTGGGACGCACGGTCTGCCTACCTTGCGGGCGGCAGCTGGGCCTTTCCTCCAATTGGGGTGATGTGTCTACCATGCCGGCGGGCCTTTGGGCCTGTTCTCCCTGTGGGTCGCAGGTCTGCCTACCTTGCAGGCGCGGGCGGCGCCTCTGCCCCTCCTCCAATTGGGGTGATGTGTCTACCATGCCGGCGGGCCGCTGAGCCTGTTCTGCCGGTCAGTCACAGGTCTGCCTACCTTGCAGGCACGGGCGGCCGGCGGCAGCTCTGCTTTGCCCCTCCTATAGGACTTTTTTGTCTCTATTATTATGTGAGCCAATTCTCATAATTAGTGTCTTTTATTTTTTCCTCTTATTTTCTCTGTGTGTGTGTGTGTGTGTGTGTGTGTGTGTACTCGTGAGTGTAATCCTTTGCCTCTAAGCTATCTGTTAGTCTGGTTTTCATTAATAACAATGAAATATCTGAGGCTGGGTACTTAAAAAGAAGTTTATTTAGCTCACAAGCTTGGAGGTTGAAAACCCACACAGTATGGTACTGGTTCTGGTAAGATCTCGCTTGGCTGCATCATCTTATGATGGATGGCCTCAGGATGGCAGGAGTGTATGCGGGAGGGGGAGATCACATGGTGAGGCAAGCATTCAGAGCAAGGGGGGAAGTCCAGTCTTGTGACTTCCAACTAGGCCCTATCTCATTAAGTTTGTACCACTTCTCTTCTACCACACTGAGGACCAGTCCTCAAAAATTTGATGCCTCGGGGACAAATCACATCCAAACCTAATAGTCTATAGTTCCAATAGGACCCTAAATTAGGTGCAGCACAAATTATGATCCATGAGGAGATATGATACCCCCAAAGAACTACTTGAGTTTTCCAACTTATATAAGTAGAAATATGGGGAACATATGTGGGAATTAATGTTAAGGGTGAGGGATTATGGTGAAAGGAACATGAAGTTGGAAGAGACTGAATTTCTTAATAGGGTCTACTAAGCAGAAACTCTGAAATTAATGTTGTAGCTCAGGGAGTTACAAAGGATACTAATTGGTTCAATGTTAAAGACTTGGATCCACTCATGAATGGCCTATCATGAGGGAATTGAAAGTGCCCAATTTCACTTGTGTTAGTGTAGAAGATAGAATTTAAAGGTTATGGAGTTCAAATATTAGACAGGATTTAAGATATAAGACCTATTTATTCACAGTGGGAGGTTCTAGAAAACATACCTTCCCCTAATGCTTTGAAAAATAAATTTTGAGGGGGTCACAACCATCCTTGATGAGCTCCATGTTTTCTCTTCTATAGGCCAGATCATACAGTGGAAACCACAGTCACTCAATTAGAAATTCAATATGTACTTGAAGTCACTGGACATTAAGGTGTCAGTGGCTATGTGGTGGCATTCAATTGTCAAAAGAAGAGATGGGCATAGTTACTGTAATAGAGAGTAGAGTCAAAGCAGCAATTAGAATAGTCTGATTCACATAGACCAAATGCATTGGTTAATTGTTAATCATCATACTCCTAAAAGTGAAATAGGTAGGAAGTGTAGTAGCCAGCTTTTCATCATTAGAACAAAATTTCTGAGAAAAACTTACAGGAGGAAAGATTTATTTTGGATCATGGTTTCAGTTCATGGTGGGCTGACTCCATTGCTTTGTGTCTGAGATAAGCTGAATATCATGGCAGAAAGGTATGGCAGAGCAAAGCTGTTTACCTCAAATGGGGCAGAAGAAGGGAGAGATAGAGAGAAAGAGAGTAAGGGGGGAGTCAGGGACGGGCCAGGGACAAAATGTAGTCTTCAAGGTCATTCCCCCAAGTACTCAATTGGTTCAACATGGTCCCTTTTCCCATAGTCTCCACCACTTCCCAATAGTCATTCAACTATAATAGATTAATCCACTGATTTGGTTAACTTCCTCATGATCCAAACACTTCCCAAATGTTCCACCTCTGAACATTGCTGCATTAGGGAATAAGCCTTCAACATATGAGATTTCATTCCAGATCCAAACTGTAATAGGAAGCCCACTAATATCTTAATAGGTGCAAGCAGAAGACTTCCAAGTCGAGTGTACAAAAATAGAATCCAATTAATAAAAGCATAGAATCAGGGCCACTCAATTTCCAGATTTGAGCTAGTTTACAGAAATGAAGTGCCTTGATTGAAGGGGAAGCCAATTCCCCTTGAGAAAGGGCATCTTTACACTATTGAAAAATTATTTTTGTGGTACTGAGAATTGAACTTAGGGGTGCTGTACCACTGATCTACACCCATAGCCCTTTTAATTTTTTTTTTTTTTTTTTTTTTTTTTTTTTTTAGTTTTTAAAGCAGGTTTTTGCTAAATTGCTGAGGTTGACCTCAAATTGGCAATTCTCCTACATCAGCCTCCTGAGTTGCTGGGATTACAGATGTATACTACTGCATCCAGTGTATTCTACCCAAAATTTATGCTGTTAATCTTTCAGTCATTCCTAAAGGGACATGTGGTCTTTTTCCAGGGTAAATGTCCATTTCAGAGAAGAAAATAATTAGATTTTATAGGGACCACTGGAAATTGGTTATGAACTTACATTGATTCCAGGAGACCCAAAACATCACTTGGATTCTCCAGTCAGAGTAGAGGCTTATAGAGATCAGATGATCAGTTTTAGGTTAGTATGTCTCTTACTGAGTCTAGTGGGTCCCTAAACCCACCCTTTGGCTATTTTTCCAGTTCCAGAAAGGAATAAAACTTACTTAATATTGGGACAAAATCTCCACATTGGCTCTTTGACTTGTGATAGAAGTGCTGTTATAGTGGGAAAAGCCAAATGAAAGCTGTAAGAATTGCTTCTACCTAGGAAAACAGTAAATTTAAAACAATATTGCATCCTCAGAGGAACTGCAGAGATTAACACCATCACAGACTTGAACGAGGCAAGGGAGGTGATTCCCACATCTCCATCAACTGTCCTGTTAAGTCTTTGTAGAAGACAAATGGATCCTAGTGAATGACAGTGGATCACTGTGGGCTTTACCTGGTGGTGACTCTAACTGCAGCTGCTGTACCAGATATAATTTCATTTCTTGAGCAAATTAACACATCTCCCAGTACCTGGTATGCAGCTATTAATCTGGAAGATGCCTTTTCCTCCATTCCTGTCCATAAGACCCTCCAGAAGCAGTTTCTTTTAGCTCGCAAGGTCAACCTTATACTTTCACTATCATAACTCAGGGGTATATCAACACTCTAGTTCTACGTTGTAACTTATTTTGCAGAAATTTTTATTACCTTTCTCTTCAACAACATATCACAATGGTGTATTACACTGATGGCATTATACTGATTGGAACTAGTAAATGAGAAATAGCTATACTCTAGGCTTATTGGTAAGACATTTGTGTGTCAGAAAGTGGTAAATAAATCCGACTAAAATTCAGGAGACTTCCACCACAGTGAAACTTATAGACCTCCAGTGGCATGGGGCATGTTAAGATATCCCTTCTAAAGTTAAGGATAAATTATTGCATGATTTTCCTACAACCAAGAAAGAGCCACAATTAGGCACAAATAAGCCTATTTGGATTTTGGAGATTGTTATCTCACATCCTCACTTGGGTGTGCTACTCTGTTCCTTTTACCCAGTGACTCAAAAAGAATCTTCTAATTTTGAGTGGAGCTCACTCAAAAAAACCAGAACACTCTGCATTGGGTCCAGGTTCTGTGCAAATGGCTCTGTTACTTGGGCATATAATCCAGCAGATCCAATGGTGCTTGAAGTACTAACAGCAGATGGTGATGCCATTTGAAGCCTTTCAAAGCTCCATAAGTGAATCACAGAGGAGGATTTTAGGATTTTGGAGTAAGTTCCTGCTGCCATCCATAGATTACTATTATCCTTTTGGGAGACAACTCTTGGCCTGGAACCTGAGACTTAGTAGAAACTAAATGTCTGACTGTAAGCCACCAAGATATTCTACAATTTGAGTTGTGCATTATGAATTAGATGTCATCTGACCCACCAAGCCATACATTTAGACACCCACAGAAGCACTTCATTATCAATTGAAAGTGGTATATGTATATGATTGGGTTAAGCAGGCCCAGAAGACACAAGTAAGTTCCACAAATAGTGACTTAAATGCTCATGGTCGTTCTCATCTTATACTGCTTCCTCTTTCTCAGTCTCATAGGGAATTCCCTACAATAAATTAACAGAGAAAGAGAAGACTTGGGCTTTGTTTTCAGATGACTCTGCTTACTTGCAGGCACCACCTGGAAATGGACAACAGAACTGCAGTCCCTCACTGGGATATATCTGAAAATAGTAGTGGTAGGACATCTTTCCAGTGAGAAGAACTTTGAGTTTTTTACCTGATTGTGCACATTGCATGGAAGGAGAAATGGCCAGTTATGTGATTAAATGCTGATTCATGAACTGTGGCCAATGACTTGATTGGACAGTCACAAACTTGGAAGAAACATGATTGGAACATTGGTGATAAAGAGACTTGGGATAGACTTCTCCCATTGGGCAAAAAATATGAAGATATTTGTTCCCCTTGTGAATATTTACAAAAGGATGATCTCAGTTGTGGAGCATTTAAATAATCAAGTTGTTAAAATAACCTATTCTGTGTATAAGAGTATATCTCTTCCACAGCCACCCCTGTCATGGTCTCATTGGCTCATGAATAAAGATACATGGTACAAGGATGAAGTTTACGCACCAGTTCAGTAACTTGGTCTTCCAATTGCCAAGGACAACCAGGTGACAGTCACCAATGAGCACCCAATTTGTAAGTAACAGACATAAAGGATTCCTGCCATGGCACTGGGGGTGATCAACCAGCTATCTGGTGATTACATTGGACTGCTTTCATCATAGAAAGAGCAGCATTCTTTTCATACCTTAGTAGACACTCTGGACATAGATTTGTCTTCCCTATGCACAGAGCTTTTGCCAAAATTAGGATCTGTGGACCTATAGAATGACTTATCCACCATTATAATATTCTACCCAGCTTTGCTTCTGACCATAAAACTTAATTCATAGACAAAGAAATGTGGCAATGAGCCCATCCTCGGGGAATTTACTGTTATTACTATGTTCCCCATTGTTCTGAAGTAGGTAGATTGATAGAACATTGGAATGGCCTTTTGGAAACTTGGTTACAGAGCACCAGAGGGATGGCAATACCTTTCAGAGCCGGGGGGTGGGGTGGGGTGGGGTGGGTGGGTAGAATTCTCAAGAGAACTATATATACTGAGTCAGCATGCAATATACAGTAGTGTTTCTCTGATAACTAGAATTCCTGGGTCCAGGCATCATTTACCATTCCTCTGAGAGACCCCTAACAAAAGTTTTATGTACTGTTTCTGTGGCTGTGTTGGCCAAGAGGACTTAATTCCAGAAGCAGCAGTACTTAACCAGGAAACATGACATGATTCCATTGAACTAGAAGTTAAGACTGCCGTACAGCTACCTTGGGTTCCTTATGCCTCTGAGTCAATAGGCAATGATAGGTGTTTTAGTCAGCTTTTTCACTGCTGCAACTGAAAGACCTGACCAGAACAACTGTAGAGGAGGAAAAACTTATTTGAGGGCTCACAGTTTCAGAGGTCTTAGTCCATAGAAGGCTGGCTCCATTCCTTGAGGCTAGAGGTGAGGCAGAACATCATGGCAGGAGATTGCAGGGGAGGGAAGCAGCTTACATGGTGATCAGAAAGCAGAGAGAGAGAGAGAGAGAGAGAGAGAGAGAGAGAGAGAGAGAGAGAGAGATCTCCACTTGCCAAATACAAATAAAATATCCCAAAGCCAAGTTTCAAATACCCCACTCCCTCCAGCCACACCCCACCTGTCTTCAGTTACCACTCAATTATTCCTATCAAGTAACTGATTCACTGATTGGTTTAAGGCTATCGTATCCCAATGATTTCTTCTCTGAATCTTTTTGCATTGTCCCACATATACGCTTTTGGGGGACACTTCATATCCCACCCATAACAATAGGCTATAGAGTTTTGGCTAGAGGGATTGATCCTCACTGCCCAGAGGAAATTGGTCTACTCTTCTACCATGGAGGAAAGGATGAAGATGTCTGGAATACAAGATATCCCTTAGGACATCTCTTGGTATTACTATTCTCTGTGGCTAAGATCCTTGGAAAACCACAACAATCCAATCTACGTAGGATTAAGAATTGCTCAGTCCCCTCAGGAATAAAGGTTTGGATCACCCTTCCAGGTAAAGAACCATAAATAGCTGAGATGCTTGCTGAAGACAAAGGGAATATGGATTGGGTAGTGGAATAAAGTAGTTATGAATACCAGCTACAACCATGTGACAAATTACAGACATGAGGACCATTAATTGTCTTTGTTTCCATATTTTTATTGGTATATTATAGTGGTACATAGTGGTAATATTTGTTGAATATTTGTATATGCACACAGTATAGAAATATAATTTGGGCAATATCATTCCCCAGTATTATTGACTTCATATCAGTATTCAAATATTTCTAAATTTATTTCATAGTATTTAAGAATAATAAACATTGCTCAAGAACTTTACCTTCCCTTTTGAGGAAGGAACAAATGTGTCTTTGTTTGCAGGATAGTGTTATCCTGTTAGGAGGAATAATGACCTTGTTTTCTCTTTATTTGGAGATCAAGAATGGCTTAAGGAGATGCAAAGTGGTGTCAAATTGAAAATGAATAGACTTGTGATTTTTAAATCTGTACCAATTCGACTGGATTAAGGAATATTAAGGAATACCTAGTGTGTTAGTCAGCTTTATTTTTTTCCCTGTGACCAAAAGTCCTGACAAGAACAACTTAGAGAGGACAAGTTTATTTTGGCTCATGGTTTCAGAGGTTCAGTTCATGGTCTGCCAATGCTATAGCTCCAGGCCTGAGATGAGGCAGAGCATCATGGCATAAAGGCATGACGAGGAAAGCAGCTCAAGACGTGGCAACCAGAGAGAGCTTGAGTGCAAGAAAACAGGGGTAATACAATCCCCAAGGCATGCCTCCAGTTATCTATGCTCTCCAGCAATGTCCTTCCTTCCTGCAGTGAACACCCATGAATCCATTCAAGTTATTAATCCATGGAATGATTAATAATCCATGGAATGGATTAATCAAATGGATTAATCCACTGATTAGGTTACAGCTTTCATAGTCCAATCATTTCACCACTGAACATTTTTGCATTGTTGCATCCATGAGCTTCTGGGGGACACCTCATATCCAAACAATAATGCCTAGAAATTTGGTAAAACTTTATTTCACAATGTGTCTGTGTGAGTGTTTCTCAAATTGATAGACTGAGAAAAGATCTGTTCTCAAGATGGATAGGTACTGTACAATATTGTAGGGGCCTGAATAGAACAACAAGGCCAAGAAAGGTCCCTTTTCATCTTGAACATCCCTCTCTCTTTTTGAGCTGGAATATCCTTCTTTGTATTGCCCTTGGATATTGGGCAGAATATCCCAAAGTTCTTGGACCTACAGACTCTGGAACTTACATTGTCAGCTCCTCTGGTTCTCAGGCATTTGGATTTGAACTGAATTACACCATGAGCTTTCTTGAGTTTCCAGCTTGCAGACAGAAGATCAAAGGACTTCTTTGCCTTCATAATTGCCTGAGCCAGTTACAATAATCATGGGAATATTCAATATCCATCATCTCTTATTAAGTCTGTTTCTCTAGGGAAACTTAGTTGATGTAATGTGTGTGTGTGTGTGTGAGAGTGTGTGTATGTGTGTGTGTGTATGTGTGTGTGTATGTGCGTGTGTGTGCATGTTCATGCATGTACATGTATGTGTCACTTTTGGGGAAGGGACAGTTCCTTCAACACTACTGCTCATCTCTTAAAACTGAGGTTTTTTTTTTTCTTTGAATACAGTATCCAATTTAATCCTAATAAAATTGGATTAGCAATTTGAAAATACCAAACAATTCCAAGGTACCAAACCAAAGGAAATAAAAATATATAAAACCCAGTTTAAGCAGGGATGTGGGAAACTAGATATCCTGCAAGGACTGGTGGCACTTTGGATGAAGAGGAATCTGGGAAAAATTGTAACAAGAGTTGTAATCTCAGTGTACCCTCTGACTTTATCTGAAAAGAAAAAGTTAACTGTCACATTAATTCATTGTACCTCTATTAGTAAGCATGAAAAACTGTAATTGACCCATGTCACTGTGAAACAAGCCATGATATGTTCAAGAATGGCCACTTAACCATTAAAAATGACAAGAATGGGGGTGAAGTTGTAGCTCAGTGGTAGAGCACTAGTTTAGCATGTGTGGGGCACTAGGTTCAATATTTAGCACTGCATAAAAATAAATAAATAAATTAATTAATTAATTAATTAATTAATGTATTGTGTCTATCTACAACAAAAAATGTTTTTTTTTTTTTTTTAAATGACAAGAATGTGGACTGGGTTGATGCAGGCAAAGTGCTTTGTCTTGGTTGGAGAGTACTTCCTTTGGAGGACAGAATTTCAGCCAATTAGTAGAGCCAACACATCTTGGACACATCTTTAACTGGCTGCTACAAAGGTTAGTAGTTTGTATCACTCTTTAGCAATCATCTTGGGAAAGAGTTGGAGATAGATGGGGATGAAGGGAAATTTGAATCCCATGTTATAAGACATGACTATCAGTTGTTTCTGTAGATTGAGATAGTTTTCTAATATGGGGGCCTAGAACTATGGGTTGCTTGAGTGATAACTTCTCAAGTCATAAATCAGGTTAGAGTAAACAGAGCTAGGCTATAGATGTAACATTCAGATAATAATCATGAATAAAACAAGAACCCCTAGGTTACATTTAAATTTTCACTGAAATGTCCAGGAGAAATGAGTGCCGGAATACTATTGATTTTTTAAATGAGTTTGGTAGTGTTTATCAATGCTATTTTAGTTCAATGAATCTACCACTTAACTTTCTACAGTATAACAAAGGGGGAATAAGTGAGTGTTCATGTAGAAATTGGCTAACATCCTGATTTGACATGGAACCAGCGCAGTAGAAGCTCCAGCAAACTCAGTGATTGACAACACATGAACAAAGCAATTATTTTCAGTATCTCTACTATGCAATTACCTTGAAATTTGAAAATGGATAATTAGTTCCTAATTCTTTAGTCAATATCGAAAAACCTCAGTGTTTGAGCAAGGATGATTCTGGCAGTATTATTCTGCACCTTTCCAAAAGCTTCCATTAAATTTTCATATGCCAACTGACCTACCCAAATAAAGTATGAAGTGTATTTTGCATAATCTTTTTAAGATTATGCATTGTAAATTGGGTTTTCATTTTTAAATTAATTAATTTCTATCTACCCCAAATTTGAAAACTGTCTATTAAATAATTGTTTGAATTCCATCTGTTGTCTATGTGTGTTTGATGTATGTAGAATATCTTTTATTTGATGTCCTAACCTAACTTAGCCTCAATCTTATATGTCATGAGTTAATCCAAAGATCCATGTATATGGCTTGGTAAAGGGAAAATACCAGCATTGTTGTGGGAGGGGTTACAGCTGTACATTTTACAGGTTATTTAAATTCAGGGAAGGATGACATATACCATGTTGTGTTCTACACTCAAGTACTGCTGCCTGTAGTGATTTGTAGATTCGAAAAGGAGGCCTGAGTGGGAAAAATTGAAAATGTATCTTCACAATATAAACTGTATCAAGTTTCAAGTTATTTTGTGAAAAGTTGACTGTCAAATAAGGGCTATCAATTAAAAATCAGCCATAAAGTGAAGGTATTTTCTTTAATGCTCTTTACTTAGCTATTTGGTAATAGAAGGAAACTCAGTGTGTTGTATAATACATGTTAGCAGCATTTAGCATGGATTAATAAAGACCCACAATAACACTGCATACAGAAAGTTTGAAATCTCTTAAGCAAAAAAATGGTACAATTCATTTGGAAGAAAATGCCTCTGTACTGTGACATTAATTACTAATTTCCAAGCTCCAGTTTTTAGTATATCTGCTGCCTGTCAGTGCATGCCCTCAATTTCCCAGTTGCTTAATGTGGCACTAATAATTTTGAACTTGAAATATATTCATGCAGTTTTACCTTAAAGTTAGTAATCTCTTGAGTGCAAATTACTTCACATTTACTGATTATTCAAATGATCTAAATTTTACCTTTCCTCTCTGTCCCTTTTATCCCTCCTCCTTCTTTCTTTCCTGCCTTTCATTCCTATCCCATCCCCTAAATCTCTCATTTGTCTTTTCTTCAGGTTTTATGGTTTAAGTAGACTTCCCAACTAATAAATAATTTTACATTACTTAACGCTTCAGTACACCAAGTGGGTAGAAATGGGTACACTAAAACGTGACATTGAGGGCCTTGTCTTCTCTCTGGTTCCCAGTGTTAGGGTTAGATTTGAAATGTCTCCCAAAGGTCTATATGGACTTGGTCACCAGCTATTTGGAGGTGGTAGAACTTTTAAGATATGGGGCCCAGTGGGAGAAAGTGTGTGTCCGTGAGGGGGATATGAGGACTTTGGCCCCTTCCTGTCTCTGTTTTATCTTACTAGATGCCATGAGGTAAAAGGATCTCCTCTGCCACGTGCTCCCTTCCATGATGTACTGCCTCACTACAGGCCCAAAGGCAATAGGTACGGCCAAGTGATCATGCACCGAAACCTCTGGAATCATGAGTCAAAATAAATCTTTTCTTCTTATGAGTTAACTTTCTCATATATTTTGTCATAGTGATGGCAAACCAACTAATACACCAGGATAGGGAGAAATTCGCCGTGATAGACAATATTGTACTTGCCCACCCTGTTCAGAGGGGACATGCATATGGAATTGATTTGATTGATAAAAAGATTGCCTTTCCTGCATCTCATTTGTTAGAGGATATATTCATAAGTTTTATCTGAATCTCTGTAGAGCCTGAGTGTATCTAAAGACCTCTAATTTGCCCTTTTTCATTAATAAGACTTAATCTAAAATTTGGAAACAAAATCACTCAGTATTACCAAATGATATAAGAAATAACTTCTGCTGACAGTGTGATTTCTTCTTGATGTTTTCTGGAACTCCCTTGGTGAATGCTAATGTTCTGTTTAGATCGGGGAATGTAAATCAAATAAGCAAAATCATCTTTGCCCACCTGCCACCTTTTCTAGTAGAGAAGGGATAATTGGCTTTCTTCAGTTTCCAAATGTTTGGCTTTTAATATGTATTTAAGTAGAACTTTAAAAAGGGAAATCAGAAAAGGATAGTTTAGAAATATTTTTTTATGACTGCAGAAAAGTTGATCTGTATCAGAAATGGGCTTGATTTGTCATGTCAGATATTTTTAAATCATTTGTTTTCTTGTAATTTAAATAGTTTGCATCAGAGACAGAGGATTTGAAATATTAAATTTAGACTTGAAAAGAACTAGCACAATCAAGAGAGCTGCTTGAAATATGCAAAAAGCAAAGCAAAACAAAACAAAACAAAGCAAAACTAGTATAATAGAAATCCTACAGGGAATTATCCACTTCCCAGATTGATCCTTCAAAATAATTTAATCCATTAAACCAACTTCCTAGAAAAATTGATGAAGCCTGTGTCAGAGTTTAATTTCAAATTTCCATAGGAAAGAAAGCTTAAAAAAATTCAATGACTCCTTCTTAGTAGAGATAGTTTTTATGAGTGTGTTTAGGAAAAGACCATAAAACCATCAGACTCTTCATAAGACCTATAATCAGGTAGGTAGGTGACAGTTAATTTCCTTTTCAGAGGAATTCTTAATTTCAATAAATTCTACCAGAAAGTTGCTTCAGCATTTTATCAGGGATGCTATATATTTCCCAGAAAGGGTTGTAAATTATATCTCTTAAAATACAGCTTTTGTACAAGTTTCTTTCTCATATCAGTTGAATGCTTGTAACCTGCAAGTTGCTTCCCATAACACTTACAATAAAATCTATGTCCTTAAAAGACTCCATACCTTTAGGAAATCATTTTCCATCACTAGGCTTCTCCTGGATCTTTATGCTTCACCCTGAGCTTTCTTCCTATTTTGCCATGACCTGGCATGGACTGGTCAGTGAGAGGATGGAGAAAAGACAAACAGATGCATAGTAGAGAAAAAGCTGGGTCTTGGTGGTTGGCTACTCCTTGGTAGGAAAGTAGTGACACCCAACAAACTCAGCACGTTTATTATATAGGTACAAACATCAAAAAGACTTATTGTGAGAAAGTTTCTTCAAAGTAAGCAGAACCAAGGTCTTGAGTATGAGCAGCCCCATCATGATTATCAGCTTACACCCATAACTTTCAGCTGGCATCTGAACCTCAATGTCAAAAATTGAGTAGTTCCATGGCTGGCACAGAATTTCCTGTTGAACAGGGCATCACCATCATAACTTGGCAGTTTCAAACTGACACCCTCAAACGAAAGGCATCATATCTGCCACAAGACAGTTCAAGACCCATAATTCAGTCACCACTCTCGACACTGTTTCTTAAGTATGTTAACCTTAGTCCTGCCTCAGGTCTTTGGACTTCCTGTTCTCTCTGTCTGGAATGCACATTTTCTGTACAAGTGTGGCATAAATCAAGAAGGCTTCTTCTTCTCTTTGTTCATGTCTCTGTTCCAGCATGATCGAATGTAGAATTGCTGCCCTTCTAGCTCCATCCCCTTTACCCTCTATTTCTGTGCCTTGTCAAAAGTCTAAATGCTGCCAACTAGCATTACAACTTACAGTTATTGTTCAGTGTACATCTTCTCCAGTCCATACTGGAGTGTAAATAAATTCTATGAGGCTAAGGATTTTGTTTGTATTCCCAGGACTAAGAGCAGGGCCTGATGCACAGTATGTGTACACAGTGCCACTCTTAGGCTAAATTGTGTCCCCTCCCCAAATCCACATGTTAAATTCCTAATTCCAGCACCTCAGAAAGTGATCATGTTTGGAGATAGGATTTTTATAGAAATAATTAAATTAAATGATGTCATTAGGGTGAGCCCTAACCCAATCTGACTCTTGTCCTCATAAGAATAAAAAATGTGTACACAGAGAGAAGGTGATAAGAAGATGCATAGAGAAGCTGGTCATCTGTAAGACAAGGAGAGAGGCCTGGACCAGATCCGCTTCTTATGACCACAGAAGGAAGCAACCGAATGCCACATTGGACTTCTTATCTATAGAACTGTAAGAAAATAAATTTCTCTTGTTTAATCCATTCAGGCCATGGTGCTTTGCTATGGCATTCTTAGCAAACTAATACAGTGCATATGTTATTCTGACATATAAATGGTTTGGAACATTTTTGTAAGGATAAAGGATAGTGATATTGTTGAACACTCATGCATGTATGAAAGAAAGATTGTGAGGTTTCTTTTTTTTTCTTTTAAGAGACAGAGAGAGAGAATTTTTTTAATATTTATTTATTTATTTTTAGTTTTCGGTGGACACAACATCTTTTTTAAAATTTTTATGTGGTGCTGAGAATCAAACCCAGCGCCCAACGTATGCCAGGCGAGTGTGCTACTGCTTGAGCCACATCCCCAGTCCTGTGTGAGGTTTCTTAATGGAAACTTCAAAGTAGTCATGGAAACCAGATACTGAACTGGTGAAAGGGTGAGGACAGTCTAGTGACTGAACAGCCAGCAGGAGTTCTAATCCAACCAACACAGAGAACCTTATACCTCCATGTCTAGAGACAAACTCATGAGAAGTTTGAAAATACAATGTACTTCTACTTGAACCTTAACTATGATCAACGGAGAAGAGAACTTAAGAGGAAAGGTATGGTGATGTGAATTTTAAAGGATAGTGACCCTGTCATCTTGGAATTTGGGGTGGTTACTGATGTTAGTTATTGTCAGACTTATATATTAGACTTGGGAAAGCCATTTCAGAACTTCTAAAGAGAAAAAATAAGGTATTGGTTCCTTTGTCAAACACACTACTTGGCAAGAAACACAGGTGGACCTAAAAACATAACGCTGACATTGTAATTACCACTGATTTTGAGGAGAGTATAAAGAGGGACTCATATAAAGGATCCACAGGCAGCATATTCACAAAACATTGAGGGAGGGACGCTGGGCTAAGAGTGACAACAGAAGTGTGGCATAAATCAATAAGACCAGTGTTAGCAAACCTGCAGGCAAGAATGCACTGAGACTCCCAAATGCCAAGTGTCAGATAGCATGTTTTGATTTAACATGTTGGAGACACAAAAACAAGGAATGCTTCTGACCTGCTTGAAACCCGCTTCTTGAAACAGATGGTGTAATGTGACTGTTGATGACAAAGAGAAAGAAAAACTGCCCTCGTTTTGTTTTGTTCCCATATTTTTTCACCCACAAAAATAATTTCAAAATTGGAAAGCCTAAACAAACAACACTAAAAACGAATTGCAATCCTTATGAAGTCAGGATAGTAAGAATGGATTGTTTACAATGACCTCAAATCCCAGATATACCCCTAGACCATAGGAGGACATGCAGATAGGAAGCCAGACTATCATCATTCATTTTTGAACAACAATGGTAAATAACAAAATGAAGACATTTACAAGAGAAGCACAGTGTAGCATCGATTTTCCCCAAAGGCCAAAGGTACTTTATAAAAATTATGCACGATTGAGCTAAACATTGATTTTTATTATTAAACAGATTGATAAACAGATGGCTTGCAAACACTGAGAGAAGGAACTGTTGGGCATTGGTTGTCATCCGTTGTCACCACCCACTGTTCCATCCACTTTCATGACATCTATGCCACTATATGTAGTTCATTTCAATTTAAGATTATCTTCTTTTTGGAAAACTTACCCACTGGAAGATAAGAAAAACATTTGAGGTATATTTGATCTTTAATTTATTAAAATGTTTATATTTAATGATATTCCTTACTAATTGCCTGCTGTATACATCATTCTCCCGAACACAGCATGACCTGACTTGTATTTACAAACTTCCCCTGCAAAAGATTTTGTTTCTTAGTGAGAACACCAAATTGCCAGTCTTCCAGGATAAAAATCTTCCCAGTTATCATTGGTGCATTGCTTTCCTTCTCTTCTGGACAACCGTGCTAATATCTTGCCTTTCTCTCATTGCTCCAGATCAATGTTGCTGCCAGAATTATCTAAAAATAGACCTGATTATACCAAGAACTTTCCTGGCTCTTTGAAGTTTCAAGGTATCTAGCACCCTAAGTGGACCTACAAATTCCTTTGCAATCTGTTCCTGGCTTTCTCATCAAAACAGTTTACTTTCAGGGCACTCCACACACCTCTAATTTTGTTGTCCTAAACTTTTTGTTATTCTCTTTCAAGGCACCATACATCTAATTCTTTGTGTGTGTGTATGTGTGCTGGGGACTGAACACGGGTGTTCTACCATTGAGCTTCATCCCCAGCTCTTTTATTAATTAATTTAATTTATTTATTTGAGACAGGGTCTAGCTCAGTTGCATAGGTTGGCCTCCAGCTTGTGAGCCTCCTTCCTCAGCCTCTCTAGTTGCAGGGTTTACAGGCCTGCATCATTGCACCCAGGTAACATGAATTCTTTGCTCCTAACAGTGATCTTCTTTTCACTTCATCCTGCTGTCCTTTTTTTGTCTAGCAGTCTCCTCCACTTCAAAGCCAAACCAATGTCACCTCTGGGTAAAGCCTTATTTGGTTTCCTCGGGCAGAGTTTGCCATTCCCTCCTCTCATGTGCCCACAACATCTTATTCACATCTCTGTTAATGCATTATCAGTTGGTATAGGACTTATCTTTCTATCCTTTACCTTACTCTAGCCACTGAAATTTTTTCAAGAGCTGGCTTGTCAAATACGATTATTCTCTTTCCATTCTGTGAGCATGTTGCACACACATGGCCCAATGAATTTTAGAAAAAAGACAAAACAAAAGAGATACATGAGTGTTTTTGCTGGCAAGATGAGAACATTTGGATTCATGACTGGACAGTCATATCCAGAGTATATGGTTTAATGGATGATAGAGGCCAAGCTACCTAATCTCCTCACTTCACTTCTTTTTTATCTCAAGATTCCTATTTATAAATTCTTTTAAATACCATCTCAGAGTAAAAAAAAATCTCACTTCTGCTCTTCAGTTAATTCCTCTGTTTGTACTTTCAATCAGTGTCCTCCCAGTTCATTTTGGAATCATATATAGACCAATGTTTATCCCTCCTGTTTATTTTCCTAGTCCCACTCCACAACCTTCCTGCAAATCATTTAGCAATTAAATAAGGAAATAGGTTCTGTCAGTGTTAAAGTGATGAAAGAGGTTATCATAATGTAACTGATGTAAAATCATGTAAGAATCATGCCAGCAGGCCAGCCAGAAACCTGTAAAAGAAAAAAAAAAGTGAAAGTTTATTTTTTTTCAGGACAGCCTGGGCTGTATATTATTAATATTAAACTATTTGGAGAGAAATTGCAATCAGTGCTCCATTTTGGGACACCCTTCTCATATAAAGCACCAGAAATGGTGCTTGGAGAGAATGGTTGGGTATAGCCCATGCCAGAGGATACACATCTTCATAATGTCTTTCTGTCTCTATAGCTTTGCCTATTATAAGTACCTCCTTTAAGTGATACCATAATTACTTGTCCATTTGTGTTTGCCTTAAATCACTTAGCACAACATCCTCAGGGTTCCCCCATGTCATAACATGTATCAATTTTACTTTCTTTTTAAAGCTGAATAACACTTCATTGTAATTTTTTCATCCATTCATTTGTTGATCCTTGCTCAACTTTTTAATACCCTCACATTTAAGATCTTGTAACTGGAATCTTTGAGGAAAAAAAGCTTTATTTATTATGGTTTGGATTTGGAATGTCTCCCAAAGGCTCATGTGTTGAATGTTTGTTCCCCAAAGAAGTAAGTACAGAGATGGGGCTTTGGGAAGGTGATTGGACCATGATGGCTCTAATCTTATTAATGTGCTAATCCATTGTTGTCTTTGTAGTGGAATGGAAGATTGGGAGGGGGTGGAAACTATAGGAGGTGGGACCTAGTTGAAGGAAGTGAGCCCTTGGGGTTGTGCCCTTGGGGGCAGTTTCTCATCCCTGCCCCCCCCTCCTTTCCACCCACCATGAGGTGATCAGCTTTGCTCCCCCATTCTACCATGATGTTCTTCTTCACCACAAGTCAAAAACAATGGAGCCAACTGACCATGGATTGAAACCTCTGGGACCATGAGCCAAAAGAGATCTCCCTTCCTTTAAGTTGTTTTTCTCGGGTATTTTGTCCCAATGTCAGAAAGCTCACTAACACTGGATCCCTTTCGGGTGATTCTCAATGTGTGTGTTTTCTCAGTAGAAGGAGGGGCATGTCTCTTTCTTGAGTGTAGTTGATGGGCAGCAAGGTGAGGATCTGCTTATGAAGGTTCCCTGACTGGAGTGACTCCTGTCTTCCCTCCTTTATCTCTAACAGGCACTATGGCAGAGGGGCCCATTGCTCTGTCAACTCT
The DNA here is from genome assembly GCF_964194105.1 of Spermophilus citellus. NCBI lineage: Eukaryota > Metazoa > Chordata > Mammalia > Rodentia > Sciuridae > Spermophilus > Spermophilus citellus. Next base: position 48,939,210 of record NC_138191.1, on the reverse strand, counting down.
ACCTCTATCCCCACGCTCTCTTTGCTTTTACCTTCATGTCTGCAGCCCCACATCTCTATCCTTACTAGGATTATTCTCGTTTACTTTTTAAATCACTCTGATGGAAGAGCAAGTCTGAAACCTACAGGATGTAGCTCCTAAAGGGCAGAGCCAGGGTTCAAGCCTGGATCTGATTCCACAGGCTAGGCCCTGTCCCTATTGGCTCTCTTCATCTCACCTTCATCCCCGGATCCATTCCCTAAGCTGACAATCATCCTTTCAACCTAGCTATTCTGTTTTTTGGGACTCTACCTTTTTTTTTTCTTTTTACAACAAAACTCTACATAGTTCTTGTTTCTTACACTTTCTCGACACGTTTTTATCTATTAATTTTCCTTGAATTTGCTTTCTGTTCCATCATTTTACTTCAAAAACACTCTTGAAGGTCACTAATAAAAGCAGCCATCCTAGCTGGATATGATGGTACAGGAGGCTGAGGCAAGAGGATTGCACGTTCAAGACCAACCAGCCTCAGAGACTTAGGAAGACCCTGTCTCAAAAATAGATAAAAAAAGGACGGGGGATGTAGTGGTAAAGCACACCTGGATTAAATTCCCAGTAACCTGGATTAAATTCCCAGTACCAAGAAAAAAAAAATGAGCCACCCATCTAATGACAACATCTTGATCTTCATCCTTCTTTTTCTATTTGGGGCTCAAGACATTACTGACAACATCCCTTGGAAACCTTTCCCATCTCTGTTATCTGTATATTCTAGCCCTTATCAAACTATATTTTCAGAAATATCTTTTATATTTTAGTTTTAGGCTTGTCACAGGGTTTCATTTGCCAACATTTTTGGACCTTTTCAGGGAATTCCTTGATATTTCATGGATTTTTATTTTAGCTGTCATGAGTCACATGAGCTGGCCCACCCACATGACCCTGTTATGTCATTTTTCTTGCCATCTTGAGTTCAGTTACCCCAAGGTGCTGCTATTTTCCGTATCTTATTTTCTTCTCTTATTTCTATGCTGGTGCATCCACTGCCAGTGGCCATACTAAGATTCCATTTTCCTGGGTGCTGATGTTCTCTGTTGGAAACCCTTGTTTATTTCATCAGTCTTGGGAGGAGATTCTTCCTTCTCTTAACCCTACTTCCTCCAAAACATGGAACAGATCCTTCAGTTATTACTAAAAATGGATTCCCTTGTGATAAAAATGCAGTTTTAAGCCTGACCTGGCCCTTGGGGGATACCTTGCCCCACAGGAGGGCTCCTTGAGGAATCCACACATCCACTGATGCCATGAGGCACCCCCACCTCTTGTATCTACCTTTCTGCTTTTACTATTTGGCTTGATTGTCTCAGGCTTATTTATGGGCAAGTGGAATGTCCACTGGTCATTCCAGGGCAACATTCTACGAATTTCTTAGAAGACAAAAGTTGGAGAGAAAAACTTTTTGATTCAAACATCAGCTTAAAAAGACCCCAGGGATATTGATGTAGCTTGGGTCACAAGCCCACTTGGACTCCAATCACTATGCCAAATCTTGAGACATTATGATTGATTGGTCTCATCAGCAAGGGACCAGCCTGTGGTTTGGAGGACAGGATCTTTCACCAGAATAAAAGGATGTGGAATCATTCTGACTCAGGTGTCCATTTCAAGTTTTATCTAAACCACCATCCAGAACAAATGCCACCCAAACAAGGGCCCAGAAGGCAGACACTGCTGGTAAGTTTTTCAGTGACTATTAAAGCTTAGTCCCTGCAGACCCCAACTTGGCACTATTAAGATGTGTTGGAAACTTTAAGAGGTGGTACCTAGTGAGAGGTTCTAGGTCACTGGAGGCATGCCCTGGTAGGGAACAGTGGGACCCCACTCCTCTGTCTCTTTCACCTCCTGTAAAGCATGTGGTGAGCAATTTCCTCTGCCACGTACTCTTGCCATGATATACAGCCTTACCACAGGTCCAGAAGCCTCTAAAACTGTAACTCCAAATCTACTTTTTTTTTTAAGTGATGGAGATTGAACCAGGAGCTTTGCACATGCTAGACAAGTGCTGCACCTCTCAGTTACACCCCAGTCCACCTTCACTCTTTTTAAAGTTGATTATCTCAGTTGTTTTATTACAGTAGTGGAAAGCTGACCAACAAAGACTTCATACTATAACACCCAAGTTTCCTTTTTTTTTCACCTCCTCTATTTCCTTCATCTTTCACATTCTCATTCCCCCTGCTTCTTTTCTTCCTTCTATTTATTTACTTATTCATATTTTCTCAATTTAAAAATGTTTTCATTAGTACATTATAGTTCTACATAAAGTGGGGCTCATTTTGACATATTCACAAATACATATAACATAGTTCTCTCCATTTTAGTCCCTAGTACTTCCCTTTTCCTTCCCTCCTCCCTCTCCTATCCCCTTATCTGTTACTTATTCATGTATACAACTATTCTTCATCTACCTCCTTTTCTGGTATTTGTCTTTCATTTTGTAAAAGCAAGGTTCTTACCTTGATATATCTTTATGCTTTCTATCTCACTACTTCAAATGTAACCTCCGTACACCTAATTAAATCTATCTAGTTCTGGCCTTTTCTTCCAGATACACATTGACAGATGTTTACTTGAAATCTTCACCCAAATGTGTCATTGGTACCTGGGATTCCATATTGTCTGGAGCTTCTTCTTGCAGACCTGGACAGTTGTGGCCCTGGTATGTATTCTGAGGCTTCCAATCCCATGTTCCAAAGTTATGTTACATATACTTATGGAAAATTTATCTCTAGACCTGAACCAATGAAAACTCCTTTGCTGGCTCGGATCCCCCCTGGCCCCCGGGGCTTGGTGCCGGCCCTGGTTTCTTGTTGTGCACGTCAAAGAGGCCAGCTCCCAAGGCCTTGAAAGATTTGTGGTGTCTGTTTTCATATTCAGCCTATAACAGTCATGTGGGAACGTCCTGACCTGCTTGGGTCTGATAAGGTTCCTGGTTGAAGGCTTAGTATGAGTCGACAAGGACCACCTGCCCCCCTCCGTCCTTGCTTCCGCCTACCAGTAACTTTCCATTCTGTCTGAAAGAAATATATAAGTATGAGCTGAGATAATAAAGAGAGACTCTCCCTGGATGAAGAACCTTGGTGTCCTGTGAATTTGTTAACCCTGACGTCTCCCGCCGACTCGGTCCATTTTCCGGACGCGGCATTTGGAGGTTCCTACCGAGATCGGAAAGCGGAGGTAAGCGGACAGGGCTCCCTCCACGAAGAGGGAGGATTGGAAGCCTGAAGGGGTCCTTCCAAAGCCTTCGTAAAGAGAAGGGGAAGCCTTCGTAAAGAGAAGGGGAAAAAGAAGCCTTCCATAAGAGAAGGGGAAAAGTTGAAATCTAAACTAAGAACAGGTAGCTACCATGGGTAACTCAGCAGCCAAAGTTCGTCTGGCCAACGAACTCAGAGAGCTGCTGAACACACAAGGAACAGGAATAAAAACAAAAACTGCAACAGAATTCGTTGAAGTTATTGCCCAGGCATGTCCTTGGTTTCTGACAGGGGGATTTCTTAATAACAGTGATTGGGATCAGGTCAGATGTGATTTACAAAGATTGTTGAGGGATCAAGGTCCGGAAAGTATCCCAATCGCCACTTTCTCTTTATGGAGACTGGTTAAAGATGCTTTGTTAATAGATAAAATAAAGATTAAGGAACAGCTTGCAGAATGTGAACAAGTCCTTAACCAGGTCCAGGAAGAGCAAATGGCAGAGTCCTTACCCCTTTCCCATTATTCTTTCACATCTCCTTCTTCATTCTTAGATCCACCCTAGCTGCTCTCAACCCTGCCTTCTCATCTTCCCCCTCCCTAATAGGCCCACAGAAAAGTCTTAACTGACCTTCTCCAAAATATTCACCATGGCTTATTTTAGGATTTTCAACAAAAGAATCTCTACAAAAAAGTTCAATGTGGATAAATTTCCTATTTTCATATTGCCCTGTTTTATTTGGCTACTGTCTGAAAAGATTAGCACTCCAGGCAGGAGTTAGACACTCCCTTACTAGTTTTTCACAAAAATATGTAAACAAGGCCTCTAGCCTTGAGCTGGGCTTCACAGTGCTGAGTACATTTCTAAGATAAGGGAGTTACTAACTGGGCTCCATGGTAACAGCTGGCAGGAGGAGGAACTGGAAAGGGAGATAGAGGAACTGGAGGGTCAAATGAAGAAGTCAAGATTTAAGGCACCTACGGCCCCGATCCCTGTTGTGCTCCCTCCTTATAACCCCGATTGGGAAGAGGACAACCCCAGAAGGTGGGGGGGGGGGGAGAGGTTCAGTGGCAGCCTAAGACGGCCCAAACTTTTCCAGTAATTGAAAACCTGGATGCCGATGGACAGCCAGCCAGAGTGCATTTCCTTTAGCCTTTAAAGATATCAAACAACTTAAGGAGGCAATTACAAATTATGGGCCTCATGCTCCCTTTACATTAACCCTCTTTGAGTCTTTCTCAGCTAATCAGTTGGCTCCTAATGATTGGCAACAACTCTGTAGGGCTGTCTTATCAGGAGGAGATTTTTTGTTATGGAAAAGTGAATATCATGAGAGATGCCGTGAGTTGGCCCAAATTAATCAGAATGCAGGTCATCCACAGAGGAATGCAGAAATGTTGACGGGGACTGGGCAATATGCCACCATTGACCAACAGATAAATTTTAACCCAGGCGTTTACGCTCAGATTGCCGCAGCTGCTGTGCATGCCTGGAAGGCCTTACCCGTCTCCAAAACAGAGGCTAAAATTTCAAAAATCTCTCAAGGACCTTCTGAGCCATATTCAGACTTTACAGCCCGCCTAATGCAGGCAGCGGGAAAAATATTCCCAAACCTGGAACAGGCCATGCCTTTGATTAAGCAATTGGCTTATAAAAATGCTAATACCTACTGCCAAAATGCCATAAAGTCCTCACGAGCCAAAAGTGTTGATGATATGATTAGAGCATGCAAGGATATAGATGGGCCCCATATCACTGGTCAAGTTCTGGCCGCGGCCCTTAAGACTGGTTTTCAAAAATCTAACAATCAAGGGGTTAACCTGAGGGAATGCTTTAAATGTGGCAAAAGGGGTCACCTACAAAGAGATTGCCCGGAATTTCATAACAATCCTGGCGGAGATAAACCTGGACTTTGTCCCCGCTGCCGTAAAGGCAGACACTGGGGTAGTAAATGCCAGTCCAGATGGGACATTGATGGAAACCCCATATCGTCGGGAAACGGGAACAGGGGCCTGCCCCGGGCCCGGAAGCCAGAGTGTACGGGGCGGTACATAGACAGAACAAGCTGCTACCGCAGTAAGGTCTTGGCCAGGCGGGGAAAAATGCAGACAAAATCAAACAAAATGTAATCGGCGAGGAAAACTTGGGGAACTTTTGCCTCCAAAATGAGCAGCGGACTCCATGTTGTTTGCATCACCATGGTAACCATGGGCTGCCTGGCCCGAAGAGCGGCTTCCTGATCCCACCTTCCACACTCTTGGGGGCTACCGATTGGTTCTTCCACAGTCACTCAGACAGGACTTCTAGTCCCGCCTTCCAGCCACTAACCTGTACTGCTGTGTTTCAGATTTCTACCGGAGCTGCTCAGAGCCTGTATTTTTAAAAGATGCCTACCTGTAAATGCTAACAAAAAATATCTTTTTCAGACAAAATTTAATTCTACAAGTTTCTATGTTACAGTCCTAAATTTAAGCTAGTTCTAAGTTAAATAACCTGACTTTTTCTTTATAGTTGTGTTACTAAATAATGTTCTATTGATGAGAGATATCAAATATGCTTCTTTATATTTTACTTTTAATTTTAGAGGTTATGAGAATGCATTTGCTCACCACAGGAACATGCCGGCAAAGTTCCTGTGATGACCAAAAAATCCTTATTTTCATTGCTAACTATAAAAATAAAAATGTATACTCAAGGATCTTATTTCAGTACATCAAGTGACGTCACATAGAAGAGTGCACTCCTAGTTAAAAATAAATTAAAATGGATCCAAATATTTTAAGACCACGTGGTTACATAAAGTTAATACAATTATAAGTTAAGTTCTTATTCTTAAATATATATTTTTTAGATATTTAAATAACCTATATTTGTTAATCTATAAATTAATTAGCACATGCCTAATTGATTAGTTAATATATATTTGCCTAATTGTTTTTCTTCAACAGGAAACCCATAATTTATGTTTTATATCTATATTTATCAGATACTCTGCCTTTTCAGTTACAGATATTTGAGATAAATGTGTTTACTATAAATTTGCTTTTAAGTGAAAATACAATCAAGTAGTTTCTAATTCTCAAGGTTACTGTTTAAACTTATAAGATGATAAATTATTATAATTATTTCTACAAAATATCTAAGGGTTTTAACTATATTTTCATTGATATTTCTTATCAAAGTATAATAATTTGTTTATAGATTCTAAGGTTTTCAGAAATTGTTCCAAAGTATATTTTTTCTTAAAAAGAAAAGGATGCTTCAACAAAGAAAAAGCACACATAGATCCTAAAAAGAAGAAAGAAATCATCTTTGGGTAAAACAAGGTCTTTATATTCATTTTCCTAAAGGGAAAAAAAAAAAAAAAAAGAGAGAGAGAGAGATTTTTATATTGTTATCTAAACAGATAATGTAAAAAGTTAGAACAATTAAAAAAGAGATTTATATATACTAAACTGACTATAATTAATTTAAGGGTATTTCAGGTTATTTTCCTAATGTGAGCAAAAATTTTGTCCATATTTTGACATGACAAACACCTATTAAAATGTAAGTTTATTTCTTTAAAGAAAGATCCTTATTGCCTAATAATTCTTACTGTTTAAGATAAAGATTAATTTTGGTAAATAAATTCACATTGTTGATTAAACATTAAGTATATTGAACTACTAACTTAAACCCCTGTATGACCTTTTGAGAGGAGACCCCTCACCCACCTCCCTGTAAAAACCTACTCCAAAAGCCTTGAAGGCACTCAGGTTAATAGAAACAACCTTATACCCAGGATATGATTTTAAAATTACAACAAGAACATGATCCTTGGTGTCTTTTTCTCTGTAATTTCAAAGGTCAAATTGATAATCACTTTCCCCGACATAAACTTCTAGAAGACCTTAAAAAATGTCCTATTATTTTTCCTAAAATTATTAAAGGGGAACCTATCCCGGGAGCTCAGACTGTTTATACAGACGGAGCAAAAGGGGGGTTTGCTGTTGTTTTTGATGGATCTCAAGTAATTCGACACCCTGTTCCTAAACTGTCTGCCCAAAGATCAGAAGTTGAGGCTCTAATTATGGCCCTTAAACTATACAATTCCATCCCACTTAATGTGTATACTGATAGTCTCTATGTTGCTAATTTAGCCTCAGTTATTGAAACAGCCCCTTATATTGGCAGGCAATCTACTATCATGGAACAATTACAAACGGTTCAGCTCCTTGTTTGGGCTAGACGAGATCCTTTATTCATTGGACATATCCGAGGACACTCAGAGCTCCCTGGGCCTCTGGCGGAGGGTAATGCTAAAGCAGATGCCGCCACTCATAATATGGGCCTAGTATACACCATAACCAAGTATGATGAGGCCTCACAACTCCATGCTAAATTCCATCTAAATGCACAATCTTTACGCTTCCGCACAGGATGCTCGCGTGATCAAGCTTTACAAATTGTTTCCCTATGCCCAGTATGTGCTCCATTTCTTCATTTTCCCAGTTTGGGTGTTAACCCTAGAGGCTTACACCCCAATGATATCTGGCAAACTGATGTTACCCACTTCCCTAGTTTTGGTAAGCTGTCTTTTGTACATGTTTCTATTGATACATACTTTGGCTATATCTTTGTTACATTACACACTGGGGAAAAGGCCAAAGATGTTATTGGACATCTCTTAAAAGCTTTCTCTTGCATGGGCAGTCCACGTTGTCTCAAAACAGACAATGGACCCGCATATATAAGCCAAACAGTTCAACGGTTCTGCACCCAATGGGAGATTGAACACAAAACAGGTATCCCTTATAACCCCCAGGGACAAGCAATTGTGGAACGAGCCCATCAACATTTAAAAATTTATCTACAAAAAATAAAGGAGGGGGAAATATATAGATGCTGCCAGGGACCTAAGGCCTATTATTGTGCCTCGTGGGGATGTGAAACCTTTAGTAATGGGTATTGTCTTAAGAATTCACCCAGGAATGACTATGCCCACTTCTGGCAAACTATAGAGGGAGAATCAAATATTACTATTCAGTTTACTTCCAATGGAAAACAACAACCAGATTGGACTCAAGGATATCTCTGGGGGCTGCGTATTTACACCCCCGGACAGTACAATCCTGGCCTGCTTTTTTGGCTCAAATTGACCATAGAACAGCCTACTGGAAGTCTAATAGGACCTAATCAGGTGCTCGGAGACCAAAAGGCCCCATCTGGACCCAAGCAGCCCATAGCCCCAACAGTAAAACCTTCCCCCAGCGGTCAAACAATAACTATGGGCTATCAAACCTTTGATTATACCCCTGAGCCCATACACCCTGGAACTGGAGATCGTCTTCTTAATTTGGTCCGAGGAGCTTTTTTCGCTCTCAATGCCACTAATCCTAACAGGACCCAAGATTGCTGGCTATGCTTGACCTCCAGGCCGCCCTATTATGAAGGGGTAGCAATACTGTCTAAATTATCCTCTAATACCACTGCAGATCCCAAATGTTATTCTCTGCCCAGCTATAAGTTAACTATCACGGAGGTCATGGGACAAGAGGTTTGCTTGGGAAAGGTGCCATCTCTGCAACATCACCCGACTAATAAATCAATCCCAATCTGATTATTTGTGGGGTCCCAAAGGGTCCTAATTTGCTTGCATTACTGGGTTAACTCCCTGTGTTTCCATGGCAGTCCTAAATACAACTACTGATTTCTGTGTGCTGATACAATTATGGCCGAGGATATCTTATCATGGATCAGACTATGTCCTGGGACACCTTGAGGGACATACTCGGCTCCCCAGAGAACCAATAACTATGACTATTGCCCTCCTATTGGGCATAGGCGGAATAGCAACTGGAATAGGAACAGTGTTGCTTTTATTTAGATCATACTGGGGTAGTCCGTGAAACTATGGAAAAGGTCAAGGAAAGATTGGCTAAAAGACAAAAAGAGTTTGAAGCACAACAAGGATGGTTTGAACAATGGTTTAAAAATACCCCATGGTTAACTCCTTTGATATCCACTGTAATGGGACCGCTTTTCGGTCTCCTCCTTATAGCTGCTGTAGGCCCCTGCCTAGTTAAGAGAGTGACACAATTTATTAAAGATCAAATTAACATTCTGACTTCTAAGCCAATACAGGTCCATTATCAACGCCTACAAACCAAGGATGATCTTGCTGAAGTTTGTCTCCGACCGATTCGAAGATGATTTTTCTACAATGATCCCTGCTTCATGCCTTTCTCCTTTTGCCCCTTTTCCTTCTTTATTTTTGTTATTCCTCTCCTCTGACTCTATGCCTTGTCGAACCGGAACCAATTAGAGACCCAATAATGACTGGCTGGATCGCTACCACTAAATGCCTTGGTAACAACAAGCTGATCTTGTAGTACCCAGAGACGGGCAACTTTCACGCTTGCATTGCAACCTAAGACAGGGGAATGGGGCCTCCCCAGAGACGGGTAAGCACTGTAAGGGCAGTGAATGACCTAAGACAGGGGCTACTTGATTCCCTTTGACGTGCAACAAACAAAAGAGGGGGAACTGCTGGCTCGGATCCCCCCTGGCCCCCGGGGCTTGGTGCCGGCCCTGGTTTCTTGTTGTGCACGTCAAAGAGGCCAGCTCCCAAGGCCTTGAAAGATTTGTGGTGTCTGTTTTCATATTCAGCCTATAACAGTCATGTGGGAACGTCCTGACCTGCTTGGGTCTGATAAGGTTCCTGGTTGAAGGCTTAGTATGAGTCGACAAGGACCACCTGCCCCCCTCCGTCCTTGCTTCCGCCTACCAGTAACTTTCCATTCTGTCTGAAAGAAATATATAAGTATGAGCTGAGATAATAAAGAGAGACTCTCCCTGGATGAAGAACCTTGGTGTCCTGTGAATTTGTTAACCCTGACGTCTCCCGCCGACTCGGTCCATTTTCCGGACGCGGCACTCCTTGCCCTTCCCCACTTCTTATACTCTTGACTGATCCTGGGTTTGGGGCTTCTGCACCTTGGATTTGTTCACGGCTTCATGTCTTGAGGGTGGGCTCTGGAGCTAGTCTCCTGTTGGCTCCCTATTTCTGTCTTTTCCACACCCCAGCAACAGTGGGCAGGCCACAAGCATCATCACCTGAAGAATCTGGGCAGAGATGGGAGAGCTTTAGTGAATATTACTGTAGAGGGAATCCTTGCATTAACTGGAAGGTTATACTAAATCACTTTTAAGATTCCTACCAGCTTTAGGAATAGGTGATTTTGTAGGATAAAATGCTTAATGTTATCTTGAATGGCTATATTCCCTTGATTTAGCTAAAAGTCTTTGTCATTTATATATGCATTTTAGACTGATGTTAAATTTTCTTTATGGATTCGTTTGAAATAAATGGGTTGTTACTTGTAAGCTTGGATAGATTTTGATTATCCCGGCTTTGATATTTCTTTTGGTATAAAAACCAAACTCTGATCAGTACTGCTAGTTTTCTAGAATGCTGTTTTTTCTCTCTCCTCCATAGTCATAGTGTTTTCATCTGGATATGTAGTAGCCTCCTGGACCTTCCAACCTCTGTGGAGCTAGGTGTGACCAAGTTCTAAATAAAAGAGAACTTCTGCGTGTCCCTAATGGGAAATGGCTTGCTCTCCTTTGCTTTTCCCTTTCTTTGATGGCTACAATATAGATATTGTGGGAGGCATCTTTGACTACAAAGGTAAGTGAAATACTCCAAGGATGGATGAGTGACAACCAAGAAGGATTTTGAGTCCAGTTTATGAAAGGAAAAACTTCAATTCTGTTTAAGCCACTTTTTCCGATAATAATATCTTAATATTTAAAATTATATCTTAAAAGAGCAGGTTGGCCTTTCTTTTTTCTTTTTTTTTTTTAAAGAGAGAGTGAAAGGAGAGAGAGAGAGAGAGAGAGAGAGAGAGAGAATTTTAATATTTATTTTTAGTTCTCGGCGGACACAACATCTTTGTTGGTATGTAGTGCTGAGGATCGAACCCGGGCCGCACGCATGCCAGGCGAGCAAGCTACCGCTTGAGCCACATCCCCAGCCCATGGTTGGCCTTTCTTTATAATCCTGCGGTTAAAATCTTACCTTCTATGTATCATATTGGTAATTACTATTTAGGGAGGTAAACAAACAGAGATATATAATGAAAGGAGATTAGATGGATAGGTTCTAGGGCCTAGACAAACAGGTTATAGAGCAGGGGACAGGACAGAGCTTGTGTTTATTGAGCAGACACTCTATGCCAAGGACTACATGAGATGTTTTGCTACAACTCCTCATTTGGTCCCTGAGTTCAGTATTATTATCTCCATTTGTAGCCAAGAAGATGGAGACTCAGAGAGTCTGGCCAGTAGCCAGTAGGGTGCAGTGAGAATTTTGCTGCAAGTGTGTTCCCCATGCCAACTCTTCTGCCTCTCTACTACAGAATGGATGGTATTATGCATCTTCTGAACTGCTGAAGTGGAGACATCCCAGACCTATTTATCTGAGGCTTCTGAGAAAATGGCCTAAATGGCTTTTGACTAAACAAAGACTGAAGACTGTGGACTGCTGGCGTGCACTGCCTCCAGAGGCAGATGGTAACTGATCTGAGGTTAGGAGAGTCTAGGAGCCTGGCCCTGTCCTTTGGTCCTGGTTTATGTTCAGTGGGGAGGAGATCTTTTTAAGTGCAATATAGGTTGGTGAGGCTCAAATATTCTCAAGCATTTTTTTTTCATCCAGATTCAGAAGAGGGGGCAATAAAAACAGAGATAGAAGTCTACAGGCAGAAGTATGCTGTGCTGCATATTCATTCTAAAACTGGAGTGAAGGAGAACCTCTTACAACTCTGATGGCTCAGATAGCAGCTTTATTTTTAAATCCAGGTACAGGGTAGAAACTGCCAGAGAACAGTGCCATCATGTGGTAGAGGGAAGAGTAGCAATAGCTGGGAAGAAGTCCACACTGAGTGGACAGCAGCTTATCTGAGGCATTGGGGGCTCCAGCATGGAAGTGACCTAGAAATGCTTGCTTTTCCAGCATGCTGCTGGTGAGGGTTCAGTGAAGCCTGGGAAGGTAAGGATTATATTGAAATAGTGAGTTGAGCCTTCAGTAATTTGCAAGGCTAGGGGAGGGAAGATTGTTGAAGCTCATTCTTTAGAAGAAGTTGAATTGAACGTTTTTTCTTGGGAAACTTAGGAGAGATTTGCCTTTTAGGGAGGAGAGAGGTCAGAGGGAACAAAGGAACCAGCAATGGAGGATTGGGTGGCAGGAAGCAATGATAGGAAGTTGAAGGGAGTGGGCATTGGTAGCTGGAGCCCAGGGTCTCTAAATAAACCACAGCAATTCAAAGCTGGACTATAACTGTTTGCTGTGGCTGAAATTGTGGATCTGAGTATAGTTTGACTTCATGCTCCAGGAAAGTAATCTTGTGATTTTTATCACAGCCAAAATGAACATTTTGCTCTCATTGCCTTATACCTGAGGAGAAAAGAACTGAAACATTGCATTAGAGATGTCAATCACAGAACAGACTGGCCCTCAGCCCTTTCTCAGGGAAATAGCCCAACTTGTAGCCACTACTGAACAGACATTTCTGTGCAAACTGGGTGATTCTGTTCTGCCAAACCTACCTATTTTGTAATTATTATTTGGACAGGGTGGGTCCTTGAGCCGAGATTAGCCAGTGATGTATTAGATTATTGACATAAGATTAGCCAGAGCTTACTGTGCTAGTTGTGTTTCTTCTTTTGGGTGTTTGAAATAGAAAACACTAAGAACACTAGATAGTTGGTAACTAGAGCTGAAGCTGAAAGGATACATGGAGGGGCTAGGGGAGGAGTTATTTCCTAGAGGTTGGTAAGGGTCCCTATGGGATTATGATGATTAAGACAGGCCAGGGCCATCAAAGATTTTCTGCCAGAGAGATTATGTGGCTCAGGGGAAAGTGCTGGAGGCAGCCGATGGTCCCTAGAATTGCTTCAGTTTCTGATGATGTCATCTTGTAATTCTGGTTCTAAGTCTGCTCAACATCTGTGTTTATGCACAAAGGGATTCCTTGAGGTAAACTTCCAGAGTCTTCCTGTGATAGAAAGAGCTATGGCCAAACAGAGGTAAAGGTAAGTCAGGAGTTTCCAAGGTCATAGGTCAGGAAGCCCTCTAAGTCCTTGGACAGTAAGAGCACAGGTCTCTCCAGTGGTAACACATCTGGACAGAGCTGCAGAGCTCTAAGGGCTGTGGAGACTTCATGTCCATAATTCATTTGGTTATTGACCTTAGAGGAGAGACAGCAGACATTATTATTGTTCTCATCTGATTCGTGAGAAAAGTTGTGCTCAGGGGTTTAATGAGTTACTCCGTGTCATCCGAGTGATAACCTGGGGAGATGTGACTTGAACCCAGGTATCCCAACCCAAGTTACCTGATTTTTCTCATTAGATCAGGCCTTTTGTTGAGGGCTAGGGATCAGAATGACCTATGATGCTTGTGGTTCTTGTGCTTAAGTTTCAACCTTTGATGTTCTAATGCAGTAAGTTTGGGGGTAGGCCTGAGCACCTGTGTTTCTTCAAGATCCACAGGTGGATGTGGGGATATACTTTGCTGAGAACCACAGCATGAGACAAGGCAGGCTCAGCAGAATCTCCATTGCGGTGGTGCCCATAGCTGGTGGGCAACCTTCAGCCCTGAGGAAACTCCATAGGATGGCTGGTGAGATTAAGAAATTATTTTTTACTCAGTTTAGTCAGTGTCTGGGGAAGACGGGAACCGTGGTGGTATCAAGGGCTATTTGAAGCCTTTTGCCATCCATTCTTTGATAAAGATGATGAAAACAATGTTACATATCATGTGGATCATATCTTTAGGAAAACATGCCATTTTAGAAACTTATTTGGAATACATACTGTAACCCCAAACCATGGACTTGCTATGCAAATATAGCTGCAAGTCTAGTTCTGGAGTTCCTTTTTCAAAGACGTTCCTACCACTAACCTCTTTTTTACATATACATCTTGGAGCTACCAGGAAGGCTTAAATGTGATACTGCAAGAGAAGCTGTATAGAAATAAGAAGAAAGACAAATAACTATAGAAAGAAATTCAGGGATTTTCTGGCTGTAGGTCCTTCTGGATCTGGCACCAGGCTGGTTCTTAAAAGCCCTGGGGGCTTGTCTGGGCAGAGGCTATTGGAGGACAGTGTTTCCTGAGTTCCTCTGGAAAGGACAAGGAGCTATTCTGCCTAATGCTGAAGATTCAATATAATCATTATAGGAAACTGTCCAATCAGTGGCAAAAGGCTCACAGGAAATGTAAGAAGGAAGGATTAATGAAGAAACCATCCATTTGGATCTTCTTCCAAAGAGTTCTGCTAATTTCATCCCTGTCTTGTCACTTGAGCCCATTTATAAATTTTGTAGGCTGGCTCCTTAAATTGTAGGGCTGGCTTAGCTCTATGCAGGGCTTCTAGTAGGAGAAACTGGTTAGAAGAAAGGGCAGAAGTCAGGTGAGTAGGAAAAGGACTCTAAGTCCCAAGACATTTAAGTGTCTTTTTGCTTGGCTCTGTAGATGGTATAAGGAAGCTGAAAGGAAATCCACTCCACAGGAGATGACAAAGGAGAGTGGTGACATTAGACAGAAGGAGATCTGAGGGACAGAGCTTGGAGGCGATACCAGGGGGTGCCAGAACATACAAGCCATAACGAGGAGGTTCATTTTAGAAGATAGGAATTCACTAAGGCAAAAGGAGGTGATTAATCCTAAGTACAAGCTCATGGAGAAACTAAGGGGAGATGCCAGAACATCAAAGCTACAGTAGAACAACTAGGTGCTGTGAACCAGGGCTCAGAAACACAATTTGAAAAGAGGTCACCTTGTGCTGAGCCTCTTGAGTTTGAGGGCTGGCCTCTAGGCTGTATTTCACTCTTCATGGAACTGTGCTTACTTCTACTCTGCTAGAAAGGGGAAAAAAGGATAAAAAAGTAGCAATTTAGTCTGTACCACTTACTTTAAAAATTAAAAGCAAACGGGATTTTGATGGGCTTTTGAAGTACGCACCTGTCTTTCTGTGAGTTAATTGGGATATTAATACATATGAAGTCCTGTTTCCTGTGTATATGGGTTGAATGTGGTGTCTTTTCCAAAATTCATTTTCAAACTTATTTACCATGTGGTGTGATTAAGAGGTGGAGACTTCGGGGGAAGTGATGAAATCATGTGAGCTGTGCCCCATGAATAGATTAACACCTTACTAAGACTTCTGGGGAGTGCTCTTTCCAGCTCTTATCCTTCTACCATGTGAGGACATAGTTATGAGACACCAATTTGGAAGCAGGGAGTGACCTTCATCAGACATATACCTGTTTGTGCCTTGCTC
The DNA here is from genome assembly GCF_964194105.1 of Spermophilus citellus. NCBI lineage: Eukaryota > Metazoa > Chordata > Mammalia > Rodentia > Sciuridae > Spermophilus > Spermophilus citellus. Next base: position 48,923,650 of record NC_138191.1, on the reverse strand, counting down.
TTGAACTTCTCAGCTTCTAAAACTGTGAGAAATAAATTTCTACTTTCTAAATTACCCATTGTCTGGTATTTTGTTATAGCAGCCCAAACAGACTAAGATAACCTGGGTCCTAGATGATCTGGATTAAGCTTCAAGTGGTAAGCCTGCTTGGGTTATTCTTATATACAAATATAACCCCCAAAGTGATAGATTGATATACACAAGCATAGCTTTAGTCTGGGAACATATTTTTAATTCTCCACTGAATAAGACGTGATTTGTTAGTGTTATAAGTGTTCAGTACTAATAAATGGAAGCAATTGGACTAATGGTTCATCTCTTTAGGAATGAAGAGATATGAGTTCTTGGTGGGACATTAGGGGTTGAATTGTTAAATTTTGTGTGAATAATTACCTAATGGGATTTTAGGAGTTTTTAGGTAGTTAATTATGCTTAGTGATTTATTAGGGTCAGGTATTGTAGGTGAGATGGGAGTGTTTTCTTTCTGTGATTTTTTTTGAAAGTTAGTCATGTTTAATCTATCTAAGTTAATATGCAATGATTAGGAACACATAATTGTTTGACCATAAAATATCAGCAAGTAGGGGCCAGAGAGCTAGATGGAATTCTCAGCAAGCTCCAGAGTCCTGACTAGCAAAACCTTTTGATTTCACAGAGGTGCTAGTGATTAGGTATAAGGGAGAAGTTTGTGATGTCCAGTATGGGCTGCCCAAAGTAGGCAAGGCAGAGGCACATCTCAAAGAGAGAAATCAAATATGGCAGCATACCTGTGCCTGCTGAAACTTAGCTGCTTTTGGAAAGGTCTACTTTCTGTTATGTGGGGGAAACTGAGGCTCACACACAACATGGATTTCCATATTTCCACGAGGATGATTTTAATAATTATGATATAGTTCTTTTAAAGTTTTCCATAGGAAATCCTTGCTTGCGTTTATTAGAGGAGAAGTTAATCATCTGTAATTTTTTCTATGCAGGAAAAAATGATTCAGGGCAGATGTAATTGTGCCAACGAGACAGCTTGGTTCTGCCCAACCAGACCTCATTTCTTTTGAACAAGTTTGTGAATTGCACACAAGGGGGATTTGAAAGTTAGAGAGGTAATCAGAGGTGCTATTTTTTCTTTGATTAGGATTCTAAGAGAATAAAGAAAGAAAATTAAAAAGTTATTAAGATGTCAGATGCTTAGCACCCCAAGTTACTGGTGACACTGGCTGCTTATCTATAGACACTGGAAGTACTAGAGTTTGGGTATTGGACTTTGATTCTTCTTCTGTGGTGATGGGGATTGAACCCCGGACCTTGTGAATACTAGGCAAACATTTTACCACTGAGCTATATCCCCAGTCCTGAAGTTTGATTTAAAAAGTATTGAAGAGATAAAGTCAGGCACATGCAATATGAAGCTTAGAAGAGGGACAATTCTCTTTCTAGTTATACAACTAAAGGGTTAGTACTACTTGATGCACTTTGGACATAAATTCATGTAGTAATTAATATTTACTTAGGTAATATTCAATATTTACTATGTGTAAGAACTATTCCCACTTTATGTAAAGCCAGTTACACAAAGGCTCTGGGATGTAACTCATTCCAAAACATACAACAAGGAAACAAAAGAGCTGAGATTAGTGCATGGGTCTGAATGACTCCAAAACCCATCATCACACTTGCAAACCATCAACACAAGTTTTCTGTAACTCTTTTGGAGTCTCCTAACCATTTCTCTCTCCAGTTCCTCCCCAAGAAGAGCCATTGCTAGAAAGGGTAGAGAAAAGTGCTAATTCGTTCCCAGAGAAGTCCAAACACAGAGCAGAAGGAGTAACTAAGGAGCACAGGTCAGATTAAGAAGTGCTGCACAGAGGACACACACTGGGGACAATTGGCAAATCATCTTGAATTTTGAAGTTACAGTTCTGCGGGGACTTTTTCCTTGCTGACCTGGCCTCCAGGCTTTCTGTTTTCTGTGGCTTGACTTTGCCATCTGATGAAGCCCAATATTCGCAATGGAAATTAAGTACAAGGGCAATAGGACAGATGTTCTTTTTTTGCCTTGAAGGAAGATAAACATATAGTTTAATAGACCATGACGCATGTGCAGGATTCTTCGGAGGGTAAGCATATGAATGCTCCCCGCCTCTTCCAAATAGATCTTGCTTATCTAAAGACTTGTTCTGCTTGCCCATTCACTGCAGGTAATTGCTTCTGCCTTTCCAGTCCTGCGAAGTGGCAGGTGTGGTGGCTACGTACCCTGAAGTTTCTACTGGTTCAGAGCCCTGGGCTGACCATGGCCGCTGGGAAATCAGGAAGCTGTCTTGCTGAGGACTCTGGTTTTCTTTGGAGTAAGCAGGGTGTTTGTGATTTTCCCAGGCTTCAGATTTCTATTTCTGCTCATGCCTGTCTTTGAATTCCACCCCAGTATCCCCCACTGGGGCTTCATTGCCAAACTCCGGAGCATCTGGACTTGTCTACTGTACTTTCAAATTCTTTATTTCTTGCTCTAAAATCTAATAAGCTAGCTAGAAACAGTATTTGTCTACCATTCAGACACTGCCCCATCCCTCTCATCAGATCAAACCCCTTTGAACTCTGACCTTGGTTTGTAGAATGACTCTGAGGACTGTGATTTGGACTACTAGTCAACCTTGCCTTGTGTAGTCAGCTCGATCCTTTGCTTCACTTTCTTTTTTATCTTTTTTTTGTCCCTCTTTTTACTTGTACTTATTGGAAAAAGACTCTGGTCTTTTTCCAAATAATCTTTTATTACGAACTTGGGTGATTTATTTGCTTATCAGCTACTATTGAGAACTCCACTTTCTTTGTGCCAGGGCATATGTGAGGCCCTAAGAGGTCAAGGATAAACCAGCCACAGTTCCTCACAAACAATTTACAGTCTAAGGGAGTAGTTGGACTCCTAAATAGATAATTAAGATGCAATTTGGTAGTAACAAGGATAGATATGTGTATGAAGTGGAAATTATGGGTGAGGAGGGGCACTTGATTCAGTAACCCATATAATGTGAGAGAGATTTTTGGATATTAAAGGATGGGATGGCTATAATATATAGGAGACTCCATACAGAGAGCAAACATGAGCAAAGATGTGGAAATTATAGTAGCATTTTGTATGTAAGGGATTGTAAGCATTTTTGTTCTGCTGCAGAGTTAAGATGAATCAGGAAATAATGAAGAATGAACTTTGAAGAGCAGGCCAGGGTGAAATCATGAAAAGCTTAATAAGTTGGGTGACTTCATCATTTTTCTGAACTCAGATATTTTTGAGAGTGAAAAAGATCTCACTAATAATTATTCTAGGATAAAAGTTAAAAATTAGACTGTTTCAGAAAAACTGGAATACATCCTCATCTAACATCTATGATAGGCTAAAGAACTTGGGTTTTGTGCTTCAGACAGTGGAGGTTGATTGAAGAGTTTGTGGCAGCTTAGCATTCACATACCTTTTCTGTTTATGGAAGTAGATGTCCACCCCCATAGAGACAGATGTTCCCTCTTACGATGACCAGCAGTTCAGGGGCAGCCTGTGACCCAGGGTCTGCCAAATGCATACTCTAGCCTGGGACTTCTAATCCTGCAGGTGGAAAGCCAGAGGCCGTGGGGCTTGGAGAAGAGTTCTACTCAGACCATTCCTGGAGCTCTGGAATTCCTGGCCTGCCTTCATATGTGCCTGTATACTGAACCTATTTTTCTAGGCTGCACACTGATTTTTCAACCACTCTGTGAACCTTCCAGTACCTTCCTTCTTTCATTAAGCCAGAGTTGGTGTTGGTGTCTGTTTCACACAATTGAGAGCTTTTTGTTTGTAAAGTGAAATCACAGCTGGGGGTTATTTTGGTTGGATCAGTGGGCAACTGTGCTGAGGATGAAAATGAAGAAGACAATTGAAGACACTGCCAGCCTGGGGTGGCATGGTCCTTCCTCCAGGTTCCAAGGGGCACAGTTCTGTTAAGCCCATTCATCATCATCTTCCCCACCATGCCAAGCAGAATGAGAACAAGGCCTCCTTAATGTCCATCTGAAAGGCTTTGAATAACTACGAAGAATGACAATGAGCTGGAGGTGACCCTGCTGGCCTTACATCACGGCATGTTGACAGCCCAGGGCAAGGAGTCTAATAGAGCTCGGTAGGGACATTTGGCTTGAACTTTTCAAAACCCAAATTATGTTGGCTATAAAGAAAAGCCACAACAGCCCTGTGAGTCTCCAGGGCTGTTCCTTATGTGAGCAGTAAATTCTCCTCAAGAAGAGGAGATGGAGAGCTAGCTGCATGAGGTAAATATAAATAAAGATGCCATTCGGATCCTTTAAAAATTTGACTTAAAAAAATCCCGTGTATGTTTTTTCAAGTTGCTTTAATTGGGAGAGATGGTAAAGCTGTGCTTCCCATAGTTTTTTTCTTGTGGTTTCTGTGTTCCCTTTGTAATCCATTAAATTTTATGGCATTAGCAGGGATTTGAAGCACCAGATTTAATCAATAGTCATTTCTCCTGCATCAGCACTTTTGCACAGTGCTCTGTATATTAAGCAGTATTTTAGTGCATCTGACCTTTACCTCTTAGACTGCACTTCCTAATTATAACTTCTCTTGTTTTGCCATGATATATATCTAGGGTCAAAGGCTATTAATAGCAGTTGTGAATTTTCCCCCAAAGGATCACAAAAAATGTCCTAATGCATGGAAATCATGATTGTCCATGTTTTTGGAATTGGGCAGCATTTGGGCTGACAGTCTGCACTTTCTGATGCTACATGACCTTTGAAAATATTTTAAATGTTCCATCATTCCAAATATGCTATTTAGGATTTTGGCTCTCCCCAGGGTGCAATCCAAGTTTTGGACATATGAGGACATCAGATCTGATTTGATTTCTCTGAATGCCTGTGCTTTCCTACTGAAAAGCTTTGCTGACAAACCAAGCTATGTGTCTCACTGACAGAGACAGAAACCTAATCTTAAGGGACCCACTTCCTGTTTCTCTCATGCAGACGAGGCTCCTCTCATTTCACATGGTACTTAGTATCTCAGGCCTTTGTGCTATTGGTCAGTAGATCTGCGTTTGAGAAGATATGAAGAGGTTCATCTGTGTTGCCTCTGTCATCTCTCTGAGTCTAATGGGAAAGAAACTCTAGGATTACAGTCAGTAGGCTTTGTTTATTTCCAGAACAATTTCTCAGTATGAGTCATATTTGGGTGTTTGATAGGTCACCTTGTTCTCAGCTCTGAAGTGAGAATTTTGCTTTGGGTGTGTCTCAGGTCCCCATCAAGCTAGTACATGAGCTATAGTAACTTCCCTGATTATATCTTTGCCCCCATCTCTCCCTTCTTTGATTTTGGTTCTTTTTCTTGCTTCTAAAATCAAACTAACCCCTCCCTTGTGACTTTTCTTCCTCCAAGAAAATCACTTTTCAGATCACTACTCTCCCTAATCTTCCTCTGCTTCAGTACTTCCATACTGTTTCTCATCAAGTACCAAACCTGGAGGTTGGCCTACAGAACCCAGAATAACTCATTTCATTGGGAAAGTTCTCATTGCTTCCCGTCCTACCCCACAGCTGCAACAACTTAGCTAGTGTATTTTCTCAGAGGCATTTCTCATGCTTATACCCTTGGACTTTTACAACCTGGGCTGGAATTGGGCTACTCATATGAGCAAAACTATTAGGAAGTAGAAAGGAAGATAAACTTTGTGACTTTGAACAGGTTCTCTAATATCCTTAAATCTGGGACTCTTTATTCTAAAAGAGAAATCCCGTGATTAGGTTATTGGGAAAGTTTGATGAAATCACATGTAATATACTGACATGTGTAGTATGGAAGGATTTGAAGTTTTATCCTATTTGTAGCGAACAGGTTAACCTACTGCAGTTTTTGGGGTTCTGGAAAAAGATACAAAACTCCTGGGTCAGAGTTAAAGGACTTTATTACTCACAGCAATTGTGAGAGCCAGAGGATCAGCAATTAGCGTGAACTCCTCTTCCCATAAGTTAAAACTATGAGGGTCTGTTGATGCTAGTATAGGCAATAGGCTGTATTATAGAGAGAATCTCTAATTTTATGAAACCCTACTTTAAAAAAAAATGAGCATCAAGTAAATGTTCTTTATTATAGAAAAAAAATATTCCAAGGCTGTTAGCTATGCAAACTTCACTTAAAAAGAAATCCAGATCAAAGGCAGCCAGTGTCTCCCTTTGGAAGATGTGCAGGAATGCAAGCGATCCATTGAGAATTGTTTCACAAAACCCAGTAGCTGGCATCTGATAAGCTCACTGAATTTTAGCTATCTCTATGGTTAATAAACTACTTCATGTAGTACTTGTCATGTAGTAAGTACTTAGTAAAATGATAGCTGTTAAGAGCTGGACTTTTACTTGACAATAATAGGACTCAATTTTGTCAGTGAGCAATTTAATGTATATCCAGAACCTTTCTCAGAGTCTGATACACAGTAGACATTCAATATATGTCACTGGGGAAATAAATAATGTATTATTTCAAAGGAGTATCACTTTGAAAATTGTACTAGCCAAATGTAAAATGTGGTTATCAGACTGCAAACCATGTATCTTTTTCTTTTTTCCCTTTTATTGTATATTTTTTTCTAGAATATTTTGCATCTACTAGGCTCTTTACAAAGAGTAAAAGATGAATAGCAAAATGCACAGAGAAGCCTCAAAATTTAATTATACTAGTGACTTCTCTCCTACCATATAATGTCAAAATAATGAAATGATGAAGTAATTAGGATTTCAAATTTGTCTTCATACTCTGCTAGAGGTACTATAAAATGGTGAGATGTCTTTCTTGACGTGCTCCTGTGAGAACATTAAAATGGTTAAAAAGTTAAACAGCAAGAGAGAGAATTAAAAATATAAATAACATACACACTGAATAAACAGCTCTGGAATAAATTTAAAGTTGATATGAGCTCAGGAATAACACTCCTATTTTTCCCATGGCAATTTCCCAAAATTCATGTGCATTTCACAATGAAAAATGTCCACCAAATCACCCCTAGACATAAATCTTTTTAACTTCTGAAATTAAAATCTCCAAGGAAAACTCAGGAGTCACATTAAACCAACAGCTCAAGCCTAGTCACCGTTTCCCATTGTCTGGATGTAAAGAAAGATCTATTTGGTGGGGGTCAGTGAGGAGTCAGGGGCTGGTAATGGAGTTTGGGGATGGGGTGAAGAGGTCAGGAGCATTGAGAGTGGAAGGCTCTAGGGATGTCTCTCTCCACAGCCCTTCCTGTTGTCCTGGGAAGGTCTTTGTCTCCTGATGCTCCAGGTTCCCTTATCTGCAAATCAGGAGAACTGCTGTGCATAGATGTGGTGAGGCAAAGCACAGAAGAAGGTCACACTGACATTATTATTGCACAGATTTGGTATTCATAAGGTTATGGTACTAGGCTTCTGTCAGTTTGGCTAGATTTTTTTGGGGGGGGTCTCTAGGCAAGTAATGAATAAAAAAGCGATAATGTTCTGTGTACCACCTGCTGTTCTTTAAACTATAGTTAAATTTCCCCTGATAATTTCTTTTCCATTAATCCGTTTTTTCTCTGTTAGGAAATCTTTGGAAAATTGCTGACTTGGCAGCTGAAAATATTTTCTTGGCAAGCCCTTTGAAGCTGTAATTGTATTAAAGTGCCTTTTTCTTATCTTTGACTTTGAATAACATTTTTTTTTAGGTTCTCTGTTGGAGAAGAATAAAATAAATGGTGCATCTTTATCCTCAACACATCATTATTTTTGAACCTTTGGAGACCAGTGAAATTCTCCATTGTGAATGATTTTAGCCTTAAATCAACAGCATGTCAGCAGGCATTAGCGGAGGCACCACATCACATGCATATGCAGAAGATGTGTCTCAGCTGGTCACCAGGCACAAATGAGCTGCCAGTAAACCACACTCCAGAACTAAGAGTTCTTAATTTCCCCTCTCCTACCCCCACACATTTTGGCTTTGGGAACACAAATACAATATGACAATTATGATAACACCCTCTGACCTCAACTTCTCAAGAAATACAAAATTGCATGTTCAATATTTTGTGGAACGACGATTTCAAAATTGATTTTTAGGCAATGTTGGCTTGTGATTCTTTTCACCTCTGCTGGGAATTCGGGGTTAGGAAGAGCAGTATATTTCTCTTGGTGTCTCTCTGGGATAAATAAAAAGAAAATAGGAGGCCATTTTCTAGTTGGCCTCAAGGTCTCTCCCAGGCATCCAGACTCATTTTGTCCCACCTCTCCAGGGCTTATGCTTGGCCTAGCAATCCAGGAGGAGAGAATCATAGCACTGCAGAACTGGAGAGCGCAAATAGCCTGCCCTCATTTGTAAGTCATCCCTGATTCAGGCCAAGGGGCTTTGGCTCTTGATGGGGCCCATGGAAATGACTCTGGTATTTTTCCTCTGCCTGAGGCTCAGTGTCCTACAGAGAAGCGATTTTCTATCCTGCAGCCTGTGCTTGATGGGAGCCCTGACAAAGCGGTGGCAGAGCAGAGCCCGAGGAAAACCCAACAGAGCTTGCATTTGTTATAAAACACCGCATTGCTAAATGCTAAATGAGATTTCTTCCATTTCCTGCTCTCTGCTTATAGGAAACAGTACACCATCAAACAGTGTCGGAATTATAATTAAGGGTTAGAACGAGGGGGAAGTTAGAGACAGCACCAAAGAGCAGGAACAACACTGGGGCTGTGGGAACCTAAGGCATGTTACCCAAGGGGATGGTGGAAATTTTCATTCTACCCAATGTTCTTGTGCTGTTGTTACTTTACTAAAAAGAATGTTGGAGAAGACCTGAGTTCAAGTCTTAGCACTGCCATTTTATTATTAGGGTGGCCTTAGGCAAGCTATTTAACTACTCTTGCTTCAGTTTCTTCATCTATAAAATGAATAATTCTCATTTAAAGATAAAATGAATGTTTATGTCATGCTTCTGGTGCATAATAGAGCTCAGTTAGTGTCTCCACCCTTTTCTTACTCCTGTCTTAATGGCCAATTATATTAGCTGTGTTAGGCTGGTTCTTCAGAACATTCACGAACCTACTTAGAATAGGTCACCAAAATGGTTGCTCTGGATTTCATAACTAATACTAGCTAGCTTCTCTGCTAAATTACCGATTGTCTTAAGTCCTGGAAATAGATGGGAGGTACCTCAGAGTTGTGGGTAGGGAGAGAGACCTTGTAAATTACAGGAAGACAGAGCAGAGGATATAAGGATAAATGAATAAACCCACATGAGGTGAATGAATGCATATGAGATTTTGGTGACCAAAGAAAGACAAGGAAAGAACAAATGAAAACAGTTGGAAAAGAGGTGGCTTACACTTTCTGTTTGAATATTAGTCTGCTTTCATTGCTATACAAAATACCTGAGGCTGGTTACTTTGCAAAGAACAGAGGTCTATTTAGCTCAGAGTTTGGTCCCATTGATTTGTCCCTATGGAGGGCCCCCTTGGTTGCATCACATCATGGCATATGGCCTCATGGTGGAGGCAAATGTGAGAGGGAGAGATCACTTTGTGAGTAGGAGGCTAGAGAGTGGAGAGGGGCCAGTTTTGTTATTTTATAACAACCCACTCTCCTGGGAACTGGAGTCCCATGAGAACTAGAACTGCATAATCCCTTCTGAGCATAATAACTCTATGACTCAAACACTTCCCTAGACCACATTTGAAAGGCTCCACCGTCACTCAACATCATTACACTGGAGACTGAGCTTCTAGTCCATGAACCCTTGGGAGACAAACCCCATCCAAACCATGGCCTTCAGCATCTTGCCTTCCTTTTCATCAGTTTGTAAATCAGCATGGGTTGTATATCTATTGAACACACATACAAACACACAGACTTTTGGTATGGAAAGAACATGATAGGCATAGAATTGGCAAGTGATCTTAGTGTATTAGCATTTGACATTTAGTATTTAGAACCATAAATACATATTTACTTGTTTAAACCTCCTAGAATCCAAGGTTCTTCCATTGGTTTCATATTGCTGCTACAACAAATTACTACAAATTTAAAGTAAAACAAGACAAATGTATTATTGGACCATTCTTGGGGTCAGAAGTCCAATATGGGTCCTATGGGATAAAAGCAAGGTGTTAACAGAGCTGTGTTTTTTTCCTGGAGGCTTTAGGGGGGAATGGGGTTTTCTTGCCCTTTCCAGTTTCCTACAACTGCCTGCAGTCCTTAGTTTTTGTCCTTGCCCTCCTTCTTCAAAGAAAATTACTCCAATCTCTATTTCTGTCTTTCCACTTCCTTCTCTGACTCTTCCTGTGCTACATCCACCTCTTTTATAGACCCTCTTATATGGGCCAGTCTGGACAATCTGGGGTACTTTCCTCATCTCAAGATCCTTCCCCTAATCACGTCTTCAAAGTCCAGTGTGCCCTATAAAGCAATGTGTTGACAGGTTCTGGGCATGGACGTCTACGAGAGCCTGTTTCTCTAACATACTCTCTATGCCTTCATTTTCCTGGTGATTGGGTACTGAACTTTCTTGAGTACATTCTGAGGCAGCTTAGACATTATTTGACTTTCCTTTATCAGCTAAAAGAACCAACGACTGAGTGTATGAAGCCATGTCCTCTTTTCCTTTCTTCTCCCTTATGGAGTGGAAGAGGTCAGCAAGAGGACAGCAGAGAACAGGATTAGGAGTGTTTGTCAAGCTTTGGTCATCACCTTGAGTCTTGACAGGCAGTCTCCAAGAGAACAGTAGCTTGGTTAGTGCCTAATCAAGAGGGCCATGCAGGCACACAAATACATTCTGTCTGTTTCTGATGAAATAACTGGGCATCATTATCCCTAAGGACAACTTCTCTAACTGCAACGCATGCACAATTGCTTAACCTAGACACAAATTCTTCCACTGTCATTGACAGGTACAACATCAATATTTCCTTGAGCCAGTACAGATAAGAGTAACTCATTTTTTTTTCATTTACCTATCAAAGCATCAGTGAGGCACCTCTTTCAACTCAAGGTTGTCCATTTTCAAAGGGGCAGTGGTCCAATAAGTGGAGGACCCCTGTGGCTCTGACAAGACTATGTTCTTATTTATTTTTCCTAGGGAAGTATGATTAATCAAACAATTCGAGAAAACTCTTTCTTGTTGAAAACATCTCCAGGTAGCTCTCTCATTATGTCTATTCAATTCAGTCCTCTGATGTATAAGGCATAAAATTACCCTATACAAAATCTATTTTTTTTTCCAAATGTGTGTTATCGACTTTCCCATTAACTTCTTCTAACAACTTCTCATTAGAAAATTTTTGTCAAGTGTTGAACAGAGCAGAATGTTTTACCCATGCCACTTGCTTTATAAATGTAATTTCAAAGTCTACTCAACTACTTTGATTGTTTGAGGTAACTCCTGCTTCTAAAATCTACGGACACTGGACGCACTGAGCTGCCAGTCATATCAGCTGCTCTGACTGCGGCCTCCATCTTAGTCTGATGTCTTTTTATACTCATTCTTCCCAATGCTTAGCATCTTATTTTTTATTTTAATTTATTTTTTTTTTGGAGTGTTGAGGAGTAAACCCAGGGCCTCATGTAGGCTACGCAAGCATTCTACCTCTGAGCTATACCCCCAGCCCCTTAACATTTTATTTACACTACATCTCTTTAAAAATAAGTTTGATTGAATTATTTACATATAAATGCACACATCAGTATTACTATCTTCAGAGTTAAGACATAGAGCATTCCTATTTCATAGAAAGTTCCCTCTTTATCTTTTGTAATCAATTCTTTACTATTCTCCAGCCCCAGTTACTGATCTTCTTTCTGTCACTATGGATTAGTTTTTTCTTTTTTTCTAGAATTTTCTGCACATGGAATCATGCAGTACATACTCTTTTGTGTCTCATTAGAAAACTAATTAGCATAATGTTTTTTTGAGATTTATTAATACTGTTGTATATATCAATAAATTGTTCCTTTTTTTTTGCTAAGTAGTATTTAATAGTACAGATAGACTCCGTTTTGTGTCCCTGTTCATCAACTTATGAATATTTGAGTTGTTTCTAGTTTTTGGCTGTTATAAGTAGAGCTACTCTGAATATCTGCATCCATGACAATGTGACATATTGGTTTCATTTTTCTTCTTTTTTTCTTTTCTTTCCTTTTCTATTTGTGTGTGTGTGTGTGTGTGTGTGTGTGTGTGTGTGTGTGTTACTGAACATCAAGCCCAGGGTCTTGCTCATGCTAGGCAAGTATTCTACCACTGAACTATACCCTAGCCTCACTTCCTTGATTTTTATTCTACATTTTTTTAAATTTATGCTGTAAATCTTCATTTTTCACAATATTAACCTATTTTAAAGTCATTTTATTTTGAAAAATAACCCAGCCTTTTTTTTTTTCCTGTAAATACCAAGGAGCGAGATTGCTGGACCACAGGGAAGTGTGCATTTAACTTTGTAATAAGTTGACAAAATTGTTTTCCAAAGCAACTGTACTATTTACATTCTTATAAACATTGTCGGAGAGTTCTCTTTGCTCCACATCATTGCCGGCAGTTGACACTAAGATCTTTTTAATTTTAACTATTAAAGTGAATGTGCAGTAAGATATAATTGTGGTTTTAATTTTTATCTGCCATAACTAATCATTTTAGGCATCTTTTCATGTTTTTGGTCATACAAGAATCTTCCTTTGTGAAATATCTGTCAGTATTCTTTTACCTATTTAAAAAATTTGTGGAAGGAGACCCTCAATGATATATAAAATTACATATAAGAGGTTGTGAGGGGAATGGGGAAAAAACAAGGAGTGAAATGAATTACAGTAGATGGGGTAGAGAGAGAAGATGGGAGGGGAGGGGAGAGGGGATAGTAGAGGATAGGAAAGGTAGCAGAATACAACAGTTACTAATATGGCATTATGTAAAAATGTGGATGTGTAACCGATGTGATTCTGCAATCTTTGTAATGTTTTGAACAACCAATAAAATAAAATTAAAAAAAATTGGTTGTCTAATTATTGAGTTGTAAGATTTCTTTATACATTCTGGGTATACATTTTCTATATATATATATATATATATATATATATATATATATATTCATTGTGGCTGTTTTATTTTAGTCTGTCACTTGACTTTTCATTTTCTTTACCTTAGTTTCAAATTTTGATGATGTCTAATGTTCTATTTTCCTTCTTACTGCTACTATAACAAATGGCTACAAATTTAGTGACTTAAAACAACACAAATTTATCTTAAAGTTTTGGAGGTCAAAAGAACAAATCAGGTTGGAAAGGCTGCAGGTTTCGGAAAGAATCCATTTCCCTAACTTTTCCCACTGCTGGAAGTTGCCTGCAATCCTTGCCACAGTGTGCCATGACACTCTGACCTCTGCTCCCATGTCACATTGCCTTATCTGACTCTGACCCTCCTGTCTCCTTAAAAACACCCTTGGGATTACATTAGGCATTCCTAGATAATCCAGGGTAATCTTCTCCTTACAGAACCTTTAGTGTAAATCACATCTGCAAAGTCCCTTGGCCATGTAAGGAAATCTACTCACAAGTTCTGGAGAACAGGACATGGACATTTTGGGGGCCATTATTTGTCTCACCATATCTAATTTACACTTTTTTTTTCTTTTATGGTTCCTGGGTTTGTGTCTTATCTCAGAAAATCCTTTCCTATCCCAAGATCATACCATTTTTCTTCTGTATTCTATTCTAGAAATTTTGTGCTTTTAGCTACTATGTTTAGGCTTACCATTCATTTCAAGTTAGTTTTTGTATATGGGTTTGAAGTAAGTATCAGAAGTCATTTAGTTTTTTAAATATCTAGTTTTCCTAGAATCAGCATTGAAAAGTCTATGCTCTCCCTATTGTATTACATTTAAATTTTTGTTGAAAATCAATTGATCATTTATACATGTATTGATTTCTATTCTGATTTTTTCTGAAAGCAAATGTGATTGATTCAGTCCTTGGCTTAGAATCATTGAATATCTTCTAAGACCTTAATTCATTTTTTAAAACATGACTTATAAGACCATTCATGCTGTGACTCTTCTTTTCTTTCCTACTGTTAGTTTTCATTCTCATACTTGTCTGTTCTTTACACTGAGCAAAGCATGTGGTAGTTTTCTGAATAGGCTGTGCTTGACTTCAAGCTCTACACATACTCTTCCCTCTGACTTGAGTACCTGTCCTTCTGCTTTGCTTCCTTTATTTCAGCTTGTCCATTAGTTTGCCATCACTTTCTCCAGGAAAACTTTTCTAACTATGCTATCAGAGCAAGTGCCACACTGAATGCCAGTTGTCACTAGCCCCTCCTATTTCCTTGTACATGTAGGCGCCTGGGCTGAGGGTACCACAAGTTGCCCATTCCCTGTCACCTGGCACATTCACTTGTTAAATACATGTTGATTAATCTTCTGTCACGTGGTACAGGATTATTCACAATGGTGTTTCTCATTCACAGCAATTATACTCCACTTCGAAGAAAGGGTTGGATAAAGGAAAGATGGTAAAGAGCCAGTTTTTTATTTAGACAAAATGTCAGTTAACTATTGCTGTATGAAGGGATATTCTAGTAAACATATTAAAGTTTTGGTAAATGAATTTCAATATTTACATGATAACCTTTACTATTTTATAGGTAATCTGATTAATAAAATATTTTGGGTTGGGAATGTAGTTGTGGTAGAATGCTTGCCTAGTATGTGCAACACCCTGGGTTTGATCTCTAGCACTGCAACAACTATAACAAAAATTCTGGCTAATCAAGATCATTTTGTATATGTTTTCAATTTAATAAGAGTAAAGGAGGATAAGGAACCAATGTTTCTTTAGCACATTTAATGTACTTGGTACTAAACTTGAATTTTATAACTGTTATCTAATTAAATTCCCCAAATGTGAAACAACCCTAGGGTGTCAGAATAAGGATGTTAATGCCCAGAGAGGTAATATAAGCCACTCACGGCCAGCCACAGAGTTGGTTAATGGAGAAATCAGTATTTCAATGTGGAGGTCTCTTACTCTAATAAGTTAACTCTTTCTGCATTCTTAAGAAAATAAAAAAATTTACTTACTACTAAAGCTATAGATAATTTATAAGAACTCTGTGATCTTGTAATGACTAGGGGAATTATTAAATATCAGTTGCTATTTGACTTGAATGTGTGTGTGTGTGTGTGTGTGTGTGTATATATATATATATATATATATATACATATATATATATATATATATATAAATATCCTAGTTAATGGAATTTCCTGTGTATATTTTTAGATTTCATGGTTAATATAGACCTTGTATTGGTAGATGTTTGGGTTTTAGGATGGCTGTGAGATGCTATTATAGACAGGGGAAATATCTGTCCCAAATCAGACCCCAAACAATGGTCCTCCATTCCAACAATTTTCCCCAAAGAATGCATATAAAAGGAAACAATTGAGGAGAGACAGGATATGATTTTATCATTAGCTATACCCATAGTCCTGAAGCAGAACTCTGGAAAACATGGTCTGTGTGGATCTCTAACAGAGTTGGGAGAGTCCTCTATTTCATATTATTTTACTGTGTGTGTGTGTGTGTGTGTGTGTGTGTTTTAAAAACTCACAGGGATTTCACAGCTAAGCCAGGTGTGTGGAAGTGCTTTATTGAGGAAGAAGTCATGAGAGGGTGGATTTAAACTAAATCCTGTTATTTCTTTTCTTATAAAGCCACTAATGTCATGATGGGGGCCCACCTAATGACCATGGAAGCCCATCCTATATTTTTACCTGAGGGATTCATCATCTGTGCTACTCTGAAACCACTGATGATTTGAAACCAAAACTTTCAACTGAAGACTTGAGGCCTTTTGATGTTGCTCCCTAGATTTTTTGAACTTTGTAAAAACAAAACATTATTTTCAAAGGTACATTTTAGATTTGGTTTAAATCCACCCTACTCTATTTCTTATCTCAAATATGCTCAGATTCAGTGTCCAGCCCAGCATAGCAGAGGGGTATAAATGTTAAGGACACATGACAAAATTGCCCATTAATATGATACCCAAAATAGAAAGATGTCCTAAATCAGAACAAAATATAGTTCTGTATCTCTTGACAAATAGAAATTTGCCCCCAAATGGGTATGATTCTTCCATTGAGGAAATTGTTTTTTTTTTTTTTTTAAACTGGGGATTTAACTCAGGGCACTCAATCATTGAGCCCATCCCCAGCTCTATGTTGTGTTTTATTTAGAGACAGGGTCTCACTGAGTTGCTCAGTTCCTTGCTGTTGCTGAGGCTGGCTTTGAACTTGTGATCCTCCTGCCTTAGCCTTCTGACCTGCTGGGATTACAGGTGTGCACCACTCCACCTGGCAGAGGAAATTAATTTTAAGGAAATCAAACTTCATTAATTTTCAATAAAAGAAACTTGAGTGTTTTTATAGGGTTTGGATTCCCTGGTAGAGTTTGATTTATCTTCCAATGAAGCGGGCACATTGTTTGTCTCAGTCCATTTTCTGTTGCTGCAACAAAATACTTGAGACCAAGCATTTTCTGAAGACTGGGAATTCCAACAGCATGATGCTGGTGTCTGCTAAGCATCTGGTGAGGGCCTTCTTGCTACATTATAACATGGCTGAGGGCATTCACAGTGATACAGAGTAAATTTCCTGTTATGATCTCTTTTTCTTTTCTTATAAAGGCACTAATGTCATGATGGGGGGGCCCACCTAATGACCTTATCTAATACAAATTACCTCCCAAAGGCTTGTCTTCAAATACTATTAACACCTGAGCTTTTGGAGGCACATTGAGAATCATAGCATCTCCAGAGACAGATGAACCCAGCATTTGGTTTCTCTCAGGTATTTACCTTTCCCAAATTATAAAGTGCAAAATAAAAATATGTCTGTGATTTATGTGTCAATAATAGTGATCAGTCATCCAAGAGGTGAAGGAATAATTTATAAGGTACAAAGGAACCTTGAGAAGAAGTTGGGAGTTAAGAAACAAAAGTCGCTTGAGAAGAGATGGATTTGTACTATGTGGGCTTTTGAGGATTGAGGAAGCCAGGTAAAAGCATAGAAAGCAGTCATAGGAGATCTTGTTCAGGCAGATGCAAGGGTCTGAATGCAGTGGATAATGAGATCCTGAGCAGAATCCAAATGAGAAGGAGCCAGAAATTAAGTACTACCTTACATAAAATTTTTATGCAGAAATATTGTTGATTATAAATACAGGGTCCCCAAATCAAAATGATTTAAGCAATAAGAGAATTTGTCGCTGCACAGAACTGTAAGTGCCGAGGTGAACGATGGGTTGGGCCTAAGAGTAACACAACCTGGAGCTCATTGACATTGCCAAGGACCTGGTATCTCTTTCTCTGTTCTGCAGTCAAAGTGGGTGTTTTTATAAAGGTGAATTCCCTTGTGGAATGGGGGCTGTTTGCCTCCTTTTTATACCCATCAGAAGAGAAAAAAGGAAAATTCCTCAAGCAAGGAATACAATTCACTCCCTTTAATATGATTTTAAAAACAGATTATATGGCCATCCATTGGTCAAACCCATGCCTGGGTCATAAGCTAATTGGTATATTAGCTAACCTGTAATATTTTCTGAAAGTAAAAATGGGGTAAGTCTAAACAAATATGGAGTTCTGTAGAGAAGAGGGAAGGAGGGAATGTTGAGTATAGAAGCAACAACATTGTCCAGTGATAAAGAAGTAAGTCCTTGCGCATCCAGTTCAAGAGTTTTCAAGCAAACATCAGAGCAAACTGACATCATAGTAACTGACATTCCATTTAGAGCCAATGGCACTCACCAGAGCTGATGTCAGGAGGATTTGTTTTAGGAATGTGAGAACCAGATCATTTTTTACCCAGCAACCTTATAGAGAATGATAGATACAAAGTGTAGAGCCAGAGAATATGATGTCAGGTGCAGGGCAGTAGAGAATAAACCACTAGGGTAGAGCCCAGGAGGAGGGGACATAGGGTGGGGTCTGCCGTAAGTGTTTATGGGATTGGTTGAGTGCTCAGGATAAAAGCATGAAGATGCTGAAGACTTTTCCCACAATGTTGGAAATGTGGGTCAGGCCTGAAAATGTCAAGATTGGAATGGTCTAAATTTTGGTTCTCATACTTCCATGTGTATTGGAATCACTTTGAAGGACTTGGTTAAACCATAAACTGTTGGGCTCCAGCCCCAGAGGCTCTGACTTAGTAAATTCAGGGGAAGGTTTGAGAACTTACGTTTTTAACAAGTTCCCAGGTACTGCAGGTGTTGCTTGTCCAAAGACTTAACTTTGAGAACTGCTAGGTTAGGGGAACAACCTGTCAAGCAGCCTGTCAAGGGTTATTAAACTAGTGTGTTTCAACGGTGTTGTATGAGGGCCACCTGCTGAGAATCACAGTGGAGGCTGTTCAAGGTGGTCCTTCTTTGAAGCCCCACTTGAGAGGTTTGGGTTAGCAGATTTAGAAAAAACCTACAAATCTACTTTCTATCATGTTCCCCAAATGATTTTTTTCTTTATAATTTTGAAATAGAAATGTTGCTGATTTTCCCACGCTGGCCAAAACTTGAAATCCTCCTGCCTCGGCCTCGTAAGCAACTATGATTATGGACACACCCATGGGGCCTGATGCCAGGTGATTTTACATCACTGTGGTTTGTGAACCACTCTAAGTCCTGTGAAGTTCTTTGAAGTCATCAATCACCTCTGTGTGCATACATAGTAAGCAGGCTATTGCAGTGACTTTCATGGGCCATGAGAGTATAGACTTAAGCACTGGAATTTTTGCAGCTTGACAAAGAAGAATTTGAGTTCCATGTGTGCTATGTTCTATTTGGGTGACCTTGAGTAAAGGTACTTTTGCTAGCCAGCTTTTCATTACTATGACCAAAATATCTGACAAGAATGACTTAGAGAAAGAAAAGTTTATTTTGGTTCATCGTTTCAGAGGTTCAGACCTCAGTGGGCAGATACCATTGCTCTGGCCTGAGGTGAGGCAGAATATCATGACAGAAGGGCACTGCTCCTTTTATGGCAACCCAGAAGCAGAGAAAGTAAGAGAAAGGGGTTGCAGGAAAGATGAATGCTTCCAGGGCTCACACCCAGCAAACCTTCTCCAGCCATTCCCCACCTGCCTATATCTGTCAGCCAATTAATCCACTCAAGCTAGGATGGACTCACAATCCAATCATTTTACCTCTGAATATTTCTGAATTAACATAGGAGTTTTGGGGAACACCTCATATCTAAACTCTAACAGCATTGAACTGTTTGAGCTTCAAATTCTTAATCTGAAAGATGGAATTATGAGGCAGGAACTAAGAAATGGCCATTCAAGTTCTTATACTTAGTAAGCCCTCAATATATAGTATCTCTTCTGTGTTTTCCTCATACTCCCCATTTGCAGTTGTGTGACAATGACCCACTAAAATTTTCTTGCAGTGTAAAATATTGATTGATTTAAATAAAGGGAAGGTATTAAGAGGAGGAAGGCAGAGAGAGAAAAAACTTGTTCTCTGGGTACTGCTGATGAGAAGCGAGAGGACAATGAGATTTCTTTGGATCTTGTTTCCTGCCTATTTGGTTAGGTTACAGCTCCTGACCCCCATTCACAATGCCATATGTCCCCTTCTGTTCCACCTCTAGGATTCCATCTGTGATGGATGTATGTACCCACCTAGAGAGAGATGTGCTCCTTTGTAAATATTAGAGGTGGCAGACTTACAGGGGTTAGAAGAGGGGCAATAAGGCAAAATGAGGAAAAGGCTTTTGAAGCTCAAAACAGTCTATGAAATCAAACAAAGCCAGGATGTTTTCTAAAAGTGGTCCCCAAGCTTGGTGCCATTTGGCCGATTTATTTTATTTTATTTTATGCATCTGCCTGGTCATACACCTTGAGATGGGACAATATCCCCCCCCCCCAAGTCTCTGCAGCACAAGGCTGAATAGATGAACTGTAATAAAGTGCATTGAGAGAATGCTTTGGTTTCATCAGCTCAAGTGGACTTTCTCAAATGATCCAAATAGCCTTTCTCAAGAGCCATTATTTTATTGTGTTCTTTAGTTTGTGTGAGTTTGTGAAAATGTACTTGGAATTTAAAGGACAAGACATTCTTCTTCTTTTGGCCTTAAAAGAACCCTTTCTAACTCTTACCTGCAGCTGCTCCTGCTGAGGCTTTTGCATATTCAATAAGCTCTCATAATGAACCCTGAAAATTCACATTTCCAAATCGACATGAGACAAGGAGCCTAAAATTCAAAATAAAAACACAAAAGCAACAACCTTCCCCATTTTATTCATAAGCTCTAGCATTTTTTTTCAAGGGAACCAAGTCCAAAATCACAATATTTTCAGTCTTGAAGGGAATTAAAAACAGGAGACCAAGGCGAACAGCATGTGAGTTGCACACTAGTGTTGCACATTCCACTGGTGTCAGAAACCAGATCTCATGGCTTCCATTTCAATGCTCTTTCCTATTCCACCAAGCTGTGCCACTCTGGCTAGGAACCCTTGTCTCCTTGCTCATGTGCTTTCTTCCTTGTTTTATTCCCTTTGCTTTTTGGAATAAGGCTTTGTAAATTAAAGCTTAAATTAAAAAAAAAAAAAGGTTTGAAATGAAAAAAAAAAAAAAAAAGCCAAAACCAAACTTGTACATGTACACCAGGGAGAAGAGGAGAATGAATCTCCCCACACCTATCACCCAAATTCAAAAGTTATCACGATTTTGCCACATTTAATGCATTTCCCCTATTTCCCCTCTGCTCTTTTCTTTCTTCCCCTCCTGTTCCCTTTCTCCCTTTCCTTCCCAGCGTGCTGAAGTGTTTTAAGGCAAACCATGGTGTTTAAAGCCAGGATGTGGGATGGGCTCCCCATGAGAGAGAACGACTACATTCAAAACACACAGTGACAAAGAGACTGTGATGGGGTCAGCTGTGTTGCTCATCACAACTGCACAGGAAGAGTTGTCCTGGATCTTTCAGGTACGTGAAACAATATACTCTGCTTTCATGGGATAGCAAGTTGGGACATGTATGCATTCTTCAAGTTATCTAGGAGTTTTGGCAATGACTTCAGATTTTTTTTTCAAGATCACAGAATCTTAAATAAGATTAATTTCCAAATAAACTTGCTTTTTATGTTATTGTTATCCAATAGGTGAAGTGTTTAATTTGTAATATTCAGGCATGGGTACTTAAAATATACAATAATTTGATGTTTAGTTCTTTGAAAATATGCTTCATAAAAAATTCTTCCTGTGCAGTACTATGATAAAGATAAGGATTTAATATGCAACAGTAAGTTTATTTTGTTTTATTAGAAATTAGACACATCTGATAGCAAAATGGTTACTGTGTCTAACTCGTTATCTAAATTAATTTTAAGTCAACTGAATAGGTATAGCAATTTTTGTATCACAAGCTAGTAGCTGATGACACAATTTCTAACTAGAAAGTGTGCCCATGAATTAATACATTAGCCTTCATGTAACTGCAACCCCCCTATCAGTGTTTTGATTCAGGTGTTTTTAATCTTCATTATTGAAAATATGATTATTTTTATAAGTCTCTTTGCATTTTCTGAATTACATTAGCAGAATAGTTGAGACCAATTTGATGTAAATGATTCAGAAATGCTGACAAAAATCTCCATGTGATCACTTAAAATTATGGCTTTTAAGTATGGCTGTGTTCTCCATGGGGATTGTTGCTTTTTGTACTTAGAGAGATCCCAGAAACTTGCAGCACTCTGAATAAATAACTTGGTTTATAGACCTATTTTTCCTCTTAGTTTTTACTTTATCCACAGAAGGTAAGGAAATTACATTTATTATGAGCAATTTATCAATGTATTTATAAAAAAGTCTTCCCATTCATCTTATTTATACTAAACTTTACATGTTTTTAGTAATCATCTTCTGAAAAAGTCATGAAAGAAAGCTTTGAGTAGTAGAGACTAATGAAATTATCATGTAAATATTTATTGTTATACAGATTAAAGTGATCTGAAGATGAGTAAAATCCTTTCACTTAATGACAAAGCAAAGCATGATTATAATTCAATTTTATTCTAATCATCTCAAATTTTATGAGTAAGTGGAGTGAAAATATTTAAGTTGTGGTTTTAATGATGGAAATAGTAATTTTCAATTCATAGGGATTTTGACAAGATCTCTACCAGCTCACTTTTCTAGCCTCCTAGATTGTATTTTCCAAGGAGGGAGAGAAGTATATCTCATATCCTGTGGACTTCTTAAAATGAGGCCCTCTTCCCACCAAAAGATGGACATCTGTGTCCTTTCCCCTTGGATTTGTATCAAGGGAACTTGTTACTGCTATTTGTCCTTATGGTAATGCAACCTATCACAATCAATCAAACGTTCCAATTACCAAGGTGCAGTGGAAGTGAAGTAGAAGTTCTAATCTTCCAAATAAGAAATCCAACTATTCTGAGGCTACCATTTTGGAGAGACCAAGGGGAGAGTCCCAATAGAGATAGGGGAACAGGTTAGAGGGTGCCCCCAGCTGGAGAGAGACCAAAAGGAGGAAGGGAACATGTTAGAGTCATGTACTTCCATTGCACCTTGGTAGTACAAATAACAGTAACAGGTTCCCTTGATATAAATCCAAGGGGAAAGAACACAGATGTCCATCTTTTAGTGGGAAAAGGGCCTCATTTTAAGAAGTCCACAGGGTATAAGATATACTTCTCTCCCTCCTTGGAAAATACAATCTAGGAGACTAGAAAAATGAGCTGGTAGAGATCTTGTCGAAATTCCTATGAATTGAAAGTAACTATTGCTGTCATTAAAACCACAACTTAAATATTTGACTTATAGCTGCTCAGTTAAAAGTTTTGGTATCAACCTGCTACTTGGAATTGGCATCTGAAATGGGGTAGTCTTGTGGGACTGAGCCCTTAACCTGTAGGATTTGACTAATTCCAGGTGGATAATGTAAGGATTGAATTAAATTTCAGGGTACCACATTGACACATGCTGGAGAATTGCTTGGTGTATGTGGAAAAAACCCTATCCATCAAGTGTCAGAAGTGAGGTAGAGTGTGTTTAGCGTGAACGTCGAAGGAAAAAACACTTATTCTGTTTCTCTAACACAGCCATAGTAATTGGAATACAGCCCTCATCCATGGTTCCCTGACTCAAATAACAGCATCATCTGAGATACCATTTTGGAGCTACAATCCACAAGACAATCCCAAATTTTCACGTGACATTAGTTGAGACCTCTCTGAGATCCAGATGGGGAGTTCACATTGCCTATGCAAATTCCCACTGTCTGGAATGTACTTTTTCAGGGGAACTATAAATTATATGGCAATGGACAGGGAAGTGCATAAAGGACAGGGGTCAATAGCAGGCAATGGTAATGCAACCCATCACAATCAACCAAACGTTTCAATTCCATTGTGAACAACAAGAGCAACATGTTCTTTATAGTTATATCTTAGTGTGACACAGAAAAAGGACTGGAAAGAAACCCACCAAAGTATTAATGGTCTAATCTTCTCCTGCGATAGGGGTGAAAATGTAAGGGGTGGAGGAAAATTCCAGCTCTTCTTAAACATCTGTAGGGTTTGAGTCATAAATAAGGCTCTGCACCACTGCAGGAGACTGAGAGCTGCTGCGTGTCAGATTCAAGGTCATTTAGCCATCAAAGTCCTAAAGCTGTACTTAATTCAGAATCACATGGGATGTGCTTTGTTTGCTGTTCACTTTGGCCCATCAGTATGTGCTCCACACATTTCCTGTTGTCATCTGAGCATACACAAAGATAGGCACAGAGATGATTATGGGAACTGTTTTTTTTCTCACTGTTTTCCTACAATTTTGTTTTCTGCATATGAGGTCATGGTTATTTATTTTTGCATTATAACTTCCTTATATCCTCCTTCAGGTTACTGACACATGTTGATGCCAAGAAGATAAAAAGCAGTCTTTGGTGTTTTCCAAGAAAAGGAAGCTGCATGCCGGATAGAAGGGACCTATATTCTTAGAGGAATTAGCACTTGTAAAGAATGTGTGTTTCTCTTCATGGGAAGATTTATTTTCAGGATTAAAAACAATTTCCACGGATTAGTCCTGAGCATGCCTTGGTTGTAACTGACTCCTGAGTCAACTGCCATTAATTTTTAAATTCTCTCAAAATATTTCCTTGCCTTTCTTTGCTTAATTTTTTATAGTTATAGAACAACCAAAATAAAAATATATTCACTTAAAAATATCCCACATTAAAAACTGAAAATTTACAAGATAGATAAGTTATATAGTATTGGTCTATATGATTCCTTGATTTCCAAGTCTTTTCTCCCCAAATGCTTCTAAATAGAACACATTTATTATACTCAGGATCTTATTTATAGATTACTAAGAAGTAGGAGGTGGTGGTGGTAGAGATGAGGTCAGAGAAAGAAAAAAATGTTTTGGGAAATAATGATTAAAGATTAAAAAACTTGGAAAATTGCTAGGTATATAGAAAAATATTAAATTCATAATAAGTTTAGGAAAAACAGGATAGGAAATGAAAATATTTATGGGTTATAAGATATAAGGTGTCTTTTCCTGTGTAATAAAAGCTATCTTTTCACACAAAGGAGAGAGAGAGAGAGGAATGGTTCTGTACTTGTGAAAACAAGACATGCTATGAATGATGAAGGGCTCTATTTCATCAAGGCACAGGCACAAAGCAAAGCTCAAAACAATTAGATGGAGCTATAGCGTTGCTCAAAATAGGACACTGTTTCATTATTCTACATACAGCTTGAAATCTAAACATTATTGCTGTGTATAAAAAGGTGATCTGCACATTTGTATACTGAATATCATGCATTCTTAATGCCTCTTGGTGATTTTGTTGTAAGACCACATTTAGTTCTTGCTTTCAATTTTACTATAGAAGAAAATTAAACCATCCATAAAGCCCTGAACAGTCAAAGCTCCCCTTTTTTCTCCATTTGTCAGTGAGCACTCGCTGGGCTCTTGGAAATGGACTTTCCTTGCTTGTTTTCTATAACAACTCTGTTTTGCCCAGATGGTGACAGTTGTACAAGCTGCACAGGAAGTACCAGGCCCTAGGAATGAGTGAGAAAACAATTCAGAAGTCTAGGGACTTGAATTCTTAGTAAGTTGTGTAGGTTGGGAATTTGGCTATGGCCTCGGATGAGAACTAGAGAGACGGAAACTGAATCTGTACCACAGGACATTTGAAAAAGTTTCCTTCCTTCCTAAATGGAACACTGCAATTGCTATTTTCTCCTAAATATAATAATGATATATGGTCTTTGGGAGAAAAATGCTTATGTGTAAATCAGAAAATGAAATTCTCTCCCTATCTGCAGTGACATCATTTCCTGGACATAACCCATTGTTAAAATTTTGCTGTAAACCATCAAGCATTTTCTATAAAGGTGAACACAATTTTGTCATTCTGAGACAAAACCATACAATGTTTGTCTTTTTGGGCAAGGTAATCTTTTACCTCAACACTATGTATTGAGTGTCTTTCTGGGTCATTACCTCTAATCCCGCAGCTTATCTTTCAAAAAGCTGTATTATTATTATTATTTAAATCCTTAGTTGATAGACATTGTCTGGTGCTAGGAATGGTGTTGCAAAAAATATTTGTTCACTTACACATTTCCACACTTCCCTTTTCATTTCCTATGATAAGTTCCTTCAGTATGGAATTATTTGATCAAAATGTATGTGGGATGTACATTGTAGTAAATATTGCCAATGACTTCCAGAAATCGTGTACCACATAGACTCTTACCACACGTGCATACAGTATTAAATCTTCCACAATTTTGCCAACACTAGATGTTATCCAATTTTTTTTAACTTGCCAAACTGGCAAAAGTCAAGATCTCATTTTGTTAGAATTTACATAAGAAGTAGTTTTTTTTTTTTCCAATGAATTGAGGCTAATTTTCTGCAGGAAAAGCCTATATCATTTGGCTCTGGGAGTCCTCCCCTGCTCCCTGTCTCTGCTCCCTGCCCATCAGGTGGTTGCCAGGAAGTACCAGGCATTGTCCTTTTGTTGCTGCAGACCATTCTCCCACATTAGCACAGGGGTAATTGTGTTCTGTCCCTGACACAGATTCTATGACATTTACACACATATAATCACAAATCACCATCACATACACCTCACATTATATACATAATCGTAGACATACATACCTCCCACTTTACATGCAAAATTATACATGCAATCATATCATGCCGCATCACATTATAGAGTATCATTGTGAAGCAATCAAAATCAGTGTTCTGCCCACTAGTTCAGAGGCCCATTACATTCCTTGGACACTTCCAAAGCTCTCTGATGGCTATGGCCTTTCTTGGGTGTCAGCCTCATTATTTCAGTTCTCTGGAGTCTCCCTCCTGGAGCTTTTCTGCAAGTTGAGAGCTTCTTCCCTCTGGTTGGACACATTGTACTCTAAGTGCACCATGGCTTCAGGTAAAAGGTGAGAACTGAAGTTCTTAGGTATAAACTCAGATTTATAAGAAATGATTTAGATCTGTTCTTTCTTCATCCCCTCCCCCAGCCAATATACTTTATTTTCCTTTGAATTTTGTCATAAGGATATTGAAGACTAAATTGTGGAAAGGCGTTTATGTAGTTTTGTCTTTTTTTTTTTGCATAAGACATTCTCATTTACCATTAGTCCAGTGTTTCTTTCTCAATGCCCAGTTTTCTTTATTGATTTTTTTCTTTTGTCACCAGCATTGCTCTAAACAGAACTTCTAAAATATGCTGACTTCTTTTTCTTTCCTCAAAGTTCCTCAACAATAAGACTTACTCAGAACATATCCATCCAAAACTACCGTTTAGTTAAAACACAAAGTTTAAGTTAGGGAAATACAAATTGTACAGGTCATAAGAAATTTGTAGATGACCTCTACTTTTCCACTTAAGTTTTCTGCTTGAGGTGGGATGTCACTCTTTAGACAGGAAGTTGTGTAGCAGAGTGAATTCTGAGCCAGCCAGACCTGAATTTGCATCCTATGTGTGTACCACTGCAGAATAATTTCCTTTTCTGAGTTGTGATTTTTTTTTTTTTTTGCCTATTACGTGGGGTTAATAAAAGCACTGTGAGATATGAGAATCAGTTTTGTAAACTTTGTACAATATGTGAATTCATGAAATGTCAGTAATGTTATTCTTATTAACCAAAAATTTATTGGGCATCTGTGATGTACCAATATTATACAAGGAACTAGAAGGAAAGTAGTGATTGAATATAGTGGTAATAAACATGGTCCTTGCTCTCGAGAGGCTTTCTCTTGAGTTCAGAAAGGGAACCAATCAAGGGTTCTCACTAAATTGATCATAAGGGAAATGTGTGGTGTGCACATGGGTTATTCCTGGGGCTCATAGCTCTGGCTAGGGCACACCTGAAGAGGGGAACACTGAGGTTTACCTAGGCTGCAGGGAGTCCAGGGGAGATATGTCTGGATGGATGTTTTAGTTTTTTTCTAGAATCGACTTCATTATATTGACTCAACAACATTTCTGCACTGCCTTGTGCAAACTAGGCTCAAAGAATGAATTAACCCTGGGTCCCATGCTCGAGCATTCTCACCTCTCTTGGGAGATAGAAACTGCATTGTATATATTTAGTGATAATAATTATCATTAACCTTGGTCATCTCTCTTCTGTGTGGTAGGCACTGTTCTATGAACTTTGCATGGATTAGCTCCTTTAACTCTCATAAACTTTTGAGAAACAAGCTTCATGAATGATTAAACAGAGGCAAATGAACTTAAAGTCTTATCCAAATTTGTGCCACTAGGAAGACATAGAAACATGCTTATGAGCCCTGGCTGTCATTGTCTGCTACTCACAAGTGCCATCTATCTTACTTCATCAGTGGTGTGTGCCCGATAGAAGGTCCCCTCTGAAAACCACAAATACTTCCTTCTTCAGATTCTTCCTTTCTTATTTCTAATATGCAACTTTCCTCACCGTGGTCTTTATTTCTTTGGTTTTACTCACCACATAGTTTTTTTTTTCTCTTGCCCAAACGCAAATACCACTTGATAAGATTCACCCATAGGCATTACTATTCAGTCTAAATAAGTTCATGGGACTTTTAAGATGGTGAGTCAAGGACACTGGATGAGAGGGGAAATCTGTGAATTGGGAATGAAGTGGAGGGTGAGAGTAGAGCAGAAATGCCTCCTGATATCATGCCTACCTGCCTCCCACTGTGGCCAGCTTCCTGTCCTCCTGGGCCCCCGAGGACCCTTCCCAGGGTATACCAACACTCTCTGTTTTCCTGTGCTTTGTCTTCATTTATTCTGGGCATAGGGTCAATGTTTGGGAGTTCTTTTCCTTCTAAGTACAAGGTATCCACGTGTAATTATTTTTTTCAATTGATGTTTTTTTCTTAGCAGAGAGAATTTCCTCAGGGCCTTAAGCTTTAAGAAAAGGAATGAAAAAGAAGGATTTTTACTCATCTTAATCTTTTAATTGTAAACGTTATATTTACTCATATGTGTAAATACAGAAATATATAGTGATGAAAATCAAACCTAGCTACTGTTAATAGTTTGAAATAATTCCTTCATTTCATTTTAAAACACATTATAGAATTTTAATAAACATAATTATATAAATATATATTTAATTTATATATATATGTATATATGTTGTGTATATATATAGTTAAATATATATATATATTATATATTATATATATATTATATATATATTATATATATATAATTTTGTATGAATAGAAAGGTTTTTGTTAAGATTCAGTTCCTATGTGCTAGTCATTTCAATCAGCCCAAGTCTATTGACTTCTCTATTGAATGTCTGTCATCGCAGTTGTGTTTTAATCTAAATTGACCACCAGGGCATCTGTTAACCTTTCAACATTTCTTTGTGATAAAGGTACGATCTCAAATCTTTTCCAATTCTGCCTTGCAAGTTTGCACTTTCCTTGACATCATTCTAATGTGCAGGAACGTAAGGAGATTTCTCTTCTCCTGTGCATCGGCAAGTGTCTCAGACCTGTACGTGCATCTATTATGGTGTTCCTCCAAGTCCTTTCATCTTATTCCCTACTCAATACCGCATTAAGGAACAGAAACTCTAAGAAGCACATTACATTAATGAAGAAGCCAGTGGAAAGTTAGCATTGTTGAGGCAGAAGATAAATACCCCTCCCAGGAGAACTCATTGTATATGATTCCGCCTTCTATCTGGTGGGTTGATTTGCTCAACAGGATGGATAGAAAATGATGGAGAAACGCTTGGAAACAGAGGAGTGGTGGTGAGCAACATGAGTAGCCATTTCATCAAAATTTGAAGTCTGTTCTTTAAGAACAACTACTCCAGGGCTTTAAAGGAGTGATTGAAATGAAAATTAGAATCTTTGCTTTCTTATTCTGAATTCTTCATGTGATTTCCTTTGAGTAAAGGACACTAAAAGTAGCCACAAAAAAAATATTGGGAAGAGTTATTTATCAAGAACTCATTTATCGTAGAGAGTTTTTCCACCCCAATTATTTTTTCTACCATTGCAGTGGA
This sequence comes from Spermophilus citellus, assembly GCF_964194105.1. Taxonomy (NCBI): domain Eukaryota; kingdom Metazoa; phylum Chordata; class Mammalia; order Rodentia; family Sciuridae; genus Spermophilus; species Spermophilus citellus. The sequence continues at coordinate 48,894,088 of NC_138191.1, read as the reverse complement.
TGTACTGTTATCTCTGAACTATAAAACAGAGAAGGGGAAACTCTCATCCCTGCAGAGATAATTGAAGTTGGAGTATTTCATATACTCTGGAGTAGAAAATGCAGACACTATAGTGTATACAGTGAACAAAGGAAGACAGGCAGGGTGTTAACCTTCCCTTTGCCCAGTCTATGAGCTGAAATAAAGTTTTTTTTTTTTTCATAGCAACAAGAAGAGTTAAGAATTGGTTAAGCTGAAAGTGCTCTTGTTTGAGACACTCTGAGACAATTCAAGGGTAGGAAGGGGTGTGGAGAGTGGAAACCCTGGAAGAAATACGTTTTAACAGATAGGGTCCTGAAACAAATTTAGATTCCCTCTAATTTTTGATCAGACCTGATGACAAATGCATTTTTAATCCATATATCCATTCTCTCATACTGGTCTTTTAAACTCTTTTGATATGTTGATATGGATGAAATACCCAAGGTTCTTCCTTTGCTTAAGCAGATGGCTCCATCTTTGAGCTCCAATGTGCTACAAATATTAATATTTTTAAAGGGGTGAAACTATGGGTTAAATCTGACATATCACTTTTTTTTTCAGAAATAATGTTTTATTTATACATAGCCTGTCAGTACAGTCCTTTTATCATCGAGTAAGGCTGTTTTTGTAAGGCAACAGTAGACTTCAGGGTTTGCATGACCCACAAAACAAAAAATATACTATCTGGTCCCTATAAGATTGTTGAACATTGGTATTTAGTAAATCCAAACTTATATTAATATTTAATTTATATTTTATGCATCTAGTCCCAGTAAGCTTCCTTGTAAATGGTTGTGGATGGTTGGATGGTAGATCTCACTACCTTTCCATTAATGGGTACAGCTCCCATACATATCCTATGGATGTTATGCAAGGCAAGATGAATGATCTTGGTAAATAAGATTTTTCTTTCTTTTTTGTTTTGAGATAAGGTCTCATTCTGTTTCTCAGGCTGGCCTGCACTCATGATCCTCCTGCCTCAACTTTTTAGGTAGTTAGGATTCCAGGTGTATGCAACCATGCCCCTTTAAGATAGGATTTTGTTTTTGAAAAAGATGATGTATTTGTGCTGATGTTTTCTATTTGTGCTGTAACAAAGTGCCACAAACTTGATGGCCTGAAACAACACATATCTACTCTAACATTCCTGGAGATCAGATGTCTAAAATGGGTTGGTAGGGGTATGTTCCTTCAGGAGACTTCAGGAAAAAATCGGTTGTCTTACTTTTCCTAGCTTCTAGAGGCTGCCTGCAGTCCATGGCTCAACACTCCTTCTTTATATGATTGTGACAGTTTCTTTCATCACATCTTTTCTACAATCCTCCTGATGCTTAGAAAAACCCTGTGGTTACATCAGACCCAGGTGGATAATACAGGATCATCTCACCAGCTTGAGATCCTTAACTTAATCCCATTTGCTGAGTCACTTTTGCCATGCTTATGGTGATACATTCACAAGTTTAGGGGATTGGGTTGTCCGTATCTTTGGGGGTCTGTGACTCTATCTTAGGTGGTAAATGCTTACTTTCCCCTCTATCTAGATGTCTTTACCATAATTTATTGATTGGCAAGCAGGGCAGTACTAATATTTGTTTTTAAACCAGTGGTTTAAAAATTCTTATAGGTATTTTATTTACATTTTGAATGGAAAGTATGAGATACATTTAGTACTTCAAAGAGGACAGTAGGGTATTTGGGAGATGATTGAATCTTGATTGCATTGGAAAGTAAATGAATTATTTACTATGTAAGTACAATGCATATTTGCATAAATAAAGCACTTTCCAAATGAGCAGTCATTTTCCACTGCATGTTTTAAACAAAAGAGAATGATTTCACATTTTCTAAATACATGACTGCTCTCACCCCATGCTAGGTATAAGACACTCTAACATTTATCATCCATACATGCAATATATCTGAATAATTCAACAAGAAATACATAGTTTTATAGATAGATAATCATTCTTTCACAGATGTTTCTAATTAATCCTATCACTTGTACCAGAGGCATTTTTCTCTATCTTCTAAAAATGGGGTATAAATTTTAAAAAAATATTTTTATTAACATGTACAATGCTTTTAATGAACTGTTGTCTACTTATTGTGGACCTGGTTGCAATTTCACCTGCTAGAAAGTTTCTGGGTCCAAATGGTTTCAGCGCTTGTGGGCAAGCATGTTAGGTACCATAGAATATTATGTTCATTTGAGTGTCTTTATAGCTGTTTAGCATAAACTCAAATTGCTCTTTCTTTATTTCAGTGACAAGGTGTTTCATATCCTCATTTCTCTTTCTTGAGCCCTATCCTCAGTTTCCTATGATTCCTTTTTTTCTTGCCTCTTGACTTCTGGTCTCCCATTACTTTGTTCTCTAAGCTCCAAAGCACTTATTTTCATACAAGTCTTATTTGGCATTTACCTGGGCTTCCTCTATTGTTATTCCCATCTTCCTAACTAAACTGTATGTTCTCTGAGTGCCAAGCTGCTGGTGGAGCTTTAGCCCAAAGCATAACATCCTATGCATAATAAATGCTTAGAAAACTGATGCTGATGAGACCAACTGCAGCTCACCCATTTTCTTTTCTGGTACCTTCTGTTGGTTATAGTCTATCACCATTTATGTCTGGATCAGGTTGAAGCCACTGATTGAATTGCTTAAACAAAGTTTTGGCCATGTTGCTTTCTGTTGTTTGTTTTCTGTCTTTTTTCCCCTTCCGGTCGGCTATTTAGTATGTTCAAAACATTCTGTCCTCTCCAGCTGGACACCAAATCCTTCTGCTCTTTTTGATTGGCCGCCCTTCCTCCATTCAACTAGTCATTTTTACCCTGCCAGCACCTTACAAGGGCCAACTTTTTCTCCCTGTCAGCTCTGTGTTTGTAGCTTGTTCTTTATCTTGGAAGATTGTGCTCATGTCTGGTTGTGGCAGAAAGGCTGATGCTGTACAGTTTTTGAAATTTTCCTTACTTCCTATGGGTTCTAAATGTTCTTCATTTCTAGTTCTATTTGGAATATATTTTGACTTGTATTATAGATGGTTATTTCTCTCTCCTTATTAAGTTTTTGGAATTTTGAGGAAAAAATAAGAATGAAATCTTAGTTTTGATTTGCATTTCTCTAATTGCTAGAGATGTTGGACATTTTTTCATATGTTTGTTGATTGATTGTATATCTTCTTCTGAGAAGTATCTGTTCAGTTCCTTGGCTCGTTTGTTAATTGGATTATTATTTTTATTATTATTTGGTGTAAAGGTTTTTGAGTGCTTTATATGTCCTAGAGATTAGTGCTTTATCTGATGTGCTTAAGGTAAAGATTTTCTCCCATTCTGTAGACTGTCTAATACCTCACTGATTGTTTCTTTTGCTGAGAAGAAGCTTTTTAGTTTGAATCCATCCCATTTATTGATTCTTGGTTTTAATTTTTGTGCTATGGGAGTCTTATTAAGGAAGTAGGGGCCTAATCCGACATGATGGAGATTTGGGCCTACTTTTTCTTCCATCAGGCTCAAAGTCTCTGATTTAATTCTTAGATCCTTGATCTACTTTGAGGTGAATTTTATGCATGGTGAGAGATAGAGGATTAATTTCATTTTGTTCCATGCGGATTTCCAGTTTTCCTAGCACCATTTGTTGAAGAGGCTATCTTTTCTCCAATGTATGTTTTTGGCACGTTTGTCTAACATAAGATAATTGTAGTTATGTGGGTTAGTCTCTGTGTTCTCTATTCTGTACCATTGGTCTACAGGTCTATTTTGGAGCCAATACCATGCTGTTCTTGTTACTATTGCAAAGATTTCATCTCATTCCAGTCAGAATGATAGCTATCAAGAATACAAACAACAATAAGTGTTGGTGAGGATATGGGGGAAAAGGCACACTCATACATTGCTGGTGGGACTGCAAATTGGTGCAGCCAATGTGGAAAGCAATATGGAGATTCCTTGGAAATCTGGAAATGGAACCACCATTTGACCCAGCTATACCACTTCTTAGTTTATACCCAAAGGACTTAAAAACAGCATACTACAGGGACACAGCCACATCAGTGTTTATAGCAGCACAGTTCACAATAGCTAAGTTGTGAAACCAACCCAGATGCCCTTCACTAGATGAATGGATAGGAAAACTTTGGTTTACATACATAATGGAACATTAGTCAGCATTAAAAGAGAATAAAATCATGGCATTTGCAGGCAAATGGGTGAAGTTGGAGAATATCATGCTAGGTAAAGTAAGACAATCCCAAAAAACCAAAGGCTGAATGTTTTCTTTGATATGAGGTTGCTGACTCATAATGGCGATAGGGGTGGGGAGCATGGGAGGAATGGAGGAACTTGAGATAGGGCAAAGGGGAGGAAGGGGTAGGGAGGGGGCAAGGAGGTAGGAATGACAATGTAATGAGTTAGACATCATTACCCTAAGTACATGTATGAAGACATGAATGGTGTGAAAAAACGTTGTGTACAACTATTGACTTGAAAAATTGTGCTCAATATGTGTAATATGAAAAGAATTGCATCCTGCCATCATGTATAACAAATTAGAATAAATAAATAATTTAAAAAGAATGAATGGCGATATTTCCATGGCAAACTAGCATGCACTGGGGACTAGCTCATTATAAGAACTTGATGGATATTTGGAATGGAAATTTCACAGTCTTTTCTGCCCCTGATTCAAGTTTATCTTGTGATCAAGGATAGTTTCTGTAATGCAAAGATCTGCTGTTCTTAAATAGTAAAACTGTCATCTAGATTCACTGCCAGCCCAAAGCCTTGCTCAAAATGAATGATTCTGCTCATTTCTTAAAGCATGTGCTTCTAATTTGTTAAAATGATAATTACTAACTACTAACTGCTTCAATTAAATGTATCATGTGCTTCACATATTGCAAAGGTATTTATAAGGAACCTTTATAATTTAGTTTATATATATATAAACTGGGCAAGTTAGTTTCTATGTATCTAGGTTTTTATTCTGTAAAACAGGGATAAATACTGTAGACAAGATTCCCAGTTCTTTTTGTTTTCAGTAATTCCTAATAGCTCTACTTCTAATGTGTACCATTCCTCCATCTGCCACAGATCTGGTCTAATATTTCTGCTCTTCACAGAATTCTCCAGAAGATTTCTCTTATGGATGTAGATAGCTCCTCTGGTAGAAAAAGGCCATTGATGTGTGATGGGTCCACTAGCTGGCCTCATCAATGTGTCCTCTCCGTGACTTAGTTGTACTGAGGGTAAAAACTGAGAAAATCAAAGTGATGAAATTTTTCTGAGAAGGGTGAACAATTATTTTGTGGCAATTTAAATGATTAAAAAAAAGGATGCTATCTCAGGTCAGGGATGTAAATTAGTAATTAAACTTTCCTCAAGTTTTATAGAGACTTCAAGACTGACTTAAGATACCTGCCCTGGACCAACACAGAGTGAGGCCCAGAGCTGGATAGTTAAAGAGAAGGTGCTGTGTCACCCCAGGGTCAGAGTGCTCCTTGTTCACAGTGACATTTGTTGGGGCAGCTCTTACAAACAAATGAGGGCCCACATTTGTTAATGAAACTGACCCACAGGTGCAAAGCTTGCCGGTTTCAGTTCTAGTTTTGCCCTTCAGAGATCAGTGACAGTCAACCTTGGAGGGGACCATCTGCAGGCCTATGGGAAAAAGGTCTGATTTAAAACATGTGGGAAAGGAAGAAGTACATTTGAAAGCTGATTAATCACTCTCTGCTTTCAGAGAGCTTCCCCTTTGCACCTCTTACCTTGTTTTTTACCCACGCTGCAAAACTATTTTGGAATCTGATTTAACCAAGATACTGGTTCCTGTTTTCAATTTCTGTATCTAGTTGAGAGATACAGATGAGAGGCAGGGAAGTGACTTTAGAGGTTTGGAGTCTTGCCAGGCTTAGCAGGTATCTTCCACAAGAGCCAGGCTGATGATCATTTCTGATGTCCGTCTCTGGGGAGCTCAGAGTACCCTGTAGATATTGTCTTACTCATCCTACCTGAGGCAAGTTGAAGAAGGTCAGCATTATCGCAAAGATTTTTTTTTTTAACTTCACTCTTAGGTAGAAGAGATAGAAAAAAAGGAACTTGGCACCCATCAATCAGAGACAGACATACTTAAAAATATGATTCGAAAGAAATAATTTTGCTGCATTGTCTTGGGATGGGAGGAGGAAATCATCAGTGATCCAATCATGTTTCACCTGAGGAGGTTGTTATAAAGGATGAGAATGTAGTGCAGAGATCAGCATTGACTTTCAGGATGGGCATGTTACAGACGCATGTCCACTTGACATATCCTGAGAGGTTGGCCACTGATTTAAGGCAACTTCTCTAAATTGATTGGCTTTATGCTTTCAAGCTTTGCTCGTTCCATTATTTTGTTGTTGGCCCCCAAACAAACAAAAAACAAATTCACATTTTTAGTTTTAGTTTTGAATGGAATTAATCGGAAACACTACAGAATCAAAGTGTTATAGGGCTGCATTTCCTGTCATGTCATGAAAGTGTTCAATGATGAACCAGCAAATCTAAATGATTCCTCTGCTCTGTTGCTGTGAATCTTTACTGGAAGCAATGCACTAGCAACTCTCAGTCTTGAGTTTCTTCATTTACAGAATGAGAGCAGGAAACACATGAGCGCTAAGACCCCTTCCAGCTGTACAATTTCTAGAAGTCCAGGGCATGTTCCATTGCTTGTCACTCAGGGGGAAACATGCAGAGAATATGGAAATCTCCTCACCAGAAGTTCCTCTCGCAGGCTTTCCTTTGTTAGAACCATGGTTACAATTAAAAAAAAAATCTCACATGATGGACTACTTATTTGTGGTAGGAAAAAAATTCTAAAATATAGATAAACAAAATAAAAACCATGCATAATCTTACCGCTCTTGGGTAATTACTGTCAATAGCTTGATATTATTGTTTCTAACTTTCTTTTCACACTTGTGCATACATACCCTGTAGATATGCAAGTGACACCTTGAAAGCGTAAAGTTTAAGTGTACTAAGAAAACTGCACTACCAGATGCTCAGCACATGCCAGAGTTTGGAAGATATTATGAAATAGCTCTTTACTTTCTATGTATCAGTCATCCAGGTTTGCCTCACATGGATGATGATTTTTGTCTTTCTTCCTTCTGCCTAGTTTATTGGTTCTCTTGATTTCCTTTCTTGAAAAGTTTGAACCTGGCCCTTTTTATCCTGTGTTTCCTTGGAAGGGATTTTTATTTGTTCAGAATTAAACATTTTCAGGCAAACAAATTTTGGTTGTATTGATGCTTCATACAGCAATAAATTCAATACCCTACAAGGTTAATAGTTTCTCTTGTGCAAACTTAAATAGACACAAACAATCTAAAACAGAACAAAACAATAATTATAACAACAGTAACAACAATATAAAGAATGAAAACCCCCAGAACTCCTCCTAGGAAGAAGAAGAAGGAGGTAAGGAATGCAGTCTGACTTGCTTTGTATTGATAATTATCAGTACTGTCTCTACCTGGCTCAACAATCTATTTGAAAACTGTGATCATACTTAATGCAGTTTGAAACCCACTTCTTCACATAATAAATAGTCACAAACACTTCCACATCATCGAATATATGTATATATATATATATATATACACACATATATATGTATATATATATATATGTATATTTTGAAGATCAATATTGTTACACTAAGGAGATATAACTTATCTGAACTACTCCCAATGGTTGGACTGTTATTATCTTGTGTTTGCTGATATAGAAAATATAGCCTCACATTGGATGAACAAACCAGGGTAATGGTGTAGTTTTTAAGGCTTTGTTTAGAATTCTTTACATCCATGATAGGTATGTGGTGTGTGACCATGGTCACAGAAGACATTACAACAAATCATGTCACCATAACTCTCAACATGAGCCTCTCAGTATAGTCCTCTAGGTAGTCACAACTGATCGATTGGAGGTGACAAGCTAGTTGAAGTCTAGGCATTCTGTTTTTTTAGGTCCTCCTCTTGCCAAAAGAAACAATGGAAAGGTATTATTATCATCCATTTCACATTGATGGTCACAGCAAATTATTTTATAATATATTCATGTGAACCTTACTGTGTTGGTTATTTGCAGAAATGATATAGGTTGTTGTTATGGACTAAATATTTGTGTCTCCCTCAATATATCTGTTGAATCCTCAATTCCCCAATGTGACAGTGTTTCAAGAAAGGGTCCTTATGGAGCTAATTAAGGATAAGTGAGGTCATAAGAACTGGGCCTGATTCCAGTAGAATTTGTGTTCTAATTAGAAGAGACTTGAAAAAGTTCCCTGTCTCCCTCTCTGCCATGTGGGAGCGCAGCAAGAAGGAAGCTCTCTAGGAGCCAGGAAGAAGGCCCTCTATCCAGAACTTGAGGATACAGAGATGCAAATTAGTTAGCACATTGATTTGGGACTTCTGGTCTCCAGAACTGTGAGGAAATAAACTTCTCTTGTTTAAGCCATGAAGCTTATCATATTTTGTTATGGTAGCCTAAACTGAAGAAGACAGATTTTGGTACCAAGAAATGTGATGCTGCTATAATAAAAACCTAAAACTGTCGAAGTAGTTTTGGAACTGGATGTTGGGTAGAGACTGGAAGAATTTTAAGAGGCATGGTAGAAAAAGCCGAGATGGTGATAAAGTGGCTATTGGCAGAAATACAAACAGCAAAGGTGAATCTGGTGAGGACTTAGGAGCCTTGGAAAAAGGCTTCCATCTACTCAGTGAACACATAAATAATCACAGGGTGCTGGTAGAATATGGACATAAAAGTCCTTCTGTGAGGGCTCAGAGGGAAAAGAGGAACAGGTTAGAGGAAGCTGGAGAGAAGCAATTCTTTTAAAAAAAAGTGTCAGGGAACCTTGCTGAATTGTGTTCTAGAGTACTGTGGAGGGTGGAACTTGTGAGCACCTATATTGGATATTTAGAGAGGAGATTTCTAAGCCAAGTATTGAAGGTGCTGCTTAGGCCTTCTTCAGTGCTTAAAGGAAAATGTGAGAGGGGAGAGATGAAAGGATGAAGGAATCATTAAGCAAAAAGGAACCAGAACTTGAGGATTTGGAAAATCTTGGCCCATCTATATTAAAAACAAGCAAGCAAGCAAACAAATAAAAAACAAATGGGGAGTGAGAGTGAGAAAGATTGTTCTACAAAGAATACTAAGGGTATAGTTGAACAGATATTTGATAAAGAGATTGAAATGGTTAATGTTATATGTCAACTTGACAGGCAGTGGGAGCTGGATATTTGGTTAAGCACCACTCTTGATGTGTCTGTGGGCGTGTTCCTGCGTGAGGTTAACATGGACTTGAAAGAGTGAGTAAAGCAGATTGTCTTCCCCACGGTGGGCATCTATCTGAATGAGAAAACAAAAGGTTGAGGAAGAAAGAAGTCACTCTCTCAGCCTGATTTTAGCTTAGACACAGAACTTCTCTGACTTCGTCCTGGGACTTATACTAGAACCTATACCTCTGGCTCTTCTTGGTTCTTGAGCCGTACCCTGGAACTATATCATTGGCTTTCCTGGATCTCCAGCTTGCATATAGATCTTGGGACTTCTTAACCTTGTAACGGTGTGAGCTAATTTCGTACTATGAACCTCTTAATATTATATATATCTTCTATTCCTTTTTTTTTTTGGAGAACCTGCACTAATACAGAGATTGTGGATGTGACTCATAACCCTCTCAGTAGGAGCCAGCAATAGAAGTTGGGTCATAACAGCTAAGACACTGCCAATCTGAAATAAAGTGGACAGAGAAGTGTGACAGAATGAAGGAAGGCTATTTAACTTCAGAGATTCTATAGGACCAGAAAAAAAAAAAAGAACTATTTGGCTAGGAATGTGTGCTATTTTTCAATAATTGGAAGGATAGCTCCAAGGGTGATTCAGAGGATGATTCAGAGATCATTAAGGCTGCCACTTCCTCTAGGGCCCAGGTAGCAAGGCTATTTTCACCTCAGTGTCAGAGGGCAGGGCCAGCCCAGGGAACTTTATGGGCACACTGAACTGGATAAGTCTGGAGAGTGGGACTCTGAGTCCGTAATATTTACTCTTGAGCCTTAGGATCTGATGAAATTTGCTTTCCTAGGTTTAGGCTTTGCTTGGGACTCATAACCCCTTCCTTCTTCCCTGTGTTTCCCTTTTGGAATGGTAATGCCTATCCTATTCCTGTCCAAGTATAGTGTTTCTTGAGCATATAACTTGCCTCATTTTACAGGTTCACCGCTGAGGAGGAATCTTGCCTCACCATGAATTTGTACCTTGAATGTCACCCATATCCGACTTAGATGATATTTAGAGGGGACTTTGGACTTTAAAATTCAGAGTTGATGCTGGAAGACATTAAGTCTTTTGAGGCTGGTGGGATAGAATGAGCACATACTGTATACAAGGAGAACATGAATTTTGAAGGGCTAAGGTTGAATGTTAGGGACTGAATCCTTTGTCAATTTGAGCTAAGACAGTTGGTACATTATTGCAATCATTAAAAATCAAGTGTTAGAATTTTCCCCTAAAAGTTATGATTCATTTGCCCAAACCTGAGAACAATGTTTCCATGTGAGAGTCAGAAATTTGGAAAAGTTGTGACTAACTTGGACCTGAACAAACAACAGAATCATGGGATTGATGAATAAGAAAGGAACTCCACTAGGTTCTTCAGCCTCCTATCGATGTAGTGATCATTTTCCCAAATATTGCAAGGCTTTACTTGAATTGTTTATAAAATACGTTTTCTTTGAATGAAACTTACATCTACCTAATTATACCTATATCCATCAGAACTAATTCTGCTGTCTGTACCTGGCAGACATTACCTTTGTAGATGCTGTAATAGTTAATTAGATGTGTTTACTTCTCTGAGACATGATATCCAGATATTTAATCAAACACTCGGAACGTTTCTGTGAAAAGGAGGAGATTTACATTTGAATTGCCCTTGATAATATGAGTAGTCCTCATCAAATTAGTTCAAGGCTGGAATAAAACAAAAGGATGACCTCCCTCAGCAAGAGAAGATTCTCTAGCAGCCTGACTTTAGACTTCATCTGTAACCTTGACTTCCCTGGTTCCAAAGCGATTGGCTCTCAACTTGACCTGGAAGTCTTCCTTGAATCTCCAGCCTGCTGACCTCCCTTATCCAAAGTTTGAACTTGCTAACCCTCCATAATTGTGTGAGCCGATCCTTAAAATAAGTATCTTTCTATATTCAGTTGTTGTTGTACTTATGATGGTTTGACATGGTCTTTTGGCTTTCTAATAGTGCAAACATGATATGCATTCAGTGGAAACTATACTTCAAACTTAGAATGTTGGTCTTGGGCTAGTGACAGGTGGTAGGATACTCTCTTGCAATGCTGGGAAGTAACAGTGCAGCTACAACTCCCAATCAATCACGTGATCAGGACGGAAAACAAGGATGTTCCATAGTATTGTACGATAGATTAGGTGTATTCAACACATTTTTGACTTAATATTTTCAATGTATTAGAGTGTAAATAGAGAAGCATCTGTTTGAACATATTCTACTTTTTTTGAAGGAAGCTGATTAATACAGATATATTATACTCTTCTCTTCAAAGCCATGTATTGTTTTCCATCTCAGCATTATATAAGTCAGATCCTTTCTCAAGGCCCTACATGATAGTCCTCTCATATCCTCCACCTCTAAATCCCTCACCAGCATGTCCTACTCCATCTCTCTATCACTCTATTTCAGACACACTGGCCTCCTAGCTATCTATCTCCATGTAGCTGCCTTTGTGATTTCTTCTGACTGAATGCTAAGTCATCAGCCATTCCTGGGCCTGGGTCTCTCGCTTTCTTCATGTCTTCAGTCAACTATGATTTCTTTCAGTGATGTCTTTTTTCATCTCTTTTTAACATTTTCAGTGTTCCCTTATAAAATTTTCTGTAACCCTGTCTTTTTTCCTTAGTTCTAACCACAATCTATTATTCTGTATATTTTACTTTTATTTTGTTTGCTATCTGATTCTCTTTTGGAGTGAAATTTCTGTGAGAGTTAGAATCCTTACATTTTTAATTCTATGTTCCCAGCACCTAGACTACTGCCTCAGACATAAGTGGGAAGTCCAGGAAAAAACAGTGGACATTTTAGTTGTCTAGTGAGGGAAAGCTTTGCTTCCAAGTCAGCACCTTGAAAGTGGCATTATCTAAGAAGAAAGCTCTGTCCTCACATGGCAGAAGGCAGAAGGCAGAAAGGGTCAGACTTCTACTGGCAGGCCCTTTATAAGGGCATCTGATCTTATTTACAAAGGAGAAGCCTCAGGACTCAATCAGTCCACAAAGGCCACACTTTCCAATGTAACACATTGGGGATGAAACTTCAATATGAATTTTGAAGGGGAAAAAACAAAACAAAACCAAAAAAAACCACTTAAGCCACATCAAGAGCCAAAGTCTCTTTCCTTAGTCTTGTCATTTCTGTTTAATTTTTTTCTCTTTTGTGCAAATGGTACAAAAGTCTACATATTTAATAATTTCTTTGGGAGTTTTCACTTCTTTTTATAAAGTGCTCCTCACCTATATGTTATACAAAGCCTCTGATATCCAATTATTTTGCAAACCTTTTCTCTTGCTAATCTATTGTCAGTTTATAATGCATATAGCTCTAGAGAACCTAAGAGTGTATATAGAATTTTCCTCATTTACAAAAGACACCTGAGAGACCCATGGAGAATTTTCTCCCTATGAAATGTTTGTTATTTGGTTTGTATGCTAGACCATAAGTTTCATAAAGTCAGGCATATATATTTTGCGAAATACCGAATCTCCTGAATCTAGCATATTGTTTTATAAGTACAGTCACATGTCATTTGACAATGGTGATACTGAGAAATGTGTCATTAGGTGGTTTTTGTCCTTGTGCAAACATAAAGTGTACCTACATAAACCAAGAGGGTATTGCCTACTACATGCCAGAGCTATATTGTAAACATAGGCACACTGTCATTTATGTTGTCTGTCTTTGACTGAACTATCATTATGCAGCATCTGATTGTATAATTATTAAATAAATTATATGTAAATATAACTCATATATATAATACATAAATGAACTAGTATAATACAAAAATATTTGTAATATGATAACTTTTTGAAGTGTTAAATATTGAACTGATAAAAGATAAATGAGTATTATGTTATTATCATTACCACCACTACATCTCTACCTTCTATTGTCTTTCAGTAGTAATCTATGTGTCAAATCATGTCCGTTGATTTTTCACTGTGTTTTCTGGAGCGTTGTTATAAAATATGAAGCTTAAAGATGGTTATTAATCTTGTATTCAATATTGGTAATAAAAAGTTTTAATTGTGTGGCTAAATGGAATAAAATTCTTTTATTGGAAATTATTGATTACAATGTCATGATATTCAAGAATATTGCTTGATATAATCAACCATAGCATAGGACAAAATGCTGAAACTGATTCTAGGACACCAGGATAAATTAATTTTCAAAAAGGATTATAGAAAATGAGTCATCTGTCACGAATTGGTGTGAACATACTTTATATACAACCAGAGATATGAAAAATTGTGCTCTATATGTGTAATACGAATTGTAAAGCATTCCACTGTCATTTATTAAAAAAATCAATAAAATTAAAAAAGAAAATTAGTCATCTGAATTAAAGATGTGCTTAACTAGTCATACTTTTTGTTTTGGTCTCTCAGATTAACTCTGATTCAGCTGAATGGAAGCATGAATATACTATTAGGTAATACAAGACTTTAGACAGACATCCGTCTTGGTGAGAGTGTGGAATGTACAGTGGGTAAAAACTCTGCTAAAGTTATTAGGATAAATGCAACAATTTAAAATTTCATGATCATCTCATGTGACCATCATCACATATTAGCTGATACTCACCCCTACTTCTTCTCGTTTCCTAACACTGCTAAAAGGGTGGTTCAATTTAATATTTTTGTGTTGAAATTAAATAATTGGGTATGTCTTTCTAATTTAGTCATAAAATTTTCTTTGCTGTAAAATTTTAACACTAGGAAATTTACATATTGTGCTTGAAATTTAATGCATTAAGATTATAAAAATTAGGTCAACTAAATTGTGGTAAAGGCTGCAATGACCACAGAGAAAATGTCTGAACATAGTAATTTGGCAGACTTGTAAAAAATTAAAGTGCCTCATCCAAATTTGTTGTTGTTTTAGTCAATGACTCCTTCTTATCAGGATACCATGTAGGAATTCAAATCAAGAATCATTTGAGTCTATCTCTCTGGGACCAGACTCACTGATCACTTTAATTCAGACTGCATCCTCTGGGCTAGGTTAAATGGGGTTGGGGTTAGTGAAAAGGATGGAGCTGGGGTCTCCTTGCTAGTGTTATCACTGAATTTTATTGCACATGGACTGCTCAGCTGAGCAGAAAGCTATGGATTTCATGGATAAAGATACAAAGGGCATGGAATTTAACCTACTCAGTTGTGGTTTGGTGGTCTTCTAACACATACCTTGCTCCAAGTAAAGTTCTACAGCAAGTGTCATAAAGAGATTTATTATAGCAATATTTTCAAGGATGCAAACTACTTGCATCAAAATCTTCTGGGTTTCATATGGTACCACAAAAGACCTCAAATAGCCAAAGAAATCTAAGTGACAAAACTGAAGGCATCATAGTTCTGACTTTAATTATATTACAAAGCTGTTACTATGGAAGCAGTATGCTATTGGCATAAACGCAGAAATGTAGACCAATGGGACAGAATAGAGAGCCCAGACATAAACCCAGGCATAAATGGTCAAGTAATCTTTGACAATATGGAAAGAGCAGCTTTTTATATGGGAAAATCACATATCCATATCCATTGGATCCACTATAGCCAAAAATCAACCTCAAATGTATTAAATACTTATACATAAGACTTGAAACCATAATTAACTTGGCGGTGGCCGGGGGCACCTCCTTGGCATTGATCTTGGCAATGTATTTTTTTTTTTAATATGGCACCTTTTAAAAGTACAAGCAACAAAACCCAAAAATGCAAACAATGTGATATCAAACTAAAAGCCTCATTTTAGAAATGAACAAACAAAACCACACAAAGCAATCAACAGAGTAAAAAGACAATCTATGAAATAGGGGGACAATTTGCAAATGTCATACGTTAGTCCATTCTGGCTGCTATGATAAAATTACCATAGACTAGCTAGCTTATAAACAACAGAAAGTCACCTCTCGCAGTTCTGGAATCTGGAAAGTCACAGACCAATACTGGGAATTCAGTGTCTGATGAGGGCTCATTCCTGCTACATCCTCACATGGTGGAAGAGAAAACAAGCTGTCTTGAGCCTCTTTTATAAGGACACTAATTGTGTTCATGAGGGTTCCACCCTTAGGACCTAATCAGTCCCCAAATGCCCTACCTCTTAATTCCATCCTCTTGAGAGTTAGGATCTCAACACATGAACTTGGGCGGGATGCATATATTCAGACCATATCACCATGTCTTAGCAGTTATGCCAGTAAATTTCTTAAAATATCTTTCTCTTTCTCTTTCTCACTCCTGGTGATTCTGTTTCTCTGGAGAACCTAATATCTTGGCATACAAAGATTTCTTGGGGGATCAAGGATATATTCTCTGGCTTTTATAATTAGAACTTTTTAATTTAATTATAATTTTTGTGTGTGTGTGTGTGTGGTGGTGGTAATGTGAACTGAACCTCTGAGAGCTCTACCACTGAGCTACGTTCACAGCTCTTTTTTATTTTTGAGACAGAGTCTTGCTAAGCCGTCCATTCCAGCCTCAAATTTGCGAGCCTCCTGCTTCAGCCTCCCAGTAGCTGGTGTGGACCACCATGACTAGTGTGCACTTAATTATAATCTTAATAAAATTTCATATTCAGGATCATCTGGATAACTATCTCCTATCAGAATGTCATGATATTTTTGTGGTTGAGTTTTAATTGTTGGGGCTATTGGGTATCAATAGTGACAATATTTAACTTTTACTATTTTTGAAACTGGAGTACATAGACCTCTACATAGTATTTCCAGATAAAACACAAGAGGCCCAGTTAAATTTAAAGCAACATACAATTTTTAATGTAAGTATATCCCAAATATTACAGAGAGCTATTTATATTAATATTTTTTGGTTGCTGTTTGTCTGAAATCCAATTACCACAGGGGATCCTGTACTTTTATTTGCTAAATTGAGCAATCCAAATTTGGAGGGTTGATTCCTGAGGTCCAAGCCTTCTTGGATTTGAAGGTGTTCTTTGAGTATGTGTTTGTGGGGAGGTAGGTGGTGCTTTTCTGTGCTTCTCTATACTGGTTCATCAACCTCTGTGCGGTTTATCGATGCCAACAAACTATTGGGAGACTGCTTTGCAATTTGGGAAACTAATGTTGGTTTATGATGGGAGAAATTTTTGGCTTATTAAATCTGAGGTTTCTCTGTGGCTATGTCCACTTGGGAAACCAGATAGCATAGACAAATACACCAGGAGGAATTCAGACTTAGAGTAAAGGGAATGGATGTTCTTTAGGAATAACTTTGATTGGTATAGTCAGCCTGATGAAGTTACCATTTCTTCAGAAATTTTTTATTGCATAATTTGGACTATATATATATATATATATTTTTAAAAAAACTGATATATTGGACATCGCTTAGGCCTACAACGAAAACATTCTCTTCCAACTCTCTTATCTATAGTCTTTGCATTGGCCTGAAACTCAACTCCTATTTCAGTTTTCTACCTCGTTGCAAAATCTTCCAAACATCTTTCCAATGTCAACAGCCAATTTTACAGTGAGTACCTTTTCAATGGACTGTCTCCTAATTGCTTCTAGGATGTTTTCTAGGTGCCAACGGATCTTACTCTGTGTGGATTACGTTTAGCCTCAGATATTGTGTCCTTTTTATGCCCTTGATCTACTTGCATGCTCTCTCTCTCTCTCTCTCTCTCTCTCTCTCTCTCTCTCTCTCTTTCTCTCTCTCTCTCTCTCTCTCTCTCACCAGGAATAGAACCCAGGGGTGCTTAACCTACCACTGAGCCACATCCTCAGCTCTTTTCATTTTTTCAATTTTGAGACAGGGTTCCACTAAGTTGCTTAGGGCCTTGTTAAACTGCTGACACTGGTTTTGAACTTGTGATCCTCCTGCCTCAGCTTCCCTTGTCACTGGGATTACAGGCATGTGTGCCATGGCACCCAGCCTGTTCCTAACTTTTAATGTCCAGGGTTAAGAAAATAATAGGGAGAAATTTTACTCTTGGACTTTAAGTAATCACTCTACTTTCTGGTGAGTTTCAAGGTGAATCCTTCTTAAAGCTGGCATTATATTTATATATTCATTTCACATAAAGATCATAATTTTCTTTTCTTTTTTTTTTAATGGAACAGAGTATCAAACCCAGAGCCTCCTGCATGCCAGGCAAGTGCTGTGCTACTGAGCTACATCTCTGTTCCTTTTACAAAATTTTTATTTTGAGACAGGGTCTTCCTAAATTGTTGAGATTCACCTTGAACATGTAACATCCTGCCTCAGGCTCCCAAGTAGCTGGGATTACAGGTGTGCACCACCACACCCAGCTTACATTTTTTTTTAATAACCTCAATTGAGGCTCAGAAGTGAAAATTCATTCTGTAACCATAGAAGAAAAGTTTGTTTCTTAGCACATGCATTAAAATCATGACTTCTGAATTTTGTTCTGTTCTAAGTGCTCCCATTACAATAACAACTAACTTAGGTGATGACTTAGAAGAATGGAAACTACTACTAACCAAATATTAAAGACATTTTGTAGAGAAGGGGTGAGAAGACTTTCATGTTTCTGATGATAAGCACTCTTAGAATAGTTCACAATGCAACATATAAAGGTAAAGGATGATAGTAGTTTCCCCAAATCCTTAAATAGATAGATAATGTCTTTTATCCAAACAGAATGAATTTTCTCCCAGAGTTCAGATTTAAAACTAAGATATTGCCTAACATTTAACCTGAGTTCATTCAACCAATTAGAATCCTTAAAAAAAAAAACGGGGAAAAAAAAAAAATGCCATCAGAGGTAACACCACCAAAAGTCTTGCTTCTCTTACCTTGTCTCCAGTATTGTCACAAGCATGTACATAAACCTATGTACCCTATGCATACCACAGGCACTTATATATCATGTGTCTATTTTCTTCCTTCAGACGCCCATATTTTATTTGGTTTTACTGTTTAATAAAATCACTTAGTACACACACCTCTCCCAGAAATGACACCATTTCTCATTTTTAATAACTATGCTTCATATTTGCAGGTGCCTTGGCATTTTCAAAAGGCCTAGCAGGTGTATAAGGCAGATGTAATTACATTTTACTTCCAGTTATAGGTGAACAAAGTGAGGATCACAGAAGTTGGGGGGGACTCTTGCAGCTACGAAGTGGAAATAGCCATTCCACACAGTCTATAACATCACCTATTTAAATTCTCTGTATAACACTCTTTGTCATCTATTATCTTACTTATTTTAAAACAGATACTTGTCAGTGTCTATCAGTATAGTGTAAGAGCAGAGAGAACCTTCTTTGTCACATTGTTAATTTACCCTCAGTACCTAAAAGAGTTCCCAGTATGAAAATGTTTGTTAAATCCTGACATGTAAATATTTGTTAAATAAGCGAATGGCTTAGGATCCAAAGATGAGATAAAATCAAGCATGGCTCCTGCCTTCATGGGGCGGCTGTGATTGAGTAAGGACAATATACATTAATCAAAGGATCTTAAAAATTAATGTAAATTACTACTATAAAAATGTGTACATGGAATGGTTACAGGAGGACTTAGGGAAGGGACAATTGTCCACAAAATGGAAGTCACACTAGGATTCCTGATAAGGGCAACAGGGTGAGATAAGATCTAAAAGAAGAGGTCAAGTGGAGATGATATTAGGAGAGACTGTTTGAGATCCAGAATCTTGCATGTTCCGGGCTCCTTGGCTAGAAGAAACATAACTCATTTACCTGAGGTTGGGTTGTAGTAAGAAAATGGAAGGGTGGTTTTGAGATGAGTCCAGGTAGATGGAGCAGGGATGAGAGTCCAGACCAAGACAAGATCTTGTGCACAATTTGGATCTTTAGTTTGTGATTGATGGGAAACTTCTGATGAGTTTTAAGAAGTAATATATCCACATGATCAAAGTTTCACTTTGAAAAAGTGGATTGCCTTGCAGAGAATGGATTAGTGGCGGTTGGATTGGAAAAGTATTGCCAGAGATCAAGCAAGAGATGAGGGTAGTTTGGATTAAAATACTATAGAGGAGACTTAATACAGAGGACAGATTCTGGTGTTGAGAGTGAGGGAGAAGAAGGTGTCAAGAATGATTCCAGGATTTCCTGGCTCACTCATCAGAATGGATATTTGTAATGTTCATAATAATTGTTGTGTTGGAAAGAAACTAGGTATGGAGGTGGAATGTGGCACTGGATACAGTGACTTCTGTTTTGTGTTAGATTGTGCTTGAGATACTCAAGTAGGACACTAAGTAGGTAAATAATTTTGAGTCCGGAACTCCAAAGAAAATTTGTACCAGAGAAATATTAATTTTGTGATTCATTCATCAGTAGGTTAAAATTGAAGCCATTGATGTAAATACAACTGCCTGAACATAGAAACTGAATAGCAGAAAGGCTAAAACAAACTTGAGGAAATTCCAGTATTCAGTACCATTTAATTACTGCCATGCAAAGCAGACGGAGAAATGAGTAGGGATAAACAAGGAGATAGTTGTGTGATGAAAACCAAGGGAAGATCATGTAAAAATCTGTTCAGAGATGGGGGGTGGGAGAGTTATCTGTTTCCCCTACTATTATGTGGCCGTCTTATGTTCTTTATTATATTTAGAGCAACTAACAGAGTTGGCCCATGGTAGGCTTTTAACAAATACTTTTTGAATTAATACATGAATATTGAACTACAGATATAAAATTTTCAAGAGAGTCATAATTTATTAATGGAAATTGGGAAAATCATAATAAAAGGTGAGACTGAGAAGTGAAGATTCTCCAAAATATGTCAATCATAATGTTTGTGGTCAATTCTTAGAGTTAGACTTCAAACACAATCTCTAAATAGATCACCTTTCCTTCTAAGCACTATGTGGATGTGGTGGCTAATACCAGAAAGGTCAATCTGGTAGAGAGGATGAGTGGATACTGTGCCATCAGGAAGTTTCACAGAAAGAACTAGGTGCAGTCCTGCTGGCTGATACTTTGCAAAGCTCGCTGACTTTTGTCCTTAGGGAATTCCACAGCTACTGTTCTACAGCCACTTATGGTGTAGGTTTAAGAAGCTGTTATAAAGTGTTGCTGCTTTGGTTAAATATGCATTTATTTTAATTACTCTCTCAAAGGCTTAAATTCCATATGTTAGACATTGTTATAATACTCAAACTTTATTTGCTTAGTCCAGTGGAGTTTCAGGCGCAATATTATAGTGTTTCTGTGCAGATATTTGATGGGTAGCCTTCCCTAAAGACATTTATAAACTCAGAGTCTTCCTAACTTGTGGCTCCACATTGCTTTGGAGCTAAAGAGGCTTCTACTGAATCCTCTGCTTCCAGCCTAGCCAGTGGGAGAAGAGAGATAAAGGAGCATTATAAGGGATTTTTTTTTTTGTGTGTGTGTGTGTGTGTGTGTGTGTCCTGAGGAGAAGTAGCATCTTTCCTTTCTGGTCATATTCAGTTGGTCAGAGCACTGTCCTATGGTCACCCTTTACTGCCAGGAGCCTGGAGATGGGTCTGGCTGGGTACCTGAGAGGAAAGAGGAGTAGGTTTGATAATCTCTTCACTTTTCTTCATCAGGCCTTTTTCATGTATTCTGCAAGTTTAGGGACAGATTAAGCCCTTGGTATCTTCTTTGCCAAGGAATTATCTTTCTTTCTTTAGCACATTTTCTTTAAGCTGTTTCTGCTTGCCTGCCTTGGCTATTACTAAACTGCTTTTCTCTCCCTGGAGGAGAGAAAAACATGTTAAGGGGATGATTTCCTACAATTGTCCCATGATTACTGTCTTCACATCAAAAGACCCAAACTCTGTCAATCAAAATCCAAAAACTATTACTCTTCTCTGACTTTACCTCTGAGATTTAAAAAAATATATTTTTATGGGGTGCTGTCTCAATAAAGTTTTGAAAAAGGGCTTATCATTGAGCTTTTGTCTAAAATGTGATTCCCAATTATTTGAGAGCATCAAAATCATCTGAAGGGCTGACCCCACCCCTAGATGTTTTGATGCTCCAGCTTTGGAGTGGGTGTTGAGAATTTGCATTTCTAATAAGTTCTCAAGCAATTCTTATGCTGCTGGCTCAGAAAGGATTCTGTGAGAACCAAAGCTCTAAAACAAAGCACTACTAACCTTTTGAAGAGGACATACTTCTTTGCTACACCTAAAAGTTATTCATATGTGGAGAGAAGGAGAAAAAAAAACACATTAGAAATAGAAAAATCTTAATCATTAACTGTAAAAAAATTTTTTGTAGTTGTAGATGGACAGAATACCTTTATTTGTTTATTTTTATGTGGTGCTAAGGATTGAACCCAGTGCCTCACATATGCTAGGAAGTACTCTGCCACTGAGCTATGGTCCCAGCTCTTAATCATTAACTTTTAATGAACTACTTTTCAGCCAGCAGTTTGAAGTTCATCAAGTCATTTCACCTCTCAATTTTTCCATTTCTTTATAAAATCATAACAGCACATACTTTGTCTGGAACAAGAGAGTTTGTCCCAGGCTAAACAGAAAAACAGCAAGGATATCAGCTAGTTTCTGTGGAAAAGGAGATTTACAGGGTATCAGAGAACTTCCTGGGAGATGCCCATCAATAGGGAAAACTATTATGTAGCTTCCACAATGAGGCTGCCTTAAGTTTTCACACCCAATTCTTGGAGCAAACTCCAAAACAATGCACCAGCAATCACTCTGAAAGATCAGCACTGATTGCTTATGGTTCTTGGCACAACTCTGAGAACGAATCCTCTGTGTATCATTGAAAAAGATGCCAATGCTCTGACCTCACACACTCTGAGCTGAGGCCTAGGCATCCACCAATGAGTCTTATGTGTGAACCAGGTTGAGAACCTTCGTGTGGTAACAGAGTCTAACTTCTTATAGTAACTGGAGTTACTAGAGTGACTAGAGTAAGTGGCAATGTGACCTTTGGCTTACAAATGATAGGCACATTCTGTAGATGGCAAAGTTTGCTTGCATTGGGAATACTAAACTCCTATGCGTTAAGCACTCTATCACAGGGCAAATCAGAGTGTCAGAACAGGCTTTTTAAGGGCCTGGGTTGTTACGTTGAGCGATAAACTGCTTAAAAATGATTAAACTGCCTCCATAGGCCTAGACACTCACTTCTTTTGCTTTTCAGGTGATAGTTTCTATCTTTGCATGATTTTTTTCAGCATCAGAGTGAGGGGCCAACCACACTTCAAATTGCTACAAAGCACCTCAGATGCTAGAGAAGTAGGTTGAATGAGATACTTCACACTTAATTTTCCTAATCATGCAGAACTGGATCAAAAACCAAATGCAAACACATGGTAAGAAACTGGGCAGCTATACATAAGCCTGGATTTGAATATCTGATTTCAAGGTTTTATTTTGGCTTTTATCAATAGGAAAAAGCAAACAGACCCTTAATTGTGAGAAGGAAGCGAAACAAGCTGGGTATGAGACTGAGATGCTGCCCTGGCCTCCACAGCTTTCTCTGTATATTTTACTTAGGTTTCAGTTGTTTCTACAGAACAATGGGCCAAAGGACAGGGTTATTTGTTTCACGAAGCTTTGCTTAAACTTGTTCTCTGAGCTCTCCATGTTTATACTTTTGAAAAGAGTTTCTTATTAATATACTTCACATTAAAGTAATTTGGCCTGAGTAATATTTGTCTAAGAACATCTTTCATTTGGTTCAAATATCAGTAGAAAATGACTTTCTATGGCTTCAAAAAGAGGCAATTAGAAAACATAACTCAGAGATTCCGATGAACTTAATTTCATAGTTGAATCTACATCTTGGGACCAAGTGTGTTATTTTCTCCAAATGTACTGCTAAGGAAAGACATCACTTTGTAACAGGCCTGTTATTTTGATAATTTTGATGTCTGGAGATGACAAATTCTCATTGGATGCTGTGGGCATTGTTCTCTGATTCTTCTTTTCTCCTGGAAATGTATTTTCTGATTGCTGCTTAGTTTCTTTTTTTTCAAAAAATGATCTAGGTTTAGCTTAGATGATTACTTCTGGAAAAACTGTGTTAGCATCCCCACAGAGTATGGAGGCTTCTGGGAGAAGAGAGACAGGATTCTAGCTCCCGTCTCTGTAGTTAATGACAAACTGGGGCTTAGAATCAAATAGCATCAGAATTCCTAGTGTGCAAGGAGAGATAGGACAGGACTGTTTCAGACTCTGGACAAGGTTTGTATGAGTCTGCGTCAGTCTTAGCATTTTTCCTAAATTTCTGCTGTTTACAGAAGTTGGAGTGTACATTGTGGGGTTCCCAAACCTGGGGCAATGTCTTAGATACCAAAGGAAAAGGTTAGCACTGTGATATACCATACTAGGGACTCAAGGGAGAAGACTTGCTTTTATTTTTTTACTTCCCATCCACCCACTGAAGAAGAAGGAAAAAAAATAACCTGTGAATAACATAGATGAAAATTGAAGAATGAGAAAAAATTGCTTGTCTCTTTTTTTAGAGGTATTTGTGAGGACGTGAACAAAACAGAATTACATTTTGTTCTTTGGAAATAATTTGTAAAGCATTATATTCTTTGTCTTAGCTCAGGTCTGAAAATATAACTCTGTACATTATTGTTATAATATTCTGGAGTTAAAATACAGTTTTCCAAACTGAATGAGGTATTGTCTGATTTTCTGTCCAATTAGCTCCAGAACTCTAAGGTAAAGGCTTATACTGCTTGTCCTTTGTCATGACATCAGTCTGCCATTGACTCTGATTGTCAGCAGGAGTCTAAATATTTGGATCAAAGCATTTTGCCTAGATTGCCTTTATATTGGTGATTGAAAGAGAACTTCTGTGTAAGGAAAATATAGCATTTGTTAATTATGTTCCCTCTTCTTTGGTATTAGTATCTATTCAAATCAACCTCTCTAACTTCTTGAACTTCCCTAAATGTTTCATCTCTTGAACTTCTTTAGTTACCCACCAAAAGGAGGAATGATAGTCCTTTGACATTAGCTTTCTAGAGACAATAATCACAGTTATTAAGTCTAAGCTGTTTAATGTGGAGTCTCAACCTAATGAGCCAGTTGTAAATGTGCTGCTGTTCTACAGATAAACTTCCTGGAAGCTTCTGTTTTATGGCTGCTGGTTACTGATTGACCGACAGATTGTTTTGATGCTGAATGTTTCTATTGTCATAGACTCATCAACTTAGTTTGGGAGAGATATTAAAATATTAAAGTTATTAAAGAATTATTAAAGGTCACTAGTCTGTCTCCTCCCCGACCCAGTGCTGGTACCATCTTTACAACATCTCCCCCAAGTGGCAGCTTTGGCCAATATAGAATCCACCCAATGAAAATGAGAAAAATACAAACTCCAGCATCTATCAGACAGTTATAACTTGGAGCTAGCCATCAAAACTCCATCCAATGGTCTATTTAAATCTATAGAGACCTTTAGCTTAGAAGAGGACTTAAATATGGAAACAGATAAATTGATATAAAATATTGTGAGTTCTGTGATATAGGCACAAATAAGTTAAGAAACAACTAACTTCTTTGGAGAATCTTGGAAAGATACACAAAGGGAACACTTGAATATGTTTTGTAGGATAAGCAGAAGTGCCTCTGAGTGGAGTAGGATGTGGGAAGATTACTTCCATAGACAGGACTGTGGGTGCAAGGATACAAGAATCTTGAAAAGAATGAGGTAAGACAAGGCAAGAAGTTCAAAATGGTTGGACAGAGGTTTTATGAGGGAGAATATGAGAGTTGCCGATTTTGTTACCAAAAGCTCAGTCCTCATCCCTGATGCGAATCCAACAAAGGGGACGTGTTTTTGAGAAAAAGGAAAAAAAAAAAGTTTATTGCTTTACTAGCAAAGGGGACTCCAATCCTAGAGGCTGTGGTTTTGCCCATCAAGGAAAACAGTGCGCTTTTAAAGAAGCTCTTCAAAGGCTACATTCTGGTGTGCTCTGACAGGGGTCACAGGGGCAGCCCAGACGGTGTGTTGAAATTTCCTTGTTAATTTGGGAGATAGTCACTTCCTAGATCTTCTGGTAACATCCTGTTCCTGTGGAACACAGATAATTCAGGGCAATCTTGTACTTTGCCCCGGGCTAGGGAGGCAAGAGGGAGAAGAGGAAAAGAAAAACAAGACCCTTTAAAAATAAGCAGCAAGGGCTATATTCAAAAGGTTAAGTGGACCACTGTTACATTTCTAGGGTATTTGGAACTTTGCTTGACCAATCAGAAGTTTAGATTATATCAGATAGAAAAAGAGGAGACATCAAAAGCTTTGAAATGTGGGAGTGGCTTGATCATCTCGGTGGCAGTGTTGATAGATTAATTGATATTAATAGGGATAAACTTATTTCTATTGATAGAAAATGTTGATAAATATCAATATTAATATTTATAAATATTAATATGGATAAACTTATTTCTATTGGAGAAGAGACTAGATGGGGGTAGCGGCTGGATATAAAACACTCTGTCCTTCCAGAAGCCCCTGTGTCTCATTTTTGGTTCAGAAAGTAAGGTATGTAGAGAGCCCTATCTAGTTGTGGTGGATTATTGTAAGATGTTATGCCTAATGTTGTGCGCAAACTAAATCTGCAAACTAAAATGGAAAATTGTCATAATTACTTGGGTTGTGCAGTGAAACAAAAATTAACTTGAAATACTAACATAAACAATTTTACGATGGGAGATACCTAGGTCATCCAGCAAGGGCTTCCCCTTGCCCCCATTAGATGTTCAACTTTGATGTGGTTGGCATGGTCTTAGCACATGTCTTATAATTTGATGTTTTCTGCAGTATGTTATTCTGTGACATCTTTGTGGATCAGAAAGTCATTTCTGTCTAGGACAAAATGAAATTACACAGAAACATTGTATTTTATGTTTTCTTAATTGCTTTTATTTTTTAAATATGACAGTAGAATGCATCACAATTCTTATTACACATAAAGAACACAACTTTTCATATCATGTATATAAAGTATGTTCACACTAATTCATGTCTTCATATATGTACTTTTTTTTTAAAAGAGAGAATGAGAGAGAGAATATTTTTAATATTTATTTTTTAGTTCTCGGCAGACACAACTTCTTTGTATGTGGTGCTGAGGATCGAACCCAGGCTGCATTCATGCCAGGCGAGCGCGCTACCGCTTGAGCCACATCCCCAGCCCAATGTACTTTGGATAATAATATCCATTGCATTCCACTATCCTTGCTAACTCCCTTCCCTCACCCTTCCCTTCCCACCCCTCTGCCCTATCTAGAATTCATCTATTTCTCCCATGCTTCCTCTCCCTACCCCACTATGAGTCAGTCACCTTATATCAGAAAAAATATTCACCATTTGTCTTTTGGGATTGGATAACTTCACTTAGCATTATCTCCTCCAACACCATCCATTTACATGCATATGCCATAATTTTATTCTTTTTTATTGCTGAGTAATATTCCATTGTTTATATATGCCACTTTTTTAATCCATTCATCCACTGAAGGGTATCTATGTTGGTTCCACAATTTAGCTATTATGAATTGTGCTGCTATAAACATCAATGTGGCTGTGTCTCTGTAGTATGCTGTTTTTAAGTCCTTTGGGTATAGACTGAGGAGAGGGATAGCTGGGTCAAATGGTGGTTCCATTTCAAGTTTTCCAAGGAATCTCCATACTGTTTTCCAGATTAGTTGCACCAATTTGCAGTCCCACCAGCAATGTATGAGTGTGCCTTTTCCCCACATCCTCACCAACACTTACTGTTATTTGTCTTCATAATAGCTGCCATTCTGACTGAAGTGAGATGGTATCTTAGAGTAGTTTTGATTTGTATTTCTCTAATTGCTAGAGACGATGAACTTTTTTTTTATATATTTGTTGATTGGTTGAAAATTCTCTTCTGAGAAGTGTCTGTTCATGTCCTTGGCCCATTTATTGATTGGGTTATTAGTTTTTTTTTTGTGTTTAGCTTTTGGAGTTCTTTATATACCCTAGAGATTAGTGCTCTGTCTGATGTGTGAGGGGTAAAAATTTGCTCCCAAGATGTAGGCTCTTTATTCACCTCTCAGATTGTTTCTTTTGCTGAGAAGAAACTTTTTAGTTTGAATCCATCCCATTTATTGATTCTTGGTTTTAATTCTTGCATTATAGGAGTCTTATTAAGGAAGTTGGGGCTTAATCCCACATGATAAAAATTAGAGCCTACTTTTTCTTCTATTAGAGAGTCTCTGGTTTAATTCCTAGGTCCTTGATCCACTTTGAGTTGAGTTTTGTGCCTGATGAGAGATAGGGGCTTAATTTCATTTTGTTGCAAATGGATTTCCAGTTCTCCCAGCACCATTTATTGAAGAGACTATTTTTTTGCCAATGCATGTTTTTGGTGCCTTCATCTAATATAAGATAATTGTAATTTTGTGAGTTAGTCTCTGTGTCCTCTATTCTGTATCATTGGTCTACCAGTCTGTTTTGGTGCCAATACCATGGTGTTTTTGTAACTATTGCTCTGTAGTATAGTTTAATGTCTGGTATGATGATGCTACCTGCTTCATTCTTCCTGCTAAGGATTGCTTTAGCAATTCTGGGTCTCTTATTTTTCCAGATGAATTTCATGATTGCTTTTTCTATTTCTATGAGGAATGCCTTTGGGATTTTGATTGGAATTGCATTAAATTTGTATAGTGTTTATGGTATTATGGTCATTTTGAAAATATTAATTCTGCCTATCCAAGAGCAAGGCAGATCTTTCCATCTTCTAAGGTCTTCTTTGATTTTTTTTATTTAGGGTTCTTTACTTTTCATTATATAGATCTTTCACCTCTTTTGTTGATTACCAAGTATTTTATTTTATTTTTTGAGGGTATTGTAAATGGGGTAGTTTTCCTCATTTCTTTTTCAGAGGATTTGTCACTGATATACAGAAATGCCTTTGATTTATGGATGTTGGTTTTGTAAACTGCTATCTTGCTAAATTTATTTACTAGTTCTAGAAGTTTTCTATTGGAGCTTTTTGTGTCTTCTAGGTATAGAATCATATCGTCAGCAAATAGAGCTAATTTAAGTTCTTCTTTTCCTATACCTACGGGTTAATTTCTTTCATCTAATTGCTCTGGCCAGTGTTTCAAGAACTATGTTAAATAGAAGTGGTGAAAGAGGGCATGCCTGTCTTGTTCTAGTTTTTAGAGGGAATGCCTTCAATTTTTCTCCATTTAGAATGATGTCGGACTGGGGCTTAGTGTAGATAGTCTTTATGATGTTGAGATATGATCCTGTTATTCCTAGTTTTTTTAGGGTTTTGGACATAAAAAGGTGCTGTATTTTGTCAAATGGTTTTTCTGCGTCTATTGAGATGATCATGTGATTCTTATCTTTGAGTCTATTGATGTGATGAATTACTTTTATTGATTTCCTTATATTGAACCATCCTTGCATTCCTGGGATGAATCCTGCTTGATCATGGTGCATGATCTTTTTGATATGTTTTTTGTATTCAATTTTTCAGAATTTTATTGAGAATTTTTACATTTATGTTTTTTAGAGATATTGGTCTAAAGTTTTCTTTCTTTGATGTCTCTTTGCCTGGTTTTGGGATCAGGGTGATATTGGCCTCATAGAATGAGTTTGGAAGTGCTGCCTCTTTTTAGATTTCCTGAAATAAATTGAAGAGTATTGGTATTAGTTCTTCTTTAAAGGTCTTGTAGAACTCGGTTGTGTATCTATCTTGTCTGGGCTTCTTGGTTGGTAGGCTTCTGATGGCATCTTCTATTTCATCACTTGATATTGGTTGGTTTAAATTAGGTATATCTTCCTCATTCAATCTGGACAAGTCATATGACTTCAGAAATTCATTGATGTCTTCAATATCTTCTATTGTATTGGACTATAAATTTTCAAAATAATTTCTAATCATCCTCCGTATTTCTGTAGTGTCTGTTGTGATATTACCTTTTTCATCACATATGCTGGTAATTTGAGTTCTCTCATTCTCTTAGTTAGCATAGGTAAGGGTCTGTCAATTTTATTTATTTTTTCAAAGAACCAACTTTTTTTGTCAGTTTTTAAAAATTGTTTCTTTTGTTTCAATTTCATTAATTTCTGCTCTAATTTTAATTATTTCTTGTCTTCTACTGTTTTTGCTGTTGATTTGTTCTTCTTTTTCTAGGGCTTTGAGATGTAAAATGAGGTCATTTATTTGTTGACTTTTTCTTCTTTTAAGGAATGAACTCCATGCATTGAACTTTCCTCCTAGAACTGTTTTCAGAGTGTCCCAGAGATTTCAATATGTTGTATCTATGTTCTCATTTACCTCTAAGAATTTTTTTAATCTCCTCTTTGATGTCTTCTGCAACCAACTGTTTACTCAGTAGCATATTGGTTAGTCTCTAGGTGTTGGAGTACTTTTTTAAAATTTTGTCATTGATTTCCAATTTTACTACATTATGATCTGATATAATACATAGTAGTATCTCTACTTTTTTGTATTTACTAAGAGTTGCTTTGTGGCATAGTATATGGTCCATTTTAGAGAAGGATCCATGTGCTGCTGAGAAGAAAGTGTATCTGCTTGATGCAGATTGAAATATTCTATATATGTCAGTTAAGTTTAAGTTATTGATTGTATTATTGAGTTCTATAGTTCCTTTATTCAACTTTTGTTTCAAAGATCTATCCACTGGTGAGAGAGGGGTGTTAAATTCTCCAAAGATTATTGTGTTGTGATCAATTTGACTCTTGAACTTGAGAAGAATTTGTTTGATGAAACTCTCACCCCAGGGCTCCCGTGGGCACCCGGTTGCACTGCACACCTGTGTTGGGCAGCTACTGTGTTGGGTTACTGTCACTGGGGAGGGGAGAAGTTTGGAAACCTGATACCTGGCTGCTGGAGATTTGATCTGAGTAATGCCTTCACCTAATATGGCGAGAATGTTAAGCCAAGATGGCGGCAATCTGCTTTCAGGGCCAGGGGGTGTCTTGTGAGGTGGGGGGAGCCTGGTGAGGTAGGGGGAGCCTGGTGAGGTGGGGGGAGCTGGGTGATGGCATTGTGCTGTGGGTAGGTAGCAGCTGAGTGACTTGCATGGGAGTGGAGTGAAGTCTTGGCGGTCTGCAGAGGTGGTGATAGGTGATTCTGCTAAGGCGCTCACCTAGCCTTGCGTAGGCCAGGACTTCAGGCTTTGGGTCCTGCTCCAACACTGGGTATCCTACTTGAATGCTGAGGCCTGGAACCCTGCACAGGGTCACAGTGCTGGTGATTTCTGAGGAGAGCAGCTGGATAGGGGTCCTCTAACACTCTCAGAGATGGGGTATTCCAGCTAGGTGAGATCTGCTGGTGTGGCAGCGAGGGGAATGGGGTGGCCCACTCCCTTCCTGCCGCCATGTTTCTCCTTCTCTCAGAAACATTGTATTTTAAAATGGAAAAGTGAAATAAGATGAAGAGAGGCATTAATAGATATTTCCATATTCTTAAAAACTGTGTGGCAGGGTGCAGTGGCACATATTGTTAATCCCAGTGACTCAGGAGGCTGGGGTAGGATGATCGTAAGTTTGAGGTCAGGCTCAGCAATTTAGTGAGGTAAAAGCAACTTAGGGAGACCCTGTCTCAAAAGAAAAAATAAAAAGGACTGGGGATGTGGCTCAGTGGTTAACCACCATGGGTTCAATCCCTGGCCCCACCTTCAAATTAAGCAAAAATTCAAAAACTAAAAACCAAAACTTGCCTTCAGCTGGAATGTGGAGATCACTACTCCAAAACCAGTACAGAGGATGCATTTTGATGTCTTTCAGGAAATGCAGCGGTGAGAGGGGGGTGATTTTGGTTTGCCAGCTAACCAATTCCTGTTTTCTGCACTCTATCAAAAAATACTCCTGGGATAGGAAAAGTCACAAATAGGACTTTAGTCTGTGTTAAAAAAGATAAGGAGTATGGGTGCAGAATATACTAACATTAAAGCCATGAGACAAATCTCCTAACACCTTTGGTAATTTCACATGATAAATGGAATTTTAATGGTTGATCTTTATTCATACTACATATTTCTGTTATGATGAAAAGTTGATTTGGTACCCAACTTACGGAAATTCAGTTTGGATCCTGGTTGTGTTCCTTACAGGTTTGATGGCTACTGTGATTTTTCATGTCCCAGAGGCTTCTATATAGGAAAAGGTATGTTGGCCAGAATTGATCTCTGCCATTATTGTCAATGACACCCATGATTTGGCCCTCGCCAACATATTTTCCTGTGACTCCTCAGCTTCTGGTCTGTGGCTGTTTTCTATCATTTCATATTTGCTGCATACTCCATCAAGCTAATAAAGCAGCTGTTTATTATGCATGACCTGCTCCATAGTGTGAATGACAGATAACTGCAGCATTTTAAGTCTTGTGTGAGATTTCCAACCTGCTGCCAGCCTCTCCATTATATTCCATAAAAATGTTTCTTGTTATGGACTATTGGAAAGGAACGTAAGTTGTTTTAGGGTCAGTGCCAACTTGAACTCTGTAAAATACTGCCAGATTAGAGGTGGGGGAAGTGATGAAAGCTGTCTGAAAGAAGATGCAACTAAGGGCATCAGACAAATGCACAAGTCCTGCATATATGGACACAAAACATCTTCTTTGCAACATGTGATACAATATGAGCTGGAATAGTCATTTATGTAGAGTTTTAAGACCAATTAAAAGAAAGATAAGGATAGAAAACTTACATTTACTAAGTATTTGGTCTGCTTCCACCACTCTGCTGTTGTGAAAGTTGTTATATTTGAAATGGAGTCACTCATGTCAAACCTGGCTTAATGGAGCCAAGGAAGGACAGTAAAGGAGGACCCTTCATGCATGATTTGTCTGATAACAGGAGCTATCATAAGAACTTTTTTCAAACTGCAGTTTATTTTCGAAGTCACACAGGACAGCTAGCAGTGTAGGGACAGTGAGCAGCTTGTCCAAGAACACTTGCCTGACACACTGTCTCACAATCCAATCTAGAGAAACAAGCTGGCATGATTTTAAGACTATAAGTTTTACCTACCAGCTACTGAGCTCAGTCATTAAGGCTTGCCAGCTCCTGAAATTATCATTGGCACCAATGAAATTTTTTTTTCAAAACAACTTATGTAAATTTTCTCTTTCCCAATGAAACTCCAACATTTTCTTTTGGTTTTCATTTATACTGAAGTTCACCATAGTCTGTGCATGTGGCATGAACTGCAATTTTAATCTTCTTATTTTTCCCCGAAATCCCTTTTGCGTGGAGGTTGGTTTCTATATATTTTTTAATATCGATACTGTATTCTACTGCACAGGTCATTGATTTCCTAATAATCCTGAGAAGCAGAATTTTTACCCCCCCTCCTTTTTTGGTAACTTCTGAGAAAGTAAACCCTGAGAAATTGGGCAACTTTCTTGGATTATCCACAAGTAGCTCATGGTGTGCTGGGATAGCAACCCAGGTAGGGCTGGCAGCAGTATCTGCATTTTTTCCACCACCCTCCTATGCTCTAGGCTGAATGATCCCCTGGAGAAAAGCTCTTTCTTAATTGAGTCCCAGAGATTCTCTGAGAGGGTTGACAGGCCTCCATCAACTTTAGGTTTTAGAGATATCTCCTAACAACACTGGAACAAATTTCATTATAACTTATTTCTATTGTATATTAAATCAATAAATGTTAACATTAATAAATTTATTTCTATTAATATATTAATATTGGTAAACTAATATTTCTGTTAACTCTTTTTTAAAATTGTTGATAGACCTTTATTTTGTTTATTTATATGCAGTGCTCAGAATTGAACCCAGGGCCTCACACATGCCAGGCAAGTGCTCTACCACTGAGCCCCAGTCCCAGCCCCATCTCTTTTAATAAACCCATGCCTGCTAATCTGAGTGGCATGTCTGAAATCTTTTTTACTTGATCACAAGAATCAGGGTTTGTGCTGCCTCGATTTTCCAGAAGGTTGAAGACTTCTGACATCTTTGAATTTCAAGAACCTGGACTTTGGGCAACAGGGGTATTATCCCTCAAATTAGTTGGTAGAATTTATGCCCTAACCAGTATATTTGGAAGAATATGTTGTGCAGAAGCAGTTTTTCTGATATCCAGATAGATGAAGATTCAATAAGATGAAGAAAGAAGACAAATCAGAAGTACAAGACACTACTGATTGCCATCAAGAAGGAGCAGCACTCCTCCCAGTCTCTTGGAGATGAATCTTTTGGAGGAACAAGATGGATCTCCAAGTGGGTTTTGGGGATCACAATGGAGGAAGCTTGTGCCTTGTTCTCTGGGTGAGGTGGAGTGTTCATGGTCATTACAGGCTCTTCCATGGACATCTTGATAAAGGAGCAGGAGAGACTATGGCTAGTTGAGTCCTTTTGCATTCTGTAAGAAATAAATATTTCCTGTGTTCCCAGGAGTAGCACAAGAAGGGAAAAAGGAAGGAGAGAGAGGAGAATATGTAGTGTTGTTTGTCTTGAAGTCACAAGACAAGAAGATCTCAAGGAGGTGCCAGCCTTGACATTTAGTAAGACCCTCTTCTTCTTAATATTAAAACTTTCTTTGTAAAGATGAGAGAAAAACAAATCAAATCATATATACCACCTGGTGGGATAGGACCTAAAAATGGAAATTTAGTCTTTGGTTATAGAGTAAAGTAAAGCTTCATTTCTTGCATAACAAAGCTTGACTCCTCACATTTGTGGATACTCTTTCTCTCAAACTCACCTTAAAGTCTTCACCTTTCAAAAAATATTCCTTTGCTTTTCCTCAGTATCATATGCTTTTTCATTTGTTGGCTCTCCTTCTCGCATCTTGCTGCTGGGTGAGGAGAAAGAACATGTATATTCCAGTTCCAGCTCTCCTTTACTGAAGGTCTAAAGGAGAACAACTCACCATTTCTGGGTCACAATTTTCTTTGCTTAGCTTTTTCTTTTTCTCATTTGCAGTTCTGGGGATTGAACCGTGGGCCTTGTGCATGCTTAGCAAGTGCTGCCCCCTGACCCCCTGAGTTATATCCGCAGTTCTCCATTAGCTCCCCCACCCATAGAGCTTTTTTGTAAAATAGATTGCCAGAGAGGTTGTCAGGGTACAGTGGCATCATGGATGAGAAAGAGCTTCCATGAGGAGAAAGTTTTAGATATATGTGCTATTGGGGGATAGGGATTGGGGTGGTGCTATTACAGCCCAGAGAAAGAAGCCAGGCTACACTGCTCACTGCTCCACAAATATTTGAATTCAAATTAGTAGGATAATGGATTTTATTCAGGGTCAGCTTTGTAGAAAGATAAAAACCTCTCCTGTTGAGAGCCACAACCAAGTCAAGATGGCGCCTGGCATTTTGCCAGAGGGAGTGGTTGAGAAGTAACGCCAGCGAGCCATTAAGATGATGATAATTAAGTTAAGCTGTGTATAATTATTAAGATAATGACTGATTGCTGTAACTGGATGATGCTAAATTGAAACAAGCTGTGTATTCAGTTGTGTATATAAACCTCTGCTGTCCGTCAATAAGGCGGCTCCTGCTACCTCGGGTGCCCGCTACTTTTGAGTTCTCACGGAGTTCCTGTTGAGTTCCCCGTTGGTTTCGGTTGAGTTCCAGCTGAGTTCCCATTGTATTCGGGCAATAAAGTAGTTCCTGTTTGAACCTACAAGTGGCTCGTGACCTCCCGGTTATTTGTGCCCAGCCAGACTGTGGCACTCTCCCCCCCTCCCCCGCCAAATTCCATCTTCAGAGACTCTTAGGGCCAAGGAGAGTTTTTAAAAGAGAAGAAGCAGGCAAAATGGGACGAAAGGCAGGAAATATACAAATGCAGATCCAGATCTGGTTAAATTTCCATTCTTAGCTTCCTTGAGGCCTGTGAAGCCAAGGCATTGCAGCCCTGTCAGTTTGTACTCTCAGCAAGAGAAAGTTGCTCTTAATTTCAGAAATGCTACCACTCCAGTTTGCTTCACATGTAAAGTGAGATTAAGGCTGCATGTCTTTTACCCTGGCTGGGTGTCTGATTATACTATCCTTTTGTATTTAAATTAAGCTGTGCCCTGCATTCAGGATCTCTGTTCCCACTCAGTGAAGGGATGGACAGAAAGCCAGTATCTTAATCCTTCTTCTGAGAAATAGTGATTTATTTGGTACCAACACTTTCTTTCTCAAGGGTAGAGAGAAAAGAACTTCACTCCTGTAAAGAAGCTTCTCTGTTCTAAAAATTCACCTGCTCCTCCCAAAGACAACTCCCTTAAGGAGAAACTTCCAAAAGCTAATCTTCAGTAAGAGATTTCATGTCATTGGTAGATCTTGACTTTTTAACCCTGCAACTTTTTCTGGGAGCTCACGTGCTTGGATATTTCAGTGCTGGCATACCTGGTCAGCAGCATAAAGCAGATTTACACCTGCTCACTAGGTGAGCCTCCTAGAGACAGATGCTGCTTTAAATTTTTTTTTTTTTAGTGCATGATAATTATGCATAATGTTGAGACTCCTTTTGACATAATCATACATCATGGAATATAATTTGTTCCACTTTTGTGCCCAGTACTTCTTTTTACCCTCCTCTTCTCCTTCCCTCTGTTCCCCTTCCTCAATTCTACTAGTCTTCCTTCTATTGATATACAGTTTTTGATGTTTATAAATATTCATAAAAGTCAAATTCACTGTGGCATAGCCATATATACATAGCATAACTGGGTCAGTTTCTTCCCCTTTCCCCTCTCTCCTCCCTTTTCTTCTGTTCCCTTCCTCTACTCTACTGATCTCTCTTCTATTTTCATGGAATTCATCCCCTCTTTCCACATTTCTCCTTATTTCACTCTAGCTTCTGGATGTGAGAGAAAACATTTGACCTTTGATTTTCTGAATCTGTCACATTTTACTTAGCACGATGTTCTCTAGTTCCATATATTTACCAGCAAATACCATGATTTCATTCTTCTTTATGGCTGAGTAAAACTCCATTGTGTACATATACCACATTTTCTTTTTCCATTCATTTGTAACAGGCACCTGAACTGGTTTCATAACTTGACTATGATGAATTGCATTGCTATAATCACCGATGTGCATGTGTTACTACAGTATGCTGATTTTAGTTCTTTAGGATATAGACCAAGGAGTAGGATAACTGGGTCACATGGTAGTACCATTCCTAATGCTTTGAGGAAGTTTTTATCTCTTTTTCAAATATCCTGAAAGTTTGCTTAGAGGAATCAAGACTATACCATGACTTATACAACTTATTTAATTGACTTTTCAATTTTCACTTTGTCCTAGGAGACATGCAGTGGGAAACTTAGCCAATTCTCAGGTCATTACTTTAACAAACATGAATTCAAACCTATCATGTGCCAGCTTTGGGGGACACAGGTATGTGTGAGATGTGGTGCCAGCCCACATGACATTAGCATTTAAAAAGAGAGATGATTACCTAAATTGTAAAATAGGGAGAGCTATGATAAAGGTAATTGTGAGGGAATAGTGATAGTGCAAGAAAGTACAATTAATTCTTTTGACAATCATGTTTTAAAATTAAAATCTCTGGTTTCACTTTTGCTCCTTTATTTCGTTGAAAATACTCTTGTGCAGGTTGCCAAGGACCTCTATGTGACACACTTAGAAAGTTGCTTTTCTGCTCTTAATTTGTTTGACCTCAAGGATCATTCCACACACTGGACAGTAGTCCCTTCATGTGGAAAATCTCCTTTTTTGGCAAAAACAACACAATCTCATGACTCTCCTTTCTTTACTTTGTCTTCTTCTCAGTTGCCTTGCAACCTCTTTTTCTTTTCTTTTTTTTTTTTTTTCCTACTTGACATCTGAACCTTGGAGTTCCTAAGGGCCAAGTCT
Organism: Spermophilus citellus; assembly: GCF_964194105.1. Taxonomy (NCBI): domain Eukaryota; kingdom Metazoa; phylum Chordata; class Mammalia; order Rodentia; family Sciuridae; genus Spermophilus; species Spermophilus citellus. The sequence goes on along the minus strand of NC_138191.1, from coordinate 48,856,971 downwards.
TGGAACTTCTCTTGCTCTGTGGGCTACTCTCTCTTCCTAAATATTAGAATCTTTGTGCACACAAGTGTTACTGCCGAATGCCAAATTTCTACCTCAAACCTTATCTAGTACAAATATGAGATCACCTGACATCTCATTTCATCATGACACGAGTATTTTAAAATTTATTTGAAATTTATTTATTAAAATTAAATTTATAAATTTAATTATTCAAATAAAATGTGAATTGCTTATTTTCTTCATCCTGAGGGAGAGTCTTGAGGGAGAGTTCCATAGAGAAGGTGGTGACCACAGGCTCTTCAGTGTACTCTAACAACACCAGTAAACAGAAAATGAGAGCAAAACTTATTTTAGGAACATTATTTAAGTCACGTTTCATCTCCCCCCACAACGCAACCCAATAGTTTCATTATTTACTCTAAGAACCTAATTGAGCAAAGTTCATCTGGGGTGTGGGGGTCGTAGTATTAAGGAAGTGTAAGGGACTAATACTTAAATTTATTATGGAAGGATGGTCCCCTCTACTCAGGGTTATGGACCTGGTCTTAAGAGTGTAGCTATAAGTTTCTTCTTCCCAACCTGTCCTTCCTGCTTTGTATTTAAGAGTAAGAGAGAAAGAAGGGGAGAAAAAAAAAAGGGCAATGGTCCATGCCTTTGACATGGACATCCTGAACTTTTGCTAGGAAGTTCTCTGTCCAACGCTTGATGGTGCAGAGCTCAGGTGGAGTCTCAGTGAGGAGTCTCCTGAAGAAGGTGAGCTGGAGCCACTGTGCTCAGGCTCATCATCTTTATCTTCCTCTCTATTGCTGGAGTCTGAGGAGCTTCTGGTTCATCTTTTTTGCCATCTTTCTTCCTATTCTCTTCTGATCTCTGTGAAGGATAATAGTTGGCACAAACAGACCCTGACGAATCTGTCCCTGGAGCCTGCAGCCTCTGTTCCTCTCCAAGCCCTTCTTAAAGACTCTGTTGATGAGGACTGCAGATCTGTTCTTCTGAACTTGGGGTTTGAGCTGCCTTTCATGCTCACATTCTTATGTTTACTTGAAGTAGTTTTTCATGTGCAACATATTTCTCAAGTGACAGACTCTGGAGCCAAAAATCCAGGTCTGCCCTGCACTATTTCTGCAATTCCTCAGGCTGGCACTTATAATGTTCCTTAAGGCTCTTTGGGGACACTCTGCTAGCACTGGCCAATCTCCACTTGCAGCCCCTCAGGGAAACCTACTGGATGGAGCTTCTTACTCAAATACAAATCCTGGCAGAAATTATGCTCTCCTTTTAGTGGTTGGCTTCTCTCACTCTCGGAGGAATTTCAACTTGGAAATGTCACAGTTTTCTGGAAAGACCTCACTTCTTTCACAGTTCCTCAAACTTCTTTTGAATTTTGGTTTGGCACCTCTTAGGGACAACAGATTTTTTGGAGTGTTGATCCAGATTAGGGCAGTCTTCACTGAGTAGAGCAGTTATTCCTCACATTTCTAATTCTCCTGGAAACCTTGAATAAGTCTCAGTTTTAGCTGCTCCGGAACTTTCTCCACAGGACTTAGGTCAGCTCCCAGTTGCTAAAGTCAGGGTACAATTCGGTAGTTCTGGGAGATGAGTATGTCCAGATGTTTCTTGCACTACATTTTTTTTTTTAACATTTTAGGAATTTTAAACATGTTCCTTAGCTTCTAATACAAATTCTTTCAAAATGAAGAACTTTTTCAATTTCAAGAAATCTCTCACCATTTAAGTTTATATATTTATCCAGAAAAAATCTTTAAAAGCTATGTTTTCCCAGTCTAGATGAGACTGGGTTTCTTTGAAACGAGGGCTATATTCAGGAGGGAAGTTTCCTTGAAAGTAAGCCAGTGACCTCAGGATGTTCTCTTCAGGCAGAGTCTTGGCCATCAGGTAAAACCGTAGCAAGGTCCTTGGGCCACTTATAAAGTCAAAGTAGTGCAGACACCTCAGCAGGGGCTCAAATGTCTTCCCTATTAAGACTCAGTGTGAAACTATTCCCTAAGTCTGGCTGTACAATTAATTCCATGTTTCTGAAGATTCCGTAGACTGGCTTCACCAGTATTTGTAGAAAAACCCATCCAAAATATATCCAGTTGGCTTGGGGAAAAAAAATCAGGATTTCACAGTTTTCTTATCAGGATTTCAAAATTTTGGCCCATTTGGGTTTTGCTGATTGTTTCAATTTCATCTTATTTATCTTATGTTACTTCACTCCTCACCCTACTTTACTCAGGTCCCACTTATCTCCTTTTAATTTCACCAAGTTTTTTTTTCCTACCCTTTTGTAATGTTATTTATTTCTTCTACCTTGAATAATCTTCCTTCCAGTCTTCAGATGGATGATTCCCTGTTATTTCTTTTTCTTCCTTTGTGGAATATTTCTGACCACTCTAACTCCAGAGTGAGCAGTAGAGTGAATCTTGATGAGTGTTTCTTGATATTTTCCTTATACTACATATTAACATTTGAACTAAATATGTTTGTTTATTTATTTCACATTTTAGCTGCTGTTTTCTCCAATTAGACTGTCACGAAATATCATGTCCAATTTATTTACCAATATATTCTATTTGTCTGACGTGGGACCTGTTCTACAGAAAAAAATCAATGAGCATTTATTGATAAATACTGACAACTTATTGAATGAGAACTATATGATAGATGCTATATTAAGCACTACAGATACAAAGATGTCTAAGATATAAGCTGTGTTCTTAAGTTTTGAAGAGCAGTAGTAAAGAGAGACTTAATCAAGTAACTGCTTTTGATAATTTGTGTTTTAAAGTAAATGCATATACAGGATGTAATTACAATCTCTGTATCCAAAGAGTGAAGTTGGATCAGAAGGAAAGTATTTCTCACACAGACTGCAATCCAAGTTCTAATAAACTGTGTACAGGGGTGTGCACAGAGTAGAGAAAGAGATGGGAGGACTTGGATTAAAGTCATCTTGAATTGTAGTTTTTACAGGTGCTTGGCTAAAGCATTAGAAAATCTTCTTTGGAAGGTGAAAAATTGTTATTATTTTTGTAACAAGATGTTCAACATGTAATAAAACCATTTAGACCCAAAAGGAATGAGCTCCTTTGGCAAGCTTCAAAAGAAACGACAGTCAAAAAAAAAAAAACCAGACTCACATGGATTTTAGACTATGAAATAAAAATGCTTACTTCCCAGGAAGTAATCATCGAATAAAAAAATTATGACAAATAGCTGAAAATGATAAAGAGTGACATAGCATATCAAGAGTTTAAATTCAGGACTAAGGTCAACAATTGAGATAAAGAACACAATGGTAGAACAGATAGAAAGAATGAAAAATTAGTGAACTGGAAAATACATCAGAAGAAATTACAATGAAGAAGAGAGAGAACAATTCATGAAAAATGAAGGGGGTGGGGGAGCAACACACATAAAGGGTATGATGAGGAGGGCTGTCATAAGACTGATTGGAGTCCAAGAAGGAGAGGAGAGAGAATGTGGCAGATGAAATATCTGAAGAGACAATGACTAAGAATTTTCTGCAACTCATAAACTATACAGATTTTTAAAAAAATGAACAAACTGAGTATGGTGGTGCACATCTGGATATATGGTGGTGCTATCAGGGAGGCTGAAGTGGGAGAATCAATTGAGCTCAGAACCTGGAGACCAGGCTAGGCAACATAGCAAGACCCCATCTCAAATAAATAAGCAGATGGACAAGCAAACAATCAACCCAGCAAATCCTGAGCAAGATCAATAAAAAGAAACTCATATCTAGACACATCATCCTGAAAATTCAGAAAATCACAGACAAAGAGAAAAAAATTTAAAAATTCTTATTAGTAGTCAGAGAAACAAAAACAAAATTTCTTGAGAACAATTGCAAATATAAGACTAAATATAGCTGAGATCTTGCTAGCATTAATGAAAGCTGAAAGATAAAATCATGATATATTTATTATGCTGGAGTATCAGCTGACTTAAAATTCTATACCTAAGGGAAATATTCTCTAATAATTCTCTTGAAATAAGACATTCACAACAAGCCAATCAACTGTAGAGGAAACACAAAGTGTTCACTAGGGATAAGAGAAGAATTAGGAAGTCAGAGATAAAGGAAAGAATAAAAACAACAAAAGGGCAAGTGTTTAGTAAGTTTAAATGAATATTGGCTGAATAAAACAACAATAAAATATCTCATAAGGTTTGTAATTTATACCATATATAATAATGTACAAATACATACATTATATATTATATACTGTGATATAAAATAATTTAATTTGCATATAGTATAAAATAGACATGAGTACAAATGCATAATATATTCATATTTTGTATTTAAAAATTATATATATTTTATTAAAATACAACAATAATGTATTAATTGGGGAAGGGGAATGTATCAAAGTATTTCAAGGCTCTAGCTTTATGATGTAAGGAGAGAGTAAAAGTATCTGTTATTATTCAGGACAAATAATACATAATAAAATGGTAGTTTTAAACCCAAATCTATTTTTAATTTAATTTAATTTAAATAGATAAAATCTCTTAGTTTGAAAGACAATGATTGAAAACTGGGTAAATACCAAATTAATGTGATCTTATTCGAGGCACATCTGTATATTAAAGTTAGACAAACATTGTAAAGCATTACGAGGAGCAAAAAGCATCTCTTGAAATAAGTTCAAATTACCAGAAAGATAGATAACACAATTCTACATTGTATGCATCTAACAACATGGTCTTTTTTTAAAATTTATTTTTATTTATTTTTTATTTTTTTATTGTTGGTCGTTCAAAACATTACATAGTTCTTAATATATCATATTTCACAGTTTGATTCAAGTGGGTTATGAACTCCCGTTTTTACCCCGTATACAGATTGCTGTGTCACATCAGTTACACTTCCAATGATTTACATATTGCCATTCTAGTGACTGATGTATTCTGCTGTCTATCCTATACTCTACTATCCCCCTTCCCCTCCCCTCCCCTCCCCTCCCCTTTTCTCTCTCTACCCCCTCTACTGTAAATCATTTCTTCCACTTGTATTATTTTTCTCTTACCCCTCATTTCCTCTTATATGTAATTTTGTATAACCCTGAGGATCACCTTCTATTTCCATGCGATTTCCCTTCTCACTCCCTTTCCCTCCCACCTCTCATCCCTGTTTAATGTAAATCTTCTTCTCAAGCTCTTCGTCCCTACCCTGACCTTGGTTACTCCCCTTATATCAAAGCTGTCATTTGGCATTTGTTTTTTAAGGATTGGCTAGCTTCACTTAGCATAATCTGCTCTAATGCCATCCATTTCCCTCCAAATTCTATGATTTTGTCATTTTTTTAAAGCAGAGTAATACTCCATTGTGCATAAATGCCACATTTTTTTTATCCATTCATCTATTGAAGGGCATCTAGGTTGGTTCCACAATCTTGCTATCGTGAATTGTGCTGCTATGAACATCGATGTAGCAGTGTCCCTGTAGCATGCTCTTTTTAGGTCTTTAGGGAATAGACCGAGAAGGGGAATAGCTGGGTCAAATGGTGGTTCCATTCCCAGCTTTCCAAGAAATCTCCATACTGATTTCCAAATTGGCTGCACCAATTTGCAGTCCCACCAACAATGAACAAGTGTCCCCTTTTCCCCGCATCCTCTCCAGCACTTGTTGTTGTTGGACTTCATAATGGCTGCCAATCTTACTGGAGTGAGATGGTATCTTAGGGTGGTTTTGATTTGCATTTCTCTGACTGCTAGCGATGGTGAGCATTTTTTCATGTACTTATTGATTGATTGTATGTCCTCCTCTGAGAAGTGTCTGTTCAGGTCCTTGGCCCATTTGTTGATTGGGTTATTTGTTATCTTATTGTCTAATTTTTTGAGTTCTTTGTATACTCTGGATATTAGGGCTCTATCTGAAGTGTGTGGAGTAAAGATTTGTTCCCAGGATGTAGGCTCCCTGTTTATCTCTCTTATTGTTTCTTTTGCTGAGAAAAAACTTTTTAGTTTGAGTAAGTCCCATTTATTGATTCTAGTTGTTAACTCTTGCTCTATGGGTGTCCTATTGAGGCATTTGGAGCCCGACCCCACAGTATGTAGATCATAGCCAACTTTTTTTTCTATCAGATGCCGTGTCTCTGATTTAATATCAAGCTCCTTGATCCATTTTGAGTTAACTTTTGTGCATGGCGAGAGAAAGGGATTCAGTTTCATTTTGATGCAAATGGATTTCCAGTTTTCCCAGCACCATTTGTTGAAGATGCTATCCTTCCTCCATTGCATGCTTTTAGCCCCTTTATCAAATATAAGATAGTTGTAGTTTTGTGGATTGGTTACTGTGTCCTCTATTCTGTACCATTGGTCTACCCACCTGTTTTGGTACCAATACCATGCTGTTTTTGTTACTATTGCTCTGTAGTATAGTTTGAAGTCTGGTATCGCTATACCGCCTGATTCACACTTCCTGCTTAGCATTGTTTTTGCTATTCTGGGTCTTTTATTATTCCATATGAATTTCATGATTGTTTTATCTATTTCTACAAGAAATGCTGTTGGGATTTTGATTGGCATAGCATTGAACTTACAGAGAACTTTTGGTAATATCGCCATTTTGATGATGTTAGTTCTGCCTATCCATGAACAGGGTATATTTTTCCATCTTCTGAGGTCTTCTTCTATATCTCTCTTTAGGGTTCTGTAGTTTTCATTGTATAGGTCTTTCACCTCTTTTGTTAGGTTGATTCCCAAGTGTTTTATTTTTTGGGGGGATATTGTGAATGGAATAGTTGTCCTCATTTCCGTTTCAGAGGATTTGTCGCTGATATACAGGAATGCATTTGATTTATGCGTGTTGATTTTATATCCTGCCACTTTGCTGAATTCATTTATTAGCTCTAATAGTTTCTTTGTAGACCCTTTTGGGTCTGTTAGGTATAGAATCATATCATCTGCAAATAGTGATAATTTAAGTTCTTCTTTTCCTATTTTTATGCCTTTAATTTCTTTCATCTGTCTAATTGCTCTGGCCAGTGTTTCGAGGACTATGTTGAACAGAAGTGGTGAGAGAGGGCATCCCTGTCTTGTACCAGATCTTAGAGGGAATGCCTTCAATTTTTCTCCATTCAGAATGATGCTGGCCTGTGGCTTATCATAGATTGCTTTTACAATGTTGAGGTATGATCCTGTTATCCCTAATTTTTCTAGAGTTTTGAACATAAAGGGATGCTGTACTTTGTCGAATGCTTTTTCTTTTCTTCTTTTTTTAAAGAGAGAGTGAGAGACAGAGAGAGAGAGAGAGAGAGAGAGAGAGAGAGAGAGAATTTTTTAATCTTTATTTTTTAGTTTTCGGCGGGCACAACATCTTTGTTTGTATGTGGTGCTGAGGATCGAACCCAGGCCGCACGCATGCCAGGCGAGCGCGCTACCACTTGAGCCACATCCCCAGCCCTCGAATGCTTTTTCTGCATCTATCGAGATGATCATATGGTTCTTATTTTTATGTCTATTGATGTGGTGAATAACATTTATTGATTTCCGTATATTGAACCAGCCTTGCATCCCAGGGATGAATCCTACTTGATCATGGTGTATAATTTTTTTGATATGTTTTTGAATCTGATTCGCCAGCATTTTATTGAGGATTTTTGCATCTAGGTTCATTAGAGATATTGGTCTGTAGTTTTCTTTCTTTGAAGTGTCTCTGTCTGGTTTAGGCATCAGGGTGATGTTGGCCTTGTAGAATGTATTTGGAAGTTCTCTCTCTTTTTCTATTTCCTGAAATAGCTTGAAAAGTATTGGTGTTAGTTCCTCATTAAAGGTTTTGTAAAACTCTGCTGTATACCCATCCGGTCCTGGGCTTTTCTTAGTTGGTTAACAACATGGTCTTAAAATGTGCAAAACAAAAACTAATGTAACTATAAGGAGAAGTGAATAAAGTTACAGTCAGAACAGGACATTTTAAATATAACTTTCTCAATAATTGATAGAATATAAAGATGAAAAATCTTGCAAAATTATAAAAGATTTCAAAAAAACAAATTTGGTAAATTTGATCTATATATAACATATGGATATAATATTATGTGTAACTAAATCTAATACATATTATATATAATTATGTATTATTAGTCATCATTATTTTAATTATACAATTTAATTAATTATTTATTTATTTTTTCAATGTTTCTGCAGAATTGTTTAAAAGGTACGTGGTTATTTTTGTACTGTTTGTTTGCTGGAATGGAGCTAGGATGGTCCTCTGGGCTGTAGAGTTTAGGGGAAACATTCTGTAAGTCTATTCAATCCCCTTCGTCTGGTTCTAAATTCTAAAAGCAATCTTTCAATTCCTAATTTGGCTTCCCATGCTCTTTCATTCCCAGAAAGGTTTATCTTAGATATCTGATGTGAGTATTCCAGGTTATGAAAGGAAATATGATAATAAAAGTACCGAATACAACTAATCATACAAAATGGATGTTAATAAAAATCAACCATGCCCCATCTTGTAAATTTATTTAAATATGATGCATCTTATCCTGTAATTTACCATTCATCTCTTTTAAATGACTTATTAAACTGAAGATTCTATAAATATACTACCTACAAATGAATGAATGAAGTGAGTAAATGAATGAACGTAGAAAATCAAAGTCCTGAAAAAGCCATCAAGTAATGTGATTTCATCAGTGACCTGCCTACACTTGGATGATAATACTGATTTTTCCTTGATAAGTTCCCCTGTCATTTGCAAATACTTTGCCATATACAGGCATGAAATCCTTGCAAGCAATCCTATGAAATATCCTTGGATGAGAAAACCAAGGGTCAGAGAGGTCCAGGGCTTACTGAAGCAACTAAGGAATGTGGTAAAAGCAAGAATCAAACACGTTTTGATGCCAAGACAAGGGTATCCAATGCTCAAGGTCAGGTGGATAGCAGCCAAGGTGGTGAGATCGAGCCACAGCATGCTAAGCTGGAGTTGTTCAAAGATTTCCAAGATGGCAATGGTCCTAATATCTGAATCCTGGTTGGTTCTGAAGGGTCACATGGCTTTATTATAGAGAGAAGAAGGACTCAGAAACAGAAATCTGGCAGGGCTAAACGAAGTATTTCAAGATCAGATCTCAGGCATATATTCCCCTTGGATGGGGAAGAAGACAAGAAGAAAAGAGAAAAAGAAGTGAAAAGAGATGTGGGAAGGAAATTAGGAGAGAACAGTGCTTGGGAAGCAGAAGGAAGTTGGAAGCTAGGGATCAAGAACTGCAGTTAAATCATGGAAGATGAGAACTGAGAACTGACCACTGGGGCTCAGGGCCTAGAAACTACTGCTAACCACTAGACCCTTTTGTTAGCATGATACAAGTGAAAGACAAATGGAAAGGCAGCAGGGTTAAATGAAAAAGTTCTAAGTTATGCACAAAAACCTTGGGAAATGTAGAAAAAAAATAATTATACAATTATATAAATGATAATTAATGTAATATATGCATTAATTATCATTTATATATAATATTGATCACATTTTCAATCTTGGCTATTGAAATTTGTTATTCAAATGTAAATAGTGTTTTTAGATTTGCTAATTGTTTTTGTTGCTTATAAAATATATGCATATATACACACGTACATACATACTGTTTTCATATGAAACAGGCAAAGTTTTCTAATATATGTATTCATGAAAATCTCTGTACATTTAATTTTGTGAGAATGTTTTTAATCATGATACTATGTTACTCCACAGTTTGTATTTGTGTTACCACCATAGACAAATATTTTCATCATTATTAATTGTTAAACAGAATTTACAATTACATGCATAATAATGTTAGATAATTTTGTAACATAATGATTTCTAAAAGTTTTATTCTAATTTCTTGAATCAAATGAAAAGAATCAAATCATTATTGGAATTAACTGATTTTTCTCTTCAAACCGTCTGAAAATACTATTGTAAAAACTGGCAGGATTTAACAGTTTGCAAAGTTCTGTTGCTGCTAATGGAGCCAACATGTTCACAGTTATTGCTTTAGGTTTTGTATGTGCACAAGAAAGCCTGGAATGAAAATGAGTGAAATTAATTGAGAAGAACAGGCATTTACTTTAAATGAAAAGATATGCTTCACCGAGTCTTATGTAAATGCACTTCTGCAACTGCACGTGTTGAATCAGTATCTGCCAATTCAGTCTTCTTGGCTAATTTGAAATTGATGCTGATAATTTTTCAGCAGATTTGTGTCTTTTTATGTGTTCAGTAATATCACTACAGTCTTCACAGTGGGTAGGAAATGTTGAAAATATTTTTTTGCAATTTATATAATCATCAACTTTCTCATAGATATGCAGTAATTACTTTTTCATTAAAAATTCAGCTTCATTCTTTTGAACTAATTGGACTTTATTGTAAATTGAAGCGATGAAAAATAATAGTTATATGCTTACAATTCACACTTCACAACAACAAAAATCACTGTAGCAATTGTGTTCAGATCATTCACATTGTACCATACAGCAGGACTTAACTTTATCCATTTCCACACATACACCTAACCTGTATTTTCCCAGTTTTCCAGGACTGTTTTGATTGGCAGCCTGTGGCTTCATGAATATCACAGCCATGGGCAAAGGTCCATTAGCTAAGGGATCAGATAGTTGCCTAGGGCGGTAGTGTTCCTGTTTGAGTTTAGTTGTTTTATCAGTAGCTGCTGTGAGCTTTCCTGGAAAGGAAAGTGTTAGTTTTCTTGTGTATGAGAAAGAATTGGAAAGAAAGAATTAGGGGTGGGGGGTAAGAAAGAAAGAAAGAGATTAAGCTAGCTGTCTTTAAGCATATGTTAAAGTTTATGGCACACACACAGATGAGACCCTGACAAGAGCTGGTAGCACACAATGGAGGCTTACCAGGACCAGGAAACACCATGAGCTGTGGGTGTTTATTAGGTACTTGAAAAAAATCAAATTAGGAAGTTCCATTTCATTCTTTGTCCAACATCTTTCCTACCCATAAACTGCTAAAAGAAAATAGAGGAAATGTGATAAACAATCTTTGGGAATAAAAAAAAAAAAACAGAACATTACTTCATATCTTACCGTATCAAAAACCATGATAATGGGATATTATTAACACCTTTATGACAAAAATCTGAAAATGTAAATGGAATGACCACACTTCTAGAAAACTGCATTGTACTGAAGTGTACATGAAAAGTAGAAAATATGAATGATTATATAACTATTAATAGAACTGAAAAGTTAATCTAAAAACTTTCCATAGGGATAATAAGCCTCGATAAGCTTAATCATTGAGTCCACCAAACTTTTGGGATACAAGTAACTATAATCTTCCATTGACTTCCACAGAATTGAAAAAGTATTTTCTTTAGGCCATCATGACTTTAGTAACAAATTTCAAGAAGGACACTATGAGAAAAAAAAATTTCAGGTAAATATAGCCTCTTGACTTAGACGAAAATAAATGAAATCTTGAGATGAATAAAGAAATTTCATAAAATTCATTGCATTTACAGGGGAAAATAAGAGAAATAGCCTATTTTAATGAATAAACAGATTTTGTTTCCAAAATCCAACATTTTCATTAAATTAGAAAAAAAACCTCAACAAGTAGGAATAGAACTTCCTTTATTTGATAAAAAAATTTAATAAAAGCCTACAGCACAACATGTTTAACATTTACTCATGTTTAATGCTGAAGCTTTATGGAATTTTCCCATGAATTTGGGAGCATGCAAAGCTTACTACCACTACCACCATGTAATGTTATTTTTCCCTAGCACTCATCCAGTACAATAAAGAAAAATGAACAAATACCAAAACAATAACAGCAACAAAACAAATAAAGCTTAGACAAATTGTAAAAACACAAAAAAACCTAAATGTCTATTATTTTTGGTAATATGATATTGTATAGAGAAAATTCAAGAAAGCCTACATTTAAAATGTCATTCCATCTCATTAGAAATCAGAAAAACCTATCAAAACCATTAGATACCTACTAGCTTGAAGACAACTTATATATCTTACATTCCAAAGTAAGACTGTGGCACAATAAAAGCTTTCAAAAAAGTGGCAGTGTACATTGGCAGAAACAGGTTGCAAATGTTTTGTCTTTATTTAGTAAATGCAGATATACACAATCAGATTCCTTTTTTAGAGTGTGGCTTATTACTGAAGCGCATACTTATGTGTACACTGAAGACAGGATGGGAGTTTGCACAGAAATTATTTTTTGGCTCTCTCTGAATATATATGTACATACACACATAGTCAGGTACCACACAAAGACATTTTTGTCAATGATAAACCTCTTATATACTGAGTATATAATTATAATGTGTATATATATTTTATATATAAAATTATAACAGAACTGAAATCTTCCTGTCACCCAGTGACCTAGTAACCACTGTAATGTCAGAACAATGTGCTGCTCATGTGTTTGTGCTGATGCTGATGTAAACAAAGCTACTGCGCTGCCAGTTGTATAAAAGTATAGCACATATGATTAAGTACAGTATATAATATTATACTTTCTATCATTACTCTAGAGTATACTCCTTCTTTACAAAAAAAAGTTCACCGTAAAACAGTGCTGAGCAGCTTCCCACAGCTCAGATTCATCATGTTCTTTGATTGTGTCAAGAGGCCACACTGAGTAAATGATGCACACCTTGTTGGGGTAAGCACATCCAGTGATGTTCCCACAACGACAGAATTGTTAATGATGCATTTCCTGGAATGTACCCCCATTCTTAAGCATTGCATGACTCTCTGTGTGTGTGACACATGATGTTTCTTTATTTCAAATTTCAATAATGTACATAATTTTTTTGCTTTTTGGTTTTAGTAACTGGCTTTTCTCCAATTAGAAAAACTGGCATGCCTCTCAATTCTCATGCCACTAAATTTTTCAACATTTAGTTGACAAGATAACTGGTTCCCTCTGGTTTCATGGGAAATATGTTAACTATAATGGCGATTTTAAAATAATTTTTTTCTCTTTTATGGCTGTTTTCTCTAAGTATTATTTTAAAAAGAAAGATTTTTCTTTCCAAAATTATTTTTAAGAGGTTATGAACATGTTGGTTAATTTGATAAATATTTAATGAGGGTTTACTATGTTCCAGATACTAAGGTAGATTCAACATAGTATCACAACATTTGTCTTAGAAACTTATTACTAGTTGAGGATTCAGAGATGTAATTATCAATGACAATGAAGTGATAAATGAGGTGAGAGACGGTAGACTAGAATGCTAGGAAAGAGCGTTGCAAGGGAATTTTTTAAAAAATGATTTTTAAAAAGAATAAAAAATAAATGACAGCAGAATACATTATAATTCTTATTATATGTTATCAGCACAATTTTTCATATCTCTGGTTGTATATAAAGTATGTTGACACCAATTTGTCTTCATACATGTACTTTGGATAATGATGTAATAATTTGAGGGACTATATCCCACATTCCACCATCCTTGCTAATCCCCTGCCCCCTCCTTTTCCTTCCCACTCCTCTGCCCTATCTAGAATTCATCTATTCCTCCCATGCTCCCCCTCCTTACCCCACTATGAGTCAGTCACATTATATCAGAGAAAACATTCGCCGTATGTTTTTTGGGGATTGGCTACCTACACTTAGCATTATCTTCTCCAACACCATCCATTTACCTGCAAATGCCATGATTTTATTCTCTTATTGCTGAGTAAAATTCCATTGTGTATATATGTCACATTTTTTTTATCCATTCATCCACTGAAGGGCATCCAGTTTGGCTCCATAGTTTAGCTATTGTGAATTGTGCTGAGGTAAACATTGATGTGGCTATGTCCCTGTAGTATGCTGTTTTTAAGTTTTTTGGGTGAAAACTGAGGAGAGGGATAGCTGGGTCAAATGGTGGTTTCATTCCAAGTTTTCCAAGGAATCTCCATACTGCTTTCTAGATTGGCTGCACCAATTTGCAGTCCCATCAGTAATGTATGAGTGTACCTTTTCCCCCACATCCTCACCAACACTTATTGTTGTTTATTTTCATAATAGCTACCATTCTGACTGAAGTGAGATGGTACCTTAAAGTAGTTTTGATTTGCATTTCTCTAATCGCTAGAGATGATGAACATTTTTCATATATTTGTTGATTAATTATATATCCTCTTCTGAGAAGTGTCTGTTCAGGTCCTTGGCCTGTTTGTTGATCGGGTTATTTGGTATTTTTTTTGGTGCTTAGCTTTTTGAGTTCTTTATATACCCTAGAGATTCATGCTCTATCTGATGTCTGAGCAGTAAAAATTTGCTTTCAGGATGTAGGCTCTCTGTTCACCTCTCAGATTGTTTCTTTTGCTGAGAAGAAACTTTTTAGCTTGATTCCATCTCATTTATTGATTTTTGGTTTTAATTCTTACACAATAGGAGTCTTATTAAGGAAGTTGGGGCCTAATCCCACATGATGAAGATTAGGGCCTACTTTTTCTTCTATTAGAGAGTCTCTGGTTTAATTCCTAGGTCCTTGATCCACTTTGAGTTTTGTGCATGGTGAGAGCTTGGCAGTATCTTCTCCAAGACCATCCATTTACCTGCAAATCCCATGATTTTATTCTCCTATTGCTGAGTAAAATTCCATTGTGTATATATGCCACATTTTTTTATCCATTCATCCACTGAAGGGCATCTAGGTTGGCTTTGTAGTTTAGCTATTGTGAATTGTGCTGCTGTAAGCATTGATGTGGCTGTTTCCCTGTAGTATGCTGTTTTTAAATCTCTTGGGTATAAACCCAAAAGATAGGGGGTATAAACCCAAAAGATAGGGGTTTAATTTCACTTTGAGAGATAGGGGTATAATTTCACTTTGTTACATATGGATTTCCAGTTTTTCCAGTAGCATTTGTTGAAGATGCTATTTTTTCTCCAATGCATGTTTTTTGGCACCTTTATCTAATATAAGATAATTGTAATTTTGTGGGTTAGTTTCTGTGTTCTCTATTCTGTACCATTGGTCTACCAGTCTGTTTTGGTGCTATTAACATGCTGTTTTTGTTACTATTGCTCTGTAGTACAGTTTAAGGTTTGGTATAGCAATACCACCTGCTTCACTCTTCTTGCTAAGGATTGCTTTAGCTATTCTGGGTCTCTTATTTTTCCAGATGAATTTCATGATTGCTTTTTCTATTTCTATGAGGAGCGCTATTGGGATTTAAATTGAAATTGGTTTAAATCTCTATAGTGCTTTTGGTAGTATGATAATTTTGATAATATTAATTCTGCCTAGCCAAGAACAAGGTAGATCTTTCCATCTTCTAAGGTCTTCTTTGATTTCTTTCTTTAGGGTTCTGTACTTTTCATTGTAGAGATCTTTTACCTCTTTCATTTAGTTGATTCCCAGTTATCTTATTCTTTTTTTTTTTTGAGGCTATTGTAAATGGGGTAGTTTTTCTCATTTCCTTCTCAGAGGATTTGTCACTGATATACAGAAATGCCTTTGATTTATGGCTGTTGATTTTATATCCTTCTACTTTAGTGAATTCATTTACAGTTCTAGAAGTTTTCTGGTGGAGATTTTTGGGTCTTCTAGGTATAGAATCAAATTGTCAGCAAATAGTGCTAAATTAAGTTCTTCTTTTCCTATATGTATCCATTAAATTTCTTTCATCTAATTGCTCTGGCCAGTGTTTCAAGAACTGTGTTAAATAGAAGTGGTGAAAGAGGGCATTCATGTCTTGTTCCAGATTTTAGAGGGAATGCCTTTAATTTTTCTCCATTTAGAATGATGTTGGCCTAGGGCTTAGCGTAGATAGCCTTTATGATGTTGAGATATGTTCCTGGTATCCCTAGTTTTTCTAGTGTTTTGAACATGAAGAGGTCCTGTATTTTGTCAAATGCTTTTTCTGCATCTATTGAGATGATCATATGATTCTTATCTTTGAGTCTATTGACGTGATGAATTACATTTTTTGATTTCCATATGTGGATCCAACCTTTCATCCCTGAGATGAATCCCACTTGATCATTGTGCACAATCTTTTTGATATATTTTTGTATTCGATTTTGCAAGGGTATTTAATTGACCTAGGAAGTACATAAAGAAGTGCCACATGAAAGTGACCAGAGTTGAGATTTGAAAGTGTAGGGCTGGGTACCTAAGCTCAAGTGGATAGGATAGGCTGTAATATGGCAGAGTGAGCAAAAGTTAAAAGTAACCAGATGTGAGAGAGTGTGGTGAAGTCAGGGCTATAAGTGGCTCAGTGGCTGAAGAGCAAGCTGTGAAGAAAGGTGACAGAGCATCAGACTGATGAGGTGGGTAGGTCCAGGTAATTAATAACCTTATATGTTGTTTTTAGGGTATTACAGTTACCTTGAAGGTAATGGGTTGCCACTGAACCTTTTCAGATAGAGAAGTGAGAAATTATTTGTATTTTAGGTGATCTCTTTAGTGATACTTTGGAGAACATATCACAGTGAAGCTTGGTGTTTGGGGGAAGTGGCCATCCAAGGGCCAAATGTAAGGCACTAAACTAGAGAAATTAAATAATTTAGAACTAGAGTTGATTTTGTCCCCTAAGTCTGTGTAATTTAGATTTTCATCTGAAGATTTTCCAGATTATTTCCACCTCAATTTGCCCGGCATTGAGGTGGACCTAAAAAAAAAAAAAGTATAAAACCTAATAGCATTTATATGGGAGAAAACAGCATTTATTCTTACTTCAAATAGGGTATGAGATTTCAAGGAAAAACATTCATTATGCTTTGCTAATGATATGAGATATTATTTAAAAAAATAACATCAAGAGAGGCCTGACTTAAATTATCATCAATAAGGAAAGGTGAGTTCTTGTGACAGCCTGAACTTTGCTTCAACAGCCAAAAATATTCAGGGATGGGTTAATGGCAATTTGTAGATGATAGCTATCATCCCATCTGTCTTGCTTCTGCACAACAGTGTCATTTGAGAATGTCACTGGTTTAGTTAGGATTGATGCAGGGAGAGCGAGAAGTTAAGTGAGCCTTGAGAACATTATAACCATTAAAAATGGGGACTTGAAAAATGATTCAGGAAGAGTCCAGGTGTTTTTCTCAGCTTTAGCTATATTGGCATATCAAAATAGGGAAAGCAGAAAGGAAAATTCAGAGCACACTTCAAATGACTAGTTCCGATTTTTTGTCCTACTTGAAAAC
This sequence comes from Spermophilus citellus, assembly GCF_964194105.1. Taxonomy (NCBI): domain Eukaryota; kingdom Metazoa; phylum Chordata; class Mammalia; order Rodentia; family Sciuridae; genus Spermophilus; species Spermophilus citellus. The sequence continues at coordinate 48,839,798 of NC_138191.1, read as the reverse complement.
CATTAACAACACAATTTATGATGGCACCTCATTTTTCAGATTGAGACTTAAAAGCATGTTTATTTTGAATGAGTATTCTAATATGAAATTCCTTATTATAAAACAGAAATATCTGAGTTATTTTTGAAGGTCCAGAGACCAAGAATCTATGTAAAAGCCCTGTGTTATCTGGCTCATCTAGTTAAATCTGGAAAGAACCACATGTGTGATGTCTTATTTTGAATAAATACTTGACACTGTTATCAGATAAAATTACAAACTAGAACTCTATGGAAAGTCACATTGTAATTAAACTATTCTAATTGAATACTTAATCTTTTTTAATAGTTACCCTTGTCTTCAGTTTATTAGTAAACATTATCTAATAAAATACTTTATTGTATAGGAAAGTCTGAGTAAAAGGAAATTGTTTAGGGAAATTAGAAAGTAAAGAATAAAATCTGAAATAAAATGTTGTCTTGTAACAGCCAGGCAATCATGCTCCACTATAGAGTAAGAGCTTAGTATCAATTTTGTGCAAGTGAAGGACATCTTAGGTGACTCAGAGGAGATGGAAAAGCAGTTCTTAGTGTTTTCCACTTCCATATAAACCATTGCACTGAAAATAAGTTTTAAAAAATAGGCATTTGAAGAACAAAATGATTCTATTTCCACTACTGGGCATTAAATGTTGAATGAATGAGTGGATACTTTGGCTCCTGTGTTTCTGGCCTCAGGGAGACTATCCTAAGTCAGTTTTGCCACAGTCTGCTTAACTAGGCTTTTTGAAAGGCAGACAGCCTTCTTGATAATAATGATTTACTTCTTGAGTTTATGTGACAACTGTCTTGATTTTCATCCAAGAGATAAAGTGGCTTTCTCAAAGAAGCAAAAATTAGAATAAGTGTTCTGAAAAGTAAGGGTAACTTCACATTAGAAATGGAGATTGAGGTGTGTACTTGCTACTATTGCTATGTAACAAATTAACCTGAAACTTAGAGGCTGAAGACAAACTGACATTTATTAACTCACAATTTCTGTGGTTCAGAAATCTACTGAGGCTTATTTGCGTGGTTCTGCCTCAGGATCTCTCACAGGCTGAAATGGTGGTGACTGGGGCTGTGGTCATCTCAAGAGTCAACCAGGGAAGGCTACACTTTTAAGCTTACTCATATGGTTGTTGACTAGATTTATTTCCTTGTAAATTGTTGGACTGAGGGCCCAAGTTTCCTGCCATTAGGGACTTTGTACAAGGCAGCTCAAGATATGGCCACTGGCTTTCTTCAGTGTGAGTAAGCAGAGAACCCAGAAGGGGACGTCAAGATGGCAGACATAGTCTCTTAGTAATCTAATCTCAGAAGTGACATCCCATAACTTTTGTGGTATTCTATTTCTTAGAAGCATCACAAGAGCCAGCCTACACTCAAGGGAGGGGGACAGTCACACAAGGACATGACCACTAGTATCATTGGGGTCATCATAAAGGATGCCTACTGCAGACTAGAAAGACTGGGAAGTATAGATTCTTTTTAAAATCCCAACTCTTTTAGTCAAAATCAGAATTTTTTTTGTATTTTATTTAGAGACAGGGTCTCACTGAGTTGCTTAGCTCCTCGCTAAGTTGCTGAGGCTAGCTTTGAACTTGAGATCCTTCTGCCTCAGCACTGCACCCGGCTGAAAATCAGAATTCTTGATATTCTTCATTGGGATCCCTGATCTGAATGTCTCGATTTCTTTATTTTTCAGGATTTATTTTTTTCTGGAATTGTTTAGTGTCTACTCTTCACAGCTATGAGCCCCAAATTAGACTATTTGTCTTATTTTGATCTCAGAGAGGAGCCTACTAGCTGTAGCCTGTGTTTCCATGACATAGAAGATTTTATTTAGAAAAAACTTGGAACCAATTATGACTGTTTACCCATCCATTATTAATTTTAAATGAATTTAGAAGATTTAGCCTCTGGCTTGTGTGATTTTTTTAGACAAAGATCATTCTCCTTTGTCCATATTAACAGTTTTTCAAAACTGTTTTATGGGAGGGTGCTATATAAAGAGGTAAAACATCTTTGACATGGTACCACCAATCTATTGTTGCATCCTTCTGATGAAGATCAAGTTGCTGTTACTTGTGAACATTTCCTGTATTATGTTTGGGTTATTTATTGCTTGATCTTGCTGCTTTCTTTTGATAAAGGGGCTGTGTATAAAATACATTTTGTAAATGAAGATGTCTGCTGCATCTGCTTTGCAAATAAGTGTTGTATTCCAGAACTGCAAATCTGCAATGTTTTAAAAACTTATACTCCGTGAAAATATGACAAGGTCAACAATTTAATTAGTTCAGCAATTACCAAGCACCAAGCACTGGAACGCATGGTGGCAGGGCCTGGGAGTGTGAAGATGAGTTGCACACACACTTGCCCTGTGGGAGGACAATGAGGTAAACCACTAATAACAGTATGATGTGGTCAGTGATGTGACAGAGCTGCTTGCAGCAAGGAAGGATTAGCTCCACCAGGGGATTTGTGTTCTCCAGCATCTCTCAGAACGTAATCCTCAGAATGTGATGTATTCAGGAGAAGCAAGCAAGCTTGTAGATTGAGTAATGTTTTTTCAACTTCTATTACCCATGGAAATGGAGAATTATATCTTCCCTGAATTTTCAAGTTTTTAAAAAAATATTCTCTAAAGTTTGTCTTCAGAAGGTAGAAACTAGTTTAATTTTTCCAAGGTCATTTTGTTTCGGAAACTAACAACCAAATGTCAAATGCTGACTTTCCTGATCAACTATTCACCAGGAAATTCTCCACCAGGAGATCCATTGCTGATATCCAAAAAGGTGATCCCCCAAAGTAGAGGGTATGAAATTTTTTCTGCTTAGTCATGTGTACAGTGATATAGACTCCTCACAATTTAACACATTTATTTGTACCTATGAAGTTTGTTTTGACTTTTTGTGAAACATACCATCCATCCTAGTATATTGGTTTTCTAGGGTTGCCATAACAAAACAATCACAAACTGGTTGATTTAAGAGAATAGAACTTTAGCCTCTCAGTTCCAGAGGCTTGAAATCCAAAATCAAAGTGACTTACTGGGTCATACTTCCTCTCAGCATTCCAGGAAAAAAACTTCCTTGCCTTTCTCAGCTCCTGATGGCCCCCAGACTTGGCTTGTGGCACCATCATCCGGCGTCGGCCTGGGCTCACTTGGCTTCGACCCTGTGTCTCTCTGTATCCTCATCTCATCTTATGAAGACACCAGTCATTGGGTTTAGGGTCCACCCAAAAGCCAGGATGTTCATCTTGAGATCATTAAATTAAGTATATCTGCAAAGACCACATTTATTTCATTTTTTAGAGCATTATAATTATACATAGTATTTGGATTCATTTTGACAAAATAATGCCTACAAGCAATTTGATTTCAATCTCCATTCCCCATTTTCCTTTTCCTCCTCTTCCTCCTGGTCTTCTTCCTCTCTTCTATTGATCTTCCTTTCACTCCTTTATTTATTTATTTTTTAATTAATATTTTCCACATATACATTTAGGTGAAATTCTTTTTGGTAAATTTATATATGTATAGAAAATGATATTCTTAAATTCATTTCATATCTCTTCTCCTTTTTTCATCTCTCCCACTCATTCTTCTCTATTCCAATGATCTACCTATACATTTATAATATCCTATTTCATCCTCTCTCCATATTCTTTCCCTGATTTTGCTCTAGCTTCAACATGTGACAGAAAATATTCAGCTCTTGATTTTCTGAGTCTGGCTTATTTTACTTAGCACGAGTTTGTCTATTTCCAACCATTTATCAGCAAATGCCATTATTTCATTCTTCTTTATGGCTGAGTAAAACTCCATTGTGCATATATACCACATTTTCTTGATTTATTCATCTGTTGATGGGCATCTGGTTTGATTCCATAATTTGGCTATTGTGGATTGTGGTGTTATTGATATTGAAGTGGCTGAATTGCTATAGCATGCTGATTTTAGTCCTTTCAGATAAATACAGATGAGTGGGATAGCGGGTCATGTATTGGTTCCATTCCTCATTCCATATTGCCTTTCACAATGATTATATTAATTTTCAGTCTCACCAGCAAAGTATAAGTGTATCTTTCCCCCCATATTATCACCAGCATTTATTATTTTTCATGTTATTTTAAAAAAAATTAGTTGTAGTTGGACACAATATCTTTATTTATTTTTATGTGCTGCTGAGAATTGAACCTAGTGCTTCAGACATGCTAGGCAAGTGCTTTACCACTGAGCCTCAACCCCAGTTATTGTAATTATGACTGAAGTGAGATGAAATCTTAGTGTAGTTTTGATTTGTATTTCTCTGATTGCTAAAGATATTTGTTGGTCATTTGTATTTCTTCTTTCGAGAAGTTTCTTTTTATTTTGGGGGGTCATTTATTCATTGTGTTATGTATTTTTCTTTGGGGATTAAGTTTAATATCTGAATATTAGTCCCCTGTCAGTGGAGTAGCTGGCAAAGATCCCTCCACCCATTTTTAAGGCTCTATTTTTTTCTCTCTCAGTTGTTTCTGAGGCTGTGCAGAAGTTTTTAATTTTATGGCATCCCATTTCTTGACTCATGGTTGTATTTCCTGAGCTTTAGGGTTCTTGCGGAGAAAGTTGATGCCTATACCTATGTGAAAAAGTGTTACACCCATTTTTTTTTTTTACTAGCAGTTGGAAGGTTTCTAGTCTAGATCCTAAATCTTTGATCCATTTTGATTTGAATTTTATGCAGAGTGAAAGATAGGGATCTAATTTTCATTCTTCTGCACATATATATCCAGTCTCCCAATACCATTTGTTAAAATGTTTTCTTTTCTCCAACACATATTTTTGGTAACTTTGTCAGGCATCAGATTGTTGTAAGTATGTGAGTTTGTTTCTGTGTCTTCTAATCTATTCCATTCAAAGATTCCATTTATAAATAAATCACCTTTTAGGTTGCAAATATAAATAAATTTTGAGAGGACATGATTCCATGATTCACTTACTGAAGTTAGACTCACAGAATACATGGTTGCATATATATATATATATATATATATATATATATATATATATATATATATATAATTTTATACCTGATGGTAGAAACAAAAGAAGGGGGCTACAGATGTGGCTCAGTCAAGGCTCCAAGGTTCAATCCCTAATACTAGAAAAAGAAGAAGGGGGAATGATAGATTTTGTTTAAACATTTAAAATTTTTTCTTTATAGTTGGTCATAATGATGAAATTTGTTGTCACATATTCATAGATGCACACAATGTAATAATATAATTTGGACAATATCACTCCCTAGCACTTCTCCCTTCCATCCCAGCCTCTTATCCCTTGGATCCTTTCCTCTAGGAAATGTAGATTCTTTTTAAAAAAATTATTTATTTATTCTAATTTGATATACATGATAGCAGAATGCATTTCAATTCATAGTGCACATATAAAGTACAATTTTTCATGTCTAGTTAAACAACAAAGTAGAATCATACCATCAGTGTCTTCATACATGTACTTAGGATAATTATATTCATCTCATTCTAACATCTTTCCTACCCCCATGCCCCCTCCCTTCCCTTTGCCCTATCTGAATTTCTTCCATTTCTCCCATGCTCCCTCCTCCCCATCCCCATTATGGATCAGCATCCACATATCAGAGAAAACTTCAGCATTTGTTGTTTTTTTTTTGGGGGGGGGGATTGGTTTACTTCACTTAGCATGATATTCTTCAACTTCATCTATTTACCTGCAAATGCCATGATTTTATTCTCTTTTAATGCTGAGTAATGTTCCATTGTGTGTGTGTGTGTGTGTGTGTGTGTGTGTGTGTGTATATATATATCAAGGTTTCCCTATCCATTCATCTACTGAGAGGCATCTGGGTTAGTTCCACAATTTAGCTATTGTGAATTGTATTGCTATAAACATTGATGTGGCTATGTCCTTGTAGTATGCTGTTTTTAAGTCCTTTGAGTATAAAACAAGGAGTGGGATAGCTGGGTCAAATGGTGATTTAATTCCAAGTTTTCCATGGAATCTCCATACTGCTTTCCAGATTGGTTGCACCAATTTGCAGTCCCACCAGCAATGTATGAGTGTGCCTTTTCTCCCACATCCTCACCAACACTTATTGTTGTTTGTATTCTTGATAGCTGCCATTCTGACTGGAGTAAGATGATATCTGAATAGTTTTGATTTGCATTTCTCTAATTGCTAGAGATGTTGAATATTTTTACACGTATGTTGATATATCATCCTGAGAAGTTTCTGTTCCGTTCCTTTGCCCATTTATTGATCGGGCTATTTGTTTTGTGTGTGTGTGTGTTAGGTTTTTTGAGTTCTTTATATATTCTAGCGATGAGTGTTCTATTTGATGTGCATGTGGTAAAAATTTTCTCCCATTCTGTAGGCTCTCTATTCACCTCAAAGATTGTTTCTTTTGCTGAGAAGAAGCTTTTTAGTTTGAATTTATCCCATTTATTGATTCTTGATTTTATTTCTTGCACTATAGGAATCTTATTAAGGAAGTTGGGACCAACATAATGAAGATTTGAGCCTACATTTTCTTATATTAGGCACAGGGTCTCAGGTTTAATTCCTAGGTTCTTGATCTACCTTGAGTTGAGTTTTTTGCATGGTGAGTGATAGGGGCTTAATTTCATTTTGCTGCATATGGATTTCCAGTTTTCCCGCACCATTTGTTTCTCCAATATATTTTTGGTGCCTTTGTCAAGTATGAGACAACTGTATTTATGTGGCTTTGTCTCTGTGTCCTCTATTTTGTAGCATTGGTCTACAAGTCTATTTTGGTGCTGATACCATGCAGTTTTTGTCACTATCGCTCTGTAATTTAAGTTCTGGTATAATGATGCCACCTGCTTCAGTCTTCTGGCTAAGAATTGCTTTGAATATTCTGGGTCTCTATTTTTTCCAGATGAATTTCATGGTTGCTCTTTCTATTTCTTTGAGGAATATCATTGGGGTTTTGATTGAAATTACATTAAATCTGTATAGTGGTTTTGGTAGTATGGACATTTTGACAATATTAATTCTGCCTATCCAACAACAGGGGAGATATATTTATATTTTCTAAGGTCTTCTTTAACTTCTTTCATTAGCATTCTGTATTTTTCATGGTAGATATCTTTCACTGAGTTGATTCCCAAGTATTTTTTTTTTGTGTGTGTGTGTGCGTGCGCATGTGTGTGTGTGTGTAGCTTTTGTAATTGGTGTAGTTTTCCTAGTTTCTCTTTCAGAGGATTTGTCACTGGTATACAGAAATGCCTTTGATTTATGGGTGTTATATCCTGTTACTTTGCTTAATTCATTTATTAGTTCTAGAAATTTTCTGGTGGAATCTTTTGGGTCCCCTAGGTATAAAATCATGTCATTCACAAATAGTGAGAATTTGAGTTCTTCTTTTTCTATCTGTATCCATTTGATTTTTTTCATCTGTCTAATTTCTCTGGTTAGAGTTTCAAGAACTATGTTAAATAGAAGTGGTGAAAGAGGGCATCCCTGTTTTGTTCAAGTTTTTGCAGGGAATGCTTTCAAATTTTCTCCATTTAGAATGATGTTGGTCTTGGGCTTAGAATAGATAGCTTTTACAAAGTTGAGATATGTTCCTATTATCCCTAGTTTTTCTTGTGTTTTGAACATGAAGTTGTGCTATATTTGGCAAATGCTTTTTCTGCATCAATTGAGATGATCATATGATTTGTATCTTGAAGTATATTGATGCAATGAATTACATTTATTGATTTCCATATATTGAACCAAACTTGCATCCTTGTGATGAATCCCACTTGATCATGGTGCACTATCTTTTTAATATGTTTTTGTATTCAATTTGCCAGAATTTATTGATAATTTTTGCATCTATATTCATTAGAGATATTGGTCTGAAGATTTCTTTTTTTGATGTGTCTTTGCCTGGTTTTGGAATCAGGGTGATATTGGCCTCATAGAATGAGTTTGGAAGTGTTCCCTCTGTTTCTACATCATGGAATAATTTGAGGAGTTTTGGTATTAGTTCTTCTATGTAGGTCTTGTAGAACTCAGCTGTGTATCCATCTGGTCCTGAGCTTTTCTTGGTTGGTAGACTTCTCATGATATCCTCTATTTCATTGCTTGAAATTGATCTGTTTAACTTGTGTATATCATCCTGATTCAGTCTGGACAAATCATATGACTCTAGAAATTTGTTGATGCATTCGGTATTTTCTATTTTATTGTAGTACAAATTTTCAAAATAATCTCTAATTATCTTCTGTATTTCTGTAGTGTCTGTTGTAATATTTTCTTTTTCATCATGGATATTAGTAATTTGAGTTTCCTCTCTCCTCTTTGTTAGCATGGCTAAGAGTTTGTTGATTTTTTTTTATTTTTTCAAAGAACCAACTTTTTGTTTTGTCAATTTTTCAACTGTTTCTTTTGTTTTAATTTCATTGATTTCAGTTATGATTTTAATTAATTCTTGTCTTCTACTGCTTTGGGTGTTGATTTATTCTTCTTTTTCTAGGGCTTTGAGATGGATGTAATTTTAGGTCATTTAATTGTTGACTTTTTCTTCTTTTAAGGAATAAACTCCATGCAATGAACTTTCCTGTTAGTAATGCCTTCATAGTGTCCCAGGGATTATGATATGTTTATCAGTGTTCTCATTTACCTTTAAGAATTTTTAAATCTCCTCCTTGATGTCTTTTGCAACCCATTATTCATTCAGTGGCATATTATTTAGTCTCCAGGTGTTGGAATAGATTTTGTTTTTATATTATTATTGATTTCTAATTTCATTCCATTATAAATCGATAGAATGCAGAGTAGTATCTCTATTTTTTTAAAATTTGTATTTGCTAAGAGTTGCTTTGTGGTATAATATATGGTCTATTTTAGAGAAAAATTCATGTGCTGCTGAGAAAAAAGTGTACTCAGTCATTGATGGATGAAATATTCTATTTATGTCTATTAAGTCTAAGTTATTAATTTTATTGTTGAATTCTATAGTTTTTTGTTTAGCTTTTGTTTGGAAGATCTATACAGCGGTGAAAGAGATGTTTGAATGTCATCCAGAATTATTGTGTTGTGGTCAGTTTGACTCTTGGAATTGAGAAGAGTTTGATGAATGTAAATGCTTCATTGTTTGGGGCATATATATTTATAGTTGTTATGTCTTGTTGTTGTATGTTTCCCTTGAGCAGAATGAAATGTCCTTCTTTATCCCTTTTTATTAACTTTAGTTTGAAGTCTACTTTATCTGATATGAGGATGGAAATCTCTGCTTGCTTCTGTAAACCATGTGAGTGATATGATTTTTTCCAACCTTTGACCATCAGTCCATGGATGTCTTTTCCTATGAGGTGAGTCTCTTGAAGGCAACATATTGTTGGGTCTTTTTTAAAAATCCCATCTGCCATTCTATGTCTTTTGATAGGTGAATTCAGGCCAATAACATTTATGGTTATTATTGAGACATGATTTGTATTCCCAGTCATTTTTTGTTTATTTTTGGTATTTAACTTAACTTGGTTTCTCCTTTGATTGGTTTATCCTTTAGTGTAGTACCTCCCTTTGCTGATTTTCATTGTTGTTTTTTATTTCCTCCTCATGGAATATTTTGCCAAGGGTATTCTTTAGTGCAGGCTTTCTAGTTGTAAATTCTTTTAACTTGTGTTTATCATGGAAGGTTTTTATTTCATCATCAAATCTAAAGCTTAATTTTGCTGGACATAAGATTCTTGGTTGGCATCCATTTTCTTACAGAGCTTGATATATGTTGTTCTAGGATCTTTTAGCTCTCAAGGTTTGGGTTAAAAAATCTGAAGATATTCTAATTGGTTTATCCCTATATATAATCTGATTACTTTTTCTTGTGGCTTTTAAAATTCTCTCTTTATTATGTATGCTAGGCATTTTCATTATAATGCAACTTGGTGTGGATCTGTTGTTATTTTGTACATTTGGTGACCTGTAAGCCTCTTGTATTTGATTTTACAGTTCATTGTTCATGTTTGGAAAATTTTCTGATATTATTTCATTGAATAGATTTTTTTATTCCTTTGGTTTGAAATTTTATGCCTTCCTCTATCCCAATAATTCTTAAATTTGTTCTTTTTATGTTATCCCATAATTCTTGAATGTTGTGCTCGTGGTTTCTTACTATCTTCAATGTGTGGTCAACATTCTTTTCAAGATTATATATTTTGTCTTCATTGTCTGAGGTTCTGTTTTCCAAGTGATCTAATCTTTGCTTCCTTCTGGTGGTGATTTCTATTGAGTTTTTAATTTGGTTTATTGTTTCTTTCATTTCAAGGATTTATGTTTATTTTCCCCAGAAACTCCATCTCCTTATTGAAGTAATCTTTTGCTTCCTGTATTTGCTTATGTAGCTCTTTATTGAAATAATCTCTTGCTGCCTGTATTTGCTCTCTTATGCATCCTTTAATTCACAAAACATTTTAATTATGTACATCCTGAACTCTTTCTCTGTAATTTCTTCTGCTGCACTGGTCATGGACTCTAATGATGTAGTATCTTGGTTTGTTTTTGGCACTTTCTTCCCTTGTTTCCTCATGTTGTTCATGTAAAAACATGTATCTTTCCTTCTAACATTGTGGAACCAAAGTGTTATAATTTTTACCCTATAAGCATATAGTATCCCTGCAGGGTTCCAGTACCTCTCCTTTAAGGGGGAGAACAATATTAACAGGTCCCAATACAAACAATATACAGCCTTAAACCAAATAGCTGCTATTAAGATCTTTACAGTTTTGTCACAATATACAGAAATGATGTGTTAAATTATTATCTGCAATATAAACATTAGGTTTGCAAAAGCGTCTACAGTTTCTGATGGTGGACAGAGAACAAGGGGTGAGGTATAGGATGACATGTTGAGGGAGTAGGAGGTGAGGATCTAGAGTTATTGGATCTTAGAAAGCATGAAAGAGGAATCTAATGTATCAGGAGAAGAGAGAGGACGTAATTTTGTGGAGACAAGTAAGTGGAACGACAATAGAGAGGGTCAAAAACCAAAGGTAAATATTAAGAAAAATTTAAATTGTAAAAATAGGAGGTAAAAGAATATACAACACAACTGTAATGTATTATTCATACATCCCAGTTCTCAGTAGCTGAATCCATGGAAAGTACTTGGTTTCACAAATGTTGGGGTTGTGAGAGCCAGAGACAAGAGAGAGAAAAGAAAAAAAAAATCTCAAAGGAAGATACAAGGATTGTTTTGGTTGGGGATCAGTATCTTTCTTGCTTTCCTTCTCATCCAACAGGTGGGGTTTTCTGTTATTTGTTGGCATCTCTACCCTCAGGATGGTGACTATTTCTAGGGTGGGTGGGTTGGTCTTAGGGGCAGAGCTCCTAGAGGTGGGGTATAGCACTTGCCATTCCCTGATAGGAGACTGCACCCTAAGGATTTCCTTTGGGGCCTGCTCATGTGATGTGGGCATCTAGTCTTATCTCCTTATATGGCCTGTAGACCTCATAATTCCTGGTCTCTAATTTAGTCTCTAAACTGTATCTCGCCTCCTCCCTATCTACTTCCTAATCAGGAACCTCTCTCTCCACTAGTCTTGTGGGTTGTGCTCTGGGGGCTGCACATTCATCAAAAAAAGCCCTTTTGTATTGGGCAGTTCAGGACCAGGTTTTGCCACATCCCCAGCCCCCCAGCTTTTTTTTTAATCTTTTGAGGGACCATCCTAATTTTTCTCTAGTGACTACACCATTTTGTATTCTCACCAATGGTACACAAGTGCACAACTGCACAATTTGGAATGATGAATAATTTTTTCTACATCCTCACTATCTTTCTATCATCTATCCCCATTATCATCTATATTGTGTGTGATAGAAACCATTCAGAAGGATCATTTTTCCTCTTGTGGATTTACCAACCTGGTGGGGCAAATAACCAGGTAAATAATTAAAATTCATTATGTGTACAATACAGTTATGTGCAAAATGCAAAAGGGCACAAAGAAGGCAATGTCACTAGCCAAACTCTACAAACCCCTAGGAATACACGTTCACCTATCTGCAAGTGCTGTAGTGGTTGAGTAAGCATGATTTATTAGTAAATTCCAATGAGTTTGCTAAAAAGAATCTGGGAAGTGAAATTTCCAGTATTTCACCCCTTTCTTCATTAGGAGGGGACTTAGAAGGGTAGTGAGGATTCTGAGAATCAGCAGATATATGTAGTAGAGGGGCCAAGAAAAAAAATAACCTGGTAGAAGGATATAATGCAGTCTTTGAAGAAAGATCTGAATTGGATGGAGAGAGGAGAAAGATGAAGAAATGTATTCTAGGTGGAGCTAAGACGTGGATAGCCCAACACATGGCCAGAACACAGTGATTATGGTAATTTTGGTGGAGTGATAGGTGAAGTCAGTGAGTGATAAGGTTATAAAGATAGGTTGGTCAGGTTATAGGAAGGTCAATGTTGGGCTAAGAAGCTTGAAGTTGATTTTAGATCAGGGATTACCAACTTGTGGGGTTGGGATAGCTGGAGACTCTGGCATTAGAATTCTAAGGAACTCATGGATACCAAACATAGTCCTGAGACTGAATAAATATTTATCACACATAAGTGAGCTAATGTTTATTATTGTCTACAGATGACAGGACTTAGTAAAACATAAATTAATTATATAACTCTTTTATAATATTTTAATTATTTATTATTTTTGAGTTAAAGTGTTTTAATAGTAAAATAACTGTCATGTGGTGGTCTCTGTAAAGTTGTTGATATTATGAAGTGTTTATCATCCTTAAGAATTTTGAGATCACTACTCTAGGCAATGTAAATCCATTGAGGGGTTCTGAGCAGTATAAAGACAAGATGAAATGGTGGTTTAGGGAAATTCATGTGGTGGTGCCCCACAGACTGTAAATCAGAGACTGAGTGTTGTTAAACCACTGAGGATCTTTTGTGAATATTAAGTTTGAGAAAAACTAGTGAGGTGAGACAAAACAATTTGTAAAGCATTAGGTGCAGGATTGGACACAAATAAAGAATAGTGTACCAGGTTATCAATTTATTACCTCTTGGCTCCAAATCAACCCTCCAACACCTGCTCCACAATGGTGTAACTGAGCTCTGCTTTTCAGCTGGCATGGTAAGATTCATCAGTGAAGGATGCTGGAGAGACTCTAGAGGAAGAAGAAGAGGTTTCATTTGTTTGCCCCAATGTGTTTCTTCTATGTCTACACTCTGATGGCCCACATAGCTTCTCCAAGTTCCAGTACTTCTTGCATGTGTAACTTCTCTAGTACCCGCTTCGACTGTGTGAATAACATCTCAGCCACCCAGTGGTCAACAACTTCTCCTGGTACCCTTCAGGTGACCTTGCAGAAGTACTATTGAGGGAACACTCTATGGATGGTTTCCCCCAGTACCCAAGATGACAAATTTCTAGCAAGTTCTTCTATCAGAACACCTCAGCAAGTTCTCACCTATCCATTGGGTCACAGCTGCACCCTCTCCTGTGAGGTCTAGGTCTTACCTTTGTGAGGGCCCTCTTCCTTAGGGGCACTAGCTTAGTCCAAGGAGGATGGCTGCTTCTTTTGTCTGATCTTTCTGTGTTCCTTACAGTTTTCTCTGCTTCTTCTTAGCCAAACTCTTTTTTTATTATTATTAGTTGTTCAAAACATTACAAAGCTCTTGACATATCATATTTCATACATTTGATTCAAGCGGATTATGAACTCCCATTTTTACCCCGTATACAGATTGCAGAATCACATCGGTTTCACATCCACGTTTTTACATACTGCTGTACTAGTGTATGTTGTATTCTGCTGCCTTTCCTATCCTCTACTATCCCCCCTCCCCTTCCCTCCCCTCCCATCTTCTCACTCTACCCCATCTACTGTAATTCATTTCTCTCTCTTGTTTTTTTTCTCCTGTTCCCCTCACTTCCTCTTATATGTAATTTTGTGTAACAATGAGGGTCTCCTTCCATTTCCATGCAATTTCCCTTCTCTCTCCCTTTCCCTCCCACCTCTCCTCCCTGTTTAATGGAAATCTTCTTCTCATGCTCTTCCTCCCTGCTCTGTTCTTAGTTGCCCTCCTTATAGCAAAGAAGACATTTGGCATTTGTTTTTTAGGGATTGGCTAGCTTCACTTAGCATAATCTGCTCTAGTGCCATACATTTCCCTGCAAATGCCATGATTTTGTCATTTTTTAGTGCTGAGTAATACTCCATTGTGTATAAATGCCACATTTTTTTTATCCATTCATCTATTGAAGGGCATCGTGGTTGGTTCCACAGTCTAGCTATTGTGAATTGTGCTGCTATGAACATCGATGTAGCTGTATCCCTATAATGTGCTCTTTTAAGGTCCTCAGGGAACAGTCCGAGAAGGGCAATAGCTGGGTCAAATGGTGGTTCCCTTCCCAGCTTTCTGAGGAATCTCCATACTGCTTTCCAAATTAGCCAAACTCTTATTGAAGCTAATAGTATTTAAATTGATCGTTCCCTATTCAAATTCCTGTAAGAGAAGGTTAATATCCTGAGTATTAAAGGAATGAAAAAGACAAAATACTAAAAAAAAACCCAAATTAATAAATGGGCAAAAGCTCTAACCAGATACTTCCCCAAAGAAGAAATACAAATGGCCAAAATTATATGAAAAAAAATGTTCAAAATCTTTAGCAATTAGGAAAATGCAAATTAAAACTACACTGAGGCAGGGAGGGAAGTATAGAAGTTCATTGAATTAGACAAAGGGGTATGAAGGGAAGGCGAGGATGGGAATGGGAAAGACAGTAGAATAAATCAAACATAACCTCCTATGTTCATGTATGAATATACCACCAGTAAAACTCCACATCATGTATAAGCACAAGAACGAGATCCCAACTAGAATAAGTTATACTCCACATATGTATAATATGTCAAGATACAGTCTACAATCATGTATATCTAAAAAGAACAAATGAAAATAATAAATAAATAAAAGAAATTGAACTGCTGCGACAATAAAACTACACCAAGGTTTCATCTCATTCCACTTAAAATGGCAACCACCAAGAATGTAAATAATAAATGCTGGGAAAGATGTGAAGAAAAAGGAACAGTTTTTACACTGCTAGTGGGACTGAACATTAGTACAACCACTATGGAAATCAATATGAATGTTTCTCAAAAGATTAGGTATTGCGGGAGGAGGGGGGAGAGAGAGGGGAAGTCTGGAGATTGATATTGGTCAAATTATATTGCTATATTTTGTGCATGTACAAATATGTAAAATCAAATCCAACCATTATGTACAACTATAATGCATCAATTTAAAAAATGTAGAAAAAAACTAGGCATGGAATCATCATATGACCCAGCTATACCCCTCCTCAATATCTATCCTAAGGAATACCATAGTGAACATGCACACCCACGTTGATAGCAGCACAATTCATAAGAGCCAAACTATGAAACCAGTCTAGATGTCCACCAACAGGTGAAAGAAAAAAAAAAGTGCTATATATACACCATGGAGTTTTATTCAGTCATAAAGAAGAATAAAATTATGTAATTTTCAGAAAATGGATGGAACTTGAGAGCACTATATTAAACAAAACAAGTGATTATATGTTTCACATGTGGATGTTTGATAGGAAAAAAGAAAAGAAGGAAAATCTCATGAAAATCAAAGGGAGATTAGTAGAGTAGAGGAAAAGAACCATAGATGGGAAGAGAGGAGAGAAAGGGGAAATACTAGGGAATGATATTGGCCAAATTATATTATAATATTGTGTGCATATACAAATAAGTAACAATGAATCCTACTATTATGTAAAATTTTAATGCACCACTAAAATATTACTTTACATTAGGTAGAGTGGAGTGAAGGGAGGGGAGGGGGCCTAGGAGTAAGAAGGATAGTAGAATGAAACAGAAATTATTACTATATATAATAATGTCTGTTATATATATATATATATACACACACACACACACACACACACACACACACACACACACATATATATGATTGCATGACTGATGTGATTCTACAACATGTACAATCAGTAAAATGAGAAATTATACTCCATTTATGTATGATATATCAAAATGCATAAATGCATTCTATTGTCATGTATAACTAATTAGAACAAAATAAATAAATAAATAAATAAATAGAAGTAAAACCAAAAAATTCCCAAATATTTATTGACAACCTGTTTTAAATAAGCTCAAATTATACCTTAATTTCCACCATGGGGGGGATAATGTTTCTTAATGAAAAATAATTAAAAAGGTAAGGTGGGGAAAAAACCTGTATGATTTATGGTTTTTGCTCAGACCCTAACAGATGTAACTGGCATCATTTTTTGCATATTTACAATCAAAGAATATCTTCCATATTTCTTATTTGGGAATATAAAAGGTCATGTGTTATAATCCAAGAAGGTTCTTTTATTTACTCATATTTTTCTTGTTTTTGGTGATCAATAAAAGCAAAATTATGTAAGTTTTTCAAGGGTTCCAAACACAAAGAATTTCTTGAAAAAGCTCATTGTTAAGTAAAAAGGAATAAGTTAATATTTTTGAGATCCTTTCCTGTGGTTGATAACAATACGGTAGAGATTTTTCTTACGAATTCTAGTTGTTCACTCACGTCTTCTCAGTTATAAAGTGACACTTATGTCATTACTGAAACCTCTCTGGGGTGATGACACCTGAGATTTGATCATTAAAATGTGTGTCTGCACCCTCCTGCTCTAGGAATTTTGTCAGCAAAGTCTCAGGTACTATATTTCATATGATTGATGACATTTATTTAGACCTTAAGAACTTGGAAGGCCAATAGATTTCTGAATTTAATTCATTTTGTTTAAAAGACTTGGGATTAAATATACACTGTGCTTGAAAGTTATTATGTAGCTGAGGTTCGGGCGGACTGACAATACAAATTTAAGGGAAATATTAGAGCATGTGTGGGGGATGGGTGGACAGCTGGCAAAGAGCAATGTTTCCTTTCCTGTTACTTTAATGATTAAAAATAGCTTAAATAAAAATTAGTGAATTTAGCTGGCTCAGTGGGGCACGCCTGTAATCGCAGTGGCTAGGGAGGCTGAGGCAGGTGGGTCGCGGATTCCAAGCCAGCCTCACCAAGAGGGAGGCACTAAGCAACTCAGTGAGACCCTGCCTCTAAAAATATAAAATAAGCTGGGGATGTGTCTCAGTGGTTGAGTGTCTCTGAGTTCAAACCCCAATTCCCCTCACTATTAATAAATTTAGCTCCATTATATCTTCATTAGGAAATAAAGTGATATCAATGCCTTTATAAAGGTGAAAAGGTATTAAATAATACCAGATTTATAGTCAGCTGGTATTTATTCTTTACCCAGACACCTACCTGCACCAGGTATGACGCAACTGAACAGTGTTTTTCTCTCTTGCTTTGAAAGGATTATACTCCAAGCCCAGAAGTCTAAAGGAAGCCAAAAATGAATAAATGGAAGGTCAACAGATTGATAGAATTCAGGGACACATAACCTTGCTTTGTAGGTCTGAGCAGCGTTGATTTTCCTCCTCATCTTTACTAGATGGCGCTAGAGTTCACGTCTCTTATCTAGCTTCTCTCCACAGACTTTTATATCAGTGTTTGAAGAGCAGTTCCTTACTTTTAGAGTTGTTATTGTTGGATTTAAACACTTCCTATCTTAAGAATGTTATTTGTTTAGTATCCACAGAGTTTTACTCTGAGATAATTTAAAGCCAGTCATTTACCTCTAGCCCTTGCATGAAAAGATCTGACAACACAAAATAAAAGTGTTTTATTTGAATATTCATGTTTGGAGAATAGACTTAAACATGTTCAGAAGGCGCTGTACAGGAAAAAAAAAAATCCTTGGTGCAAATTGAGCTTCCTATATACGTCTATACTTGAAAATTGAGTAGTGAAATTGGATGGTGCATGTTTCTTTTAAGCTTAGAAAACATTTTTACCTTGATTACATTAATGCTTTAGTGAAACATAGGCATAAAAACAGTCTCCATTGACTAGGAGAGGGATTTGAGATGAAGAAAAATCAAGCAACTTATAGGGTATTGTTTTACTTAGTCATAGATAAGGAAATCTCACATTTTAAAGGAGATAATATCTTATATTTACTAGTTTCTTCCTTTATTTTAGCCAAAAATAAATAAAAATAGTGCAGATACGTAAATGTTTTTTGATGCTTTTGATTATGTCATCTGACTTTGTAGAGGTAATTAAGTATAGAATTTAATGCTTACTCATCAATAAATTTTTTCTAGACATAAAACACATGTTTTTTAGCTGGGTGTGGGGATGTGCACCTGTAATCCCAGCTATCTGGGAGGCTAAGAAGGCAGGCTAGGGCAGGCAAAGTAGAAGGATTGTCAAGTTTGAAGTCTGCCTCTGCAATTTAGGAAAATAAATTTTTATTTCAAAATAAAAATAAAAAGCGTTGGGGATGTAGGTCAGTGGAGAATACTACTGAATTAAATCTCTAGTAGAAAGATAAATATAAAATCCATGTTTTTGTTTTGTAGATTATTTTATATATCATTTTCTATATGTTTACAAATAAATTGTGACCTTTGTTTACTCAGTTATCCCATGATTTAGTCATGTTAGTAAAAAACATTTTAGACTCCAGAAAATAATTTAAAATGTCTTATTCCAGTCCAGTAGAGAAATGTCCAAAGGAAAGAATGTTCTTAATGCATCACAAAACTTCTCTTTTGAAAACTTATTTCACTTCCTTATTGTCACTATAACTCACGACCATAACAATATATTAAAGATCCACTCATGTAAAGCTTCCCTAAAATCTTCACCCAATTCTGCCCACATCTACCATTTTCTCTCTTCTCTCTATGGCTTGGTTTTTTATTATGTCAATCAATGTAGCATCTTCTGTTTTTCTTTCTTCAATATGTAGATTCTGCATAATGAAGTAGGATTTGAAGTTGATCGAGCTAACAATAGCCTGTTTCTTTTTAAGAAAAGTTGAAGAGGGAGAAGAAAGATAGTAAACACATATAAGACACTTTTTTTTATCCTAACCCCCAGATGCACACAGTCACACACCCTGATTCTCTCTCTTTTTTGGTTACATAAATAGAAAATCATATCATTTATATTATCCTTTATATTATCCTTTGTCTTTCCTGCTCAACAACTTATTGTGGATATTTCTTCACATCAATGCATACACATCTACCTTAAACAAATCACATAATTCATAGTATTTCACTCATAGTTGTGTCTGAATGTACTTTGTATAACTGTTTCCCTACTGATATTTGGGTTGTTTCTAATTTTACCCTCTTATTCTGTGAATACTCTTGTAGATACATTTGTGTGAATATTTCCAAAGACACTTGGAACTGCAATTGTTGGTGTGTAAATTCATAATTTTGATGAACATATTGCTTTCCTAAAAGGCCCTGCTGATTTATGCTCTCATCAAGAATGTACAAACATGCCCCAATTCCTACTCGCTTCCAAATGCTGTTTAGTATTTGAATATTTACAATTGAAATATTAAAATTACCTTATAAATATTTTCAATTTGTATCAATAATGAATGTATTTTGTTTATAAAGTACAATAGAACTATAGATTAATATTTTAAAACTAGTATTTTTTTCAGTATTCTTGTTCTGAAACTCTTGTTATAGTCAAGTGTTGAACTTCCTAGATTGTTTCTTTTAAAGGTTAGATTTTTCTGTGAAAATTCTCAGTTGTGAAGTTTCAGTGTGTACTAACCTAACAATGGTTTATTTCTTATTGATATTCAAAGTGAATTGGATGAGAATTAATTTTCTCCACATGCTTTGTCAGATATTCAAGAGATGGAAAATCCACCAACTGATACAGAGTTTGGCATCATGACTGGGAAGAGAAAGAAGGATTTCTGTCTTTTTCAGCCTGGAGATGTCACTCTTCACTTCTACTCACATTTAATTGGCCACAACTAGTCATATGATCCTGCCTAGTGCCAAGGATGCTGGGAAATAGAGTATAATTATTTATTGAGTGTATCTTTGCCACAAAACCACATGGCTTTTTTTTTAACTCCTTTTATTCAACTCTGATATTTTGGTTTATTTTGTATGATATGGCTGTAATTAAATCTTTTAGTGTTTTAAAAAAATTAATTCTTTTACATTTTGTTGTTGTAATTTTAATTTCTAAGATTTATTTCCTTTCATGTTCTTTGCCTTTTAAAACACCTTTCCTTCTGGTTTCATGAATGTAAATATTTCCTTATTTATTAGAAGTTAGTAATCTAATTGAAACTTCACCTTTCTGGTTTGCCACCTACTGCTGCACTACACTGGTGTCTCGAGTTCTCTTTTTCTGTTTGGATTTGTTGGCCTCTGTCTTTCCTATCAGAGGCTTTACAAAGGGGTTGGAAAGGGTCTGGAGATCTTTGACTCAATATGTACATTAAAGAGTTAGAAAGAAGATCATAGCTTCGGTTGGGTAGGGAGGGATGAGGAAGAGGCTCGTGGAGTGCTATTTTGATTAGTCCAATGTAAAATATGTTGTGGGAACAGAATATTAAATAGGAATATTTAAGTATCTTTTATTTTCTTGGGCTACCCAGTATTCCCCAAGAGACTCCTCTAATCTCTGACTATTTGGAGAATATACACTTGGAAACCAGTGCCTCAGGAGTAAGGAAAATGAGTCAGTGATCTCACTATTCAGTGTGAACAATTTCACCTGTAATCACCCTGTTCCTAATCTCTGTTGTGGTAGAATGGCTACCTTTCCACCAAAATCCGTGTTTCCACATCTGTGATATGTGGAATTATTATTGGAAGCATCTACATTGCCATAATCTATATTTTCTACCCCCTGTTTTGTCTAGGTGTGCAACCCATGAATTGTTGTATTCTTCATGCTGTTCAAAAGATGATTCACATGTTTCCTTCTCTCAGCTGGTTTTAATGGTGATAAATCTCAAGAAGACTTTTGAATGTATATTTCAAGGATGGTAGGTTTTTAGTGTACATGCCTAGAATACTCTGTAGAAGTATATCCATAGATTACTCTGAAGAAAATATAGAATGAAATTAATACTATTGCTGCCACAATAAGTTATTACAAATTTAGTGACTTAAAACAACAAATTTATTATCCTACAATTATGAAGTCAGAAATCTAAAATGGATCAAGATGGCTACATTTCTTTGTGAGGGTATAGGGGAGAGTCAGTTCCCTTCTTTTTTTAGCTCCTAGACATGACTTGCAGTCTTTGGCTCATAGCCTTTTACTTACCTAATTCTAATCTCTGCCTCTGTTGTCATGTTTCTTCTCATTCCGGCCTGCTGCCTTCCTCTTATAATGACCCTTGTGACTGTATTTTTTCTCCTGGCTAATCCAGGGTATTCTCTCCATTTTAAGATCCTTAATCTCATCTCATGTGCAAAATCCCTTTTGCTATATAAGGTAGCTTAATAATAGATTTCATAGATTAGAACCTGGGTACCTTTAGGAGACCATTACTCTGCCTACCAAACAAAGTGACTCCTGTCTCAACCTGTTTGTTCATGAGTCCACTACTGTTATATGATTAAGAAAAAAAAAAAAAACCTCCATGCTTCTCTTATATAAAAGCAATAACATTTGGGAATTTGTTTGTTATGGCTTTCAGCATTATGTTAACTAATATAGAACTGAGGATGGAGTAAGTAATTCTATGAAAATTTTAAATGGTGACATTGAATTGGGAGATATGAATAGTGAGGATATATATATGAAAAGCTGTAAAAGTAGACACAAAACTCTTTTTTTGGTGATAACATGGAAGGTACAATGAGTTCCTCTTGAGTCCATAACTTTAAAAAAAATCTGGAAAGAGCAAGGATTTTTGTATTTTTTGTTTATTGTTACACTTCCCAAGTTAATTATAAAAAATGAGTTCAGTAAAGAATTGGACAGTGTGAAAACAGAAGGACTGAGATTAGAGAAAGTTCAGAAATTTGTGCTTTTATCAAGTTGGAAGAATCAACTGATTATAAAACACCAAACTTTAGGAAAGTTTTCAGTGGCAAAAACCCATTTCTGGTTAAATAAATTACTCATTCTTGAAAAACTATCACATTAAGGATAATACCGTCCTATTAAAAGTTATTGTTTCAGAAGGTAGCACCCATTAAATTGGAAGAAAAAGGACTGTGAGAAGTAACAAATTATAGGAAGCTTTGATATGTGACTTTGGAGGGCTTGCTAGAAATTGATTGGAAGCAAATAGATCAGAAATCTACTTAAATTTGGGGGAAATTGTATGATGTAAATTATGAACTTGAATTTTAAAAATATGTGATAGTAAAATATCCATTGAATTCCCCATGACTTTGCTCCAGAAAAAGAAAGGAAGAAAGAAAGAAACAAAAAATGAAAGGAGCTCTGTATGATATAGACCTCACTCCTAAGGTTTAATGAGTGACTTTTTTGTGGTTTTCAGGGACTGGCTAATAATATTGATTACTTTAGTGGTAAAAAAATAATGCTTTTCTATCTTAACATGTCTTATGTATGTTAATGTCTTAACATGCCTTATGTATGCCTCTAGTCACCCTAACATGCCACTGCTTTGTGAGTAGAGGTCATTAAGATTTTAGAAACATTAGCAAGGTTGTTAGAAAAATATATGTGAAATTTAGTTTCTGTGATGTCTTAGGTTCTTCTTGAGCTATAGTTAAGATATCTAATGCCATCTGATTCTGAAAAGTAGGTTTTTTCATTAATGTTACCTCTGAAAGAGGGATTCCTTTTAGCTGTGTCATATAGGGCTTTTTTAGAAAAGTGGGTTACGGCTTCCATACGTCACATTATATTTTTTAAATAGATAAACAAATATTGGGGCTCAACAATCATACCAGTGAAAAACAGGAGGTTATGAAGATTTGTGAGTTTCCAGTTGACTTAGAAACAAACTTGTGATACTGTAGGAGCCTTTTGTGATAGTTGTCAGCTATTCCTGTTTGAGAACACTCCCTTTATAACATCCCAGTTTTATTTTCTTTTGAGAGAATGGGTACAAGTGTATAGCTCAAATTATATTAAAAGAGCCATTGTTTCTCCTTCTGAATGTCATTTATGACAGCATTTTGTTATACTCTCCTGCTGGGTATTTAAGATCAAGTTGGTAAACATTTGACCATGTTCCTAACTATTGTTAAGAGTCAGATGAGGTTGTTTGGATCACTCTTGGGAAATTGTGAGAAACCTCTTGGCTCCCTTAGCCTTCCTCTACCAGTCTTGTCATCCACCAGAATGAGTCAGGGTCTTGCTGATCACATGTGGCTTCCTTTGGAAGCATCAGGTACATTTCCTTCTCCAATGACTCCTCTCTTTACAGAATGTGCACTAGTTGGCTTTCTATTTTTTTAAGAGAGATTTTAACTTTCTTTTTGTGGAAAAAGTGGCAAAATGCTTCCAAGTTTTACAATGTCACCTTACCTTCCAAAAATACATTTAAATTTCAATTCCAGTGTGAAGAGTAGCACAAAGTTGTATGTATAACTTATTGACAACAGGTTGTTTTATCCAGCTATAAAACATCAAAAGACATGAATAAATACCAACCAAATTTATTATTTCTATACAAATACAAGACTATTGCTACAGGTAATTTTAGTTTGGAGAACATCAACTTGGCAAAGTGCTCCCCTAAGCTTTACATTTAACTAAGTTTTATTTTTAAGGTACAATTTAGAATCTGTAGTGTATGGTAACAATAATCACAGGTCTGCCTGGGTTAGCAAAAATCAAAGGATAGCCTTAAGCCTCTTATACATTTAGGAAACAATGTTCATTAACAGAAATTGACTTAATCAAAGCAAACAAATATAAAACAGGTCTTCAAATGACAGTGTGGTCCTTCTATGGCAGATACAATGTATAAAAGAGAGCATTTATTGGTTATGTTGCTGGTAAACTTAAATAAACTTTCATTTTATAAACTTTTATGTAACACTTAGACAAGACTTAGACTGATATAGTTCTCACATGCATACACATACCTACTCACATATATTTAAGTTGGCAACTATATTGTTATAACCTAAATAATAGTTGTTTGTCTAACCAGTTACAAAGCAATCGTTTAAGACTTTAAGACAGGTGCAAACTCTAATTCCTTTAAGACTTTGTTTCCCCAAGTAGTAAAACCTAACAAATATAAAAAAATATATAAAAATATATTTATCTTGATAAATAAAAGCAGATGAATGTTTCAGACTTTGCTTCATATCAGTACATTAAAGTTCAAATAACTTAGTGTGGTAATTATAGCCAATTTAATCAAAAACACAAACTTTTTGAGATTTGCTTTCCGAAGACCTGCTGCAACTTAAACATTCACAACTTGTTTACGTCCTTAGTTTTGTCCTCTCCCATCTTGGACCTTAGTCCAAGAATATTGCTTTACAAGACAAAATACTTTCTCATTTAGAAGCTTTTTTAAAAAAAAATTTCTAAAATATTTATTTAATTTCTAAAACATTTCCATTCCTATAACTTTCTTTTATCTGTTTTAGTTTCAGACCCTTTCTTAAATTTATAACCTGAAACAATCCTTATGAATGTTACCTGGTGCATGTAATTTACATAAGAATTGTTCTTCCAGGAGAGGGTTAGACAATCTGGCATATACAGAAACTGTGTCTTAATCTTTTCTCTCCCAAGTGGCATTCAAGGGTTTGGAGCACGGGATATTTTTGAGCCTTACCTGTCTGCCTTATCACTATCATGATGCTATCAAATATAAGTGAGTTCCCCTCTGTCAATTGTACCCAGGGACTCCTTTGGGGCCTTTTTCTTATAATAGGCATATTAACATGCAAATGAGGAGGCCCTTTCCATTCTTTTCTTTAGGCTTTCTTAAAAGTCCCTTTGCAGAGACTACCTACAAAACACAGGTTGGCCTTAGTTTCTGTCTTTTTCTTTTCTGGGTGCAGTTACTTATTCTGCCAGTCTCCCCATGCATTTAGTTTCATGAGATACTGTTATAGCAAGGACTGCTTTGCTCCGGTGATGGATATCCCCTGGCCAAATGGCGTGTCCTGTCAGATCTTAAAAGGGGAGACTATTCCTGTCCCCAGGTTATAAACTAACAGTGCTGGAATCTTTTTAATCCTTTCTTCTGGTGTCTTGCTACCCTTGTACACCAGAGGAAGTGCCTTTTGGCACCTTCTATTTGGGCTGACAGTTCAGACTCCTTATCATGCAACTGTCTAAACACTTGTACATACAGAATCTCTTTCATATACTTACTCCTGACAGACCAACTTCAATGTCAAGATTATATAATAATCCAGAGAAAACTATTCAAAGGCCAGATTGTGTTACATTAAACCATCTTTTTCTTAGACTTATACCTAGAGGTGGCTCATTCATCCAAGATCTCTGCTCAAGAGACTGCGGGTGGGCTGCATGGTCCATGTCTTAAAAGGCCAGTAACAGAAACAGTAAAACAAACAAACAAACAAACAAACAAACAAACAAACAAACAAAAACACAGATGAGAGGCAAACCAGGGCTGACAGATGGGAAATTTCAAAACAGATAGAACTGCATGTACAAGTTTCTTCCACTTACTTAACCACTGACAGACCAACTCCAACTTCAGAATTGTATAATAATCTAGAAAGGTATTCAAAAGCCAGATCTTACAGTAAAACATTAACTTAGACAGGCTTCTACGTATGAGTGGCCCTTTCTTCAATTTACTTTATGTCTGAGAGACCAACTCCAATTGCAAGATTGTGCAAAAAACCAGAGGGACAACCAGAGAGGAGACCCCAAACCATGGACAATAGATAGGAACCTTTAAATTGACCAGCCAAGATCTTTCCCAAGAGACTACCTATAGGATCAATGCAGTATTGGCCATGTCTTTAAAGGGGCAGTAACAGATAAAAACAAAATAAAAACACAGACAGACAACCAGAGGGAATTCCCAAACCCAAGGCCAACAGATGAGAACCTGGAACAGTCCAGAAGGGAATAATTATCCCTAGGTTCTTGAGTTCCACCTTAACCATGACCCTTACACCAGTGGTGCCACAGATGTCCCCAGAAAGAGGAAGCAGATGTTCCCATGGAGAGGAAGCAGATGGGTGGAATCAAGGGTCTTGGTGTACACATGGGGGACTTACCAAATGGCCAATTGTGTCATAACCTTACTGAGTTCAACTTCCTTTTCCTCAAAGTGGACCACAATGGAGCAAACTTTACCATTCAGGGAGAGAAGGCAGAAATTCCCTGAAGCAAAATGACCTTTGGCAGCTGCTGGGAAGGGCCCTCAGTCCCTCCCTTCACTCCCAGGATTAGTTCCTTTGGTTTGACTGGAGGCAAACTCACGGTTCTCCTAACTCTCCTGCAGTTGACTCTCAGCAAGTTCACCAACACAGATCCTCAGCATGGAAGTGGTGTTCCTTGGAGAGCGAGGCCTGCCCAAGAAAGCTGGTGCAAGGGCTGCTCTTGGGTCCCATCTGGTCACCAAATTTGTTGCCAAAACCTCAGTCCTTGTCCCTGATGCCGATCCAATAACGGGGACACAATTTTGATGAAAAGGAAAAAGAAGGTCTATTGCTTTTTATAGCAAAGGAGAAACCCAGGAGACTCGTGTCACAGAGGCTGATTCTCTAGCTTCCTATTCTTTAGGATCCTCTTGATCCCCCCTAATCAGGATCAAGAGGACCCTAAAGATCTAATAATATTGGCTGCTTTCTCCTTAGGCTTTTTACTTCCTTGACTTTGTTCTGCAATTTTGGTTTGAAACAATTAGTAGACCAGTTTCACCAGTCCTAAATTTGGAGTAAAGGGTTTTAACTTTAACATCTATAATTTTATCCCTTTTGTTTAATTAGCATCAGTATTAGTACTGAAAGACAATGTTATTATATCCTATCTCTTCTGTATGTGATGTTTTCTCATCTTAAATTAACTTAGGTTGGTCTGTTAGAAGTAGTACTTCTGCAAAACACTAACAGGAGATCTGGGATTGTAGCCCAGTGGTAGATTACTTGCTAGCATGTGTGAGACATTGGGTTTGATCCGCAACACCACATTAAAAAAATAAATAAATAAAGTGAAGTTTAAAAAAAGAAAGTTAGTTTACACCTTCATCATTTAAAAAATCACGAATGGGCAACAATTATAAAGTTTTATAAAGAAAATATAAAATTATATTAATAAGAGAAACTGTTAATGATCAGAAATATACTTATCTGATACATAAATGCATCTCATTTATATGACAAAATCTTTGTATTCAAAGCAAACAGATGTAAGCCAGATTTTTTAAAAAGAGTTGGTTCTCTTATGTCAGATACAATGTATAAAAGATAGCATTTATTGGTTACATTGCCTGTATTAGACTGGCAAAGTTTTCATTTTACAAACATTTACATAGCGCTTAGACAAAGCTTTAGGTCTCAAATGTATACACATCTCTAGTCACATATATCTAGGGTTTCAACTATTTGTAATAACCTAAAATAATAACAGTTGCTTATTTAACCAGTTATGGAGCTATCATTTAAAAGGCTTTAAAACGGATATGAACCCTACTTTTTTAAAGACTTAGTTTCCCTAAGTAACAAAACCCAACAGACACAAGAAATTATCTTGATAGATAAGCATATCAGTGTTTTAAGAAACCACAGGGGCTGGGTCTGTAGCTCAGTGGCAGAACGCTTGTCGAGCATACATGAGGCACTGGGTTTGATCCTCAGAACCACATAAAAAAACAAAAAACAAATAAAATAAAGGCATCTGTCCATCTACAACTACAAAAAAAAAAAAAAGAAAAAAGAAAAAAAGAAAGAAATCACAGGACCATTCTAAATGAGTGGTACTAAACTTTGCCATTTGACAACTTCATGGGGAATCATGGCCAAAAGTAGATCACTGGTTGCTTCCGGATGCCTGGCAGTACACTCATACCGCAAAAGCTGATTATCTCTACCTGCAAATTTTGTAGAGATCTTTTATTTCGGTAGTATGATGACTGCCTTTAGCCCTGATAATATATGGGTTCATTTTAGCCTATCAGTTCTTCTTAGGAAAAAAAAAGATACTTAGATAAATTTAAGAGAGAGAAAGACTGGGTCTTGATTTGCATTAAAACTGTGAACCGATGAAAAAGAATTTCAGAGATAGTTTTCATCTGCACCCAACCTTCCTCAGTTTATACTTTATAAAAAACCCTCCAAATGTAGAAAACCCTACGTTGCATGGTTCAAAGTATAGATAGAGGGAGAACCAGAAAATATTATAGATCTGTGAAACCCAAGGGAAAGGGTCCGAAAATCAGATTGGCAGAGGTATAATATGCTGATGGTTCTGGCATATGGAAGTAGAAGGCACGATGTCTTGGGAGAAGAATGTTATATTTACAACCCAGCAGACCTCTTTAGAATCTTCTACATTACTAGAACCATCCCAATAACAAATAAAGAGATGATTTTTTTTTGTCTTTTAACTCATATCTGGTTTTATAGACTCTGGTTGGGGTAGAGATATTTTATCTTGGTTTAATTTGGGTAGTATTGATTCCCATATTTTTAGTGGATAATCTTAGATTACTATCCTTCAGTTAGTATGTGTCTATTTTCAGTGTTTAAATGTATAGTGGTCAGAGCCTTATATATTGTGAGTAAGTCACTGTGCCATCAAATGACCCAATAAATTAATTACCAATGAAAAGAATAAGAATCTGGCAATTATTTGTTTTTAGATGACCACCATCATAAATTCAGATGTACAGAACTGGATTAATAAAATGTAGAGACCATAATGGTCTATCCTCCATCTTAGAACAAGGAACAGTCTAAAGAAGGCTATCTTAGTTATCTATCATTGTGTAAGACTAATCACCACAAGTTTAGAGATATACATTAGCATTCCTGTGGGTAAGGAATCTAGGAATGGCTTAGATGGGTTTTCTGCTTGAAAGTCTCATACCATTGTAATCAAAATTTTGGCTGAGGCTACAATCTCATTTGAAGCTCAACCATGGCAGGATGTGTTTCTAGATGCATATAATTGTTGGAGAAAATAATTCCTTTGGATACAGGACTGAGGACCTAAGTTTCTCGATGGCTTTCAGGTGGAGGCCAGAGTTCCTTGTCATGTGGGCCTTTCCAACACGACTACTTGCTTCTTTACATCAAGCAAGGGTTAAAGTCTTGCAGGAAGCACATTAAAATTTTATGTAACAAAAATCTCATATGTCTTCTTACCTTTGCAGTAGTCAGTTGGTTAGAGGAAGTCATAGGTCATGCCCTCACTCAAGGGAAAGAGATTACATATTGCATGAATATCTAGAGGCAAGGTTGTGGGGGACCACTTCATAGTTTGTCCACCCTAAAGGATGAGAATTCAAACTCACCAATAATCTTGTGTTAGCTTATACTGTGACTAACAATATTTTTTGCCCCCATGCTAAATCATAGTGGAACTGGGAATATTATTATTTTCCTATTTTCTATAAAAAACAGAATAAACAAAAGTAGTCTAACTATTTGTTTCAGGAAATATTAGTTCCTGAAATTTAAGATTCTGAACTAACTGCAATAGCTTATTTCAAGACTAGCAACTTGCTTATCATGACCCTTGGTAAGACCTTCACCTCTTTCTTCCCACCCATTACACTGTTATATTCTTGTTTCTTTCTACTGCTGACCAGTTTCTTGCTTTTTAATACTTGCCTCAAAATCACCCATATCAGGCTCTAAAACCTTATAAATATCCTCTCTGACTTCCCCCTTATGAGATACACTTAAAATTCTGTCAAGCTGTGATCACCTTACTGCAGAAGCCTAATAAACTTAGCTTTTTTTTAAAAAAAATTATTTACTTGTTCTAGTCAGTTATACATGACAGCAGAATGCTCTTCGATTCATTATACAAAGATGGAGCGCAATTTCTGACTTTCTGATTGTACCTAAAGTAGGGTCACACCATTCGTGCAATCATACTTATACCTAGAATAATGATGTCCATCTCATTTTACCATCTTTGGCTAATGTTCTTTTCATGATTTGAGTGGGGCAAGGATTCTTTTGAAGGAGAACACACAGATAAAGTCACATTTTTGCTAGTGGCTGAGACACCTGTTTATTCACTCCCCTCCATCCCAGCCCTTCCATATAGTCTTTGGAAGGAAGGCAGTATGCTCAATCCATGCTAAAAGAGTGCTGGGTATTGATAAATTTCTTCAAGGGGAGAATATCTACATAAATTATTTGAATCACTCTGCATGGGAATGTTCCCTTTTTTCCCTCATATTTATTTATTCCATCATTTATTTATATCAGAACAACTTAAGGATATTTATTTTATGCACTGGGTTATCATTCAATAATAATTTATTTTCATGCTCAAATTGTTTCAAATTTTTCATAGTGAACACTGTCAGTTGGTTCTTGTGTCTCTTTGATATACCTCCATTTTTTAAAAGCACTTCCTTATTTTATCATACTACAAAGTACAGTGTGCTCCAGGTTCTTCTTGTATACTTCCTGTATTTTTTAAAATTTAAAAACAGGTGTTTGAAATGGATATTGAATAAGAAAATTCAGAAATATCCATTTTACTGCAAACTAAGTTTTATTCATGTGACTCATAGATATTTTCCTATTGTTTTTTAAATCATTGAAATATAAAATTATTGGTAACATCATAAAATAATGAGATAAATCAAGCTGGATAAACTTTAGAATTTAGGAACTACGATAAATATGATAGCTTTACTTTGAGTTATTGATCAAATCTATTAACTGACTGTACCTTTTAATGTTTAAAGTAATCTGCTGCTCTGGTACCCTGTAAATACTGGCACAAGGCAATAGATTCTGCTTTCACATATGCCTAAACTGCCTTGTGTTGGGCAAACAGGCAGTCTACAGCTCTGAGTGGGTTGGAGTGTTGGGAGAGATGAGTTCTTGTTTAAAGAAGCAGGAAATATAGCTTGAGTCATCTTGTAATTTGTCATATCAGAAAATAAGGAAGCACTAAAAAAACAAAAAACAAACAAACAAACAAACAAAAAAACAAATAAAACTCCCCAGAAATTACACAGATAGTGTTTGTAATCAAGATGTCAGCTGGGGTTGTGGTCATTTGAAGGAACTGCAGAGTCCACTTCCAAGCTGTTTCACATGGTTGCTGTCAGGAGACTTCAGTCCCTTGCTATGTGAGCCTTTTTCTCTAGGGTCAGTCAAGCAACATGGCAACAAGTTTCTTGTAAATGAGTAGTGTGTGTGTGTGTGTGTGTGTGTGTGTGTGTGTGTGTGTGTGTGAGAGGAGAGAGAGAGAGAGAGAGAGAGTGCTTCAGTTATAAAATATTACAGGCTTCTTATAATTAATCTTTTTTTTTTAAATTTTTTATTGATTATTTAAAGCATTACATAGCTCATGATATATCATCTTTCATACATTAGACTCAAATTGTGTTTTGAACTCCCATTTTCACCCCAAATATAGATTGCAGAATCACATCTGTTACTTATTCACATTTTTACATAATGCCATATTAGTGTCTGTTGTATTCTGCTACCTTTCCTAACCCCTACTATCACCCCTCCCCTCCCCTCCCCTCCCATCTTCCCTCTCTATCTCCCCTGCTGTTGTTCAATTCTCTCCCTTTTTTTTCCCTCCCCCTTGCCCCTCATAGCCTCTTGTAATTTTATGTATCCTTGAAGGTCTCCTACCATTTCCATATGCTTTCCCTTCTCTCTCCGTTTCTCTCCCCCCATTCGTCTTTGTTATCTGTAGTCTTTTCCACATGCTCTTCCTTCCTGTTCTGTTCTTAGTTGTTCTCTTTATATCAAAGCAGACATTTGGCATTTGTTTTTTAGGGCTTGGCTAGCTTCACTTAGCATAATCTGCTCTAATGCCATCCATTTCCCTGCAAATTCTATGATTTTGTCATTTCTTAGTGCTGCATAATATTCCATTGTGTATAGATGCCACATTTTCTTTATCCATTCATCTATTGAAGGGCATCTAGGTTGGTTCCACAGTCTAGCTATTGTGAATTGTGCCGCTATAATCATTGATGCAGCCGTATCCCTATAGTGCGCTCTTTTAAGGTCCTCAGGGAATAGTCCGAGAAGTGCAATAGCTGGGTCAAATGGTGGTTCCATTCCCAGCTTTCCCAGGAATCTCCATACTGCTTTCCAAATTGGCCTCACCATTTTGCAGCCCCACCAGCAGTGTACAAGTGTACCTTTTTCCCCACATCCCCACCAACACTTGTTGTTGTTTGACTTCATAATGGCTGCCAATCTTACTGGAGTGAGATGGTATCTTAGGGTGGTTTTGATTTGCATTTCTCTGATTGCTAGAGATGGTGAGCATTTTTTCATGAACTTGTTGATTGATTGTATGTCCTCCTCTGAGAAGTGTCTGTTGAGGTCCTTGGCCCATTTGTTAATTGGGTTATTTGTTATCTTATTATTTAATTTTTTGAGTTCTTTGTACATTCTGGATATTAGGGCTCTATCAGAGGTGTGGGGGGTAAAGATTTGTTCCCAGGATGTAGGCTCTCTATTTACCTCTTTTATTGTTTCTCTTGCTGAGAAAAAACTTTTTAGTTTAAGTAAGTCCCATTTGTTTATTCTGGTTGTTAACTCTTGGGCTATGGGTGTCCTATTAAGGTATTTGGAGCCCGACCCCACAATTTGTAGATCGTAGCCAACTTTTTCTTCTATCAGACGCAGTGTCTCTGATTTGATATCTAGCTCCCTGATCCATTTTGAGTTAATTTTTGTGGATGGCGAGAGAAAGGGATTCAATTTCATTTTGTTGCATATGGATTTCCAATTTTCCCAGCACCATTTGTTGAAGATGCTATCCTTCCTCCATTGCATGCTTTTAGCCCCTTTATCAAATATAAGATAGTTGTAACTTTGTGGATTAGTCTCTGTGTCTTCTATTCTGTACCATTGGTCCACCCGCCTGTTTTGGTACCAGTACCATGCTGTTTTTGTTACTATTGCTTTGTAGTACAGTTTGACCTCTGGTATCGCTATACCTCCAGATTCACACTTCCTGCTTAGAATTGCTTTTGCTATTCTGGGTCTTTTGTTTTTCCATATGAATTTCATGATTGCTTTGTCTATTTCTACAAGAAATGCCGTTGGTATTTTGATTGGCATCGCATTAAACCTATAGAGAACTTTGGGTAATATCGCCATTTTGATGATGTTAGTTCTGCCTATCCATGAACAGGGTACATTTTTCCATCTTCTGAGATCTTCTTCTATCTCTCTCTTTAGGGTTCTGTAGTTTTCATTGTATAAATCTTTCACCTCTTTTGTTAGGTTGATACCCAAGTATCTTATTTTCTTTGAGGATATTGTGAATGGAGTGGTTTTCCTTATTTCCATTTCAGAAGTTTTGTTGCTGATATATAGGAATGCCTTTGATTTATGCGTGTTGATTTTATAACCTGCCACTTTGCTGAATTCATTTATTAACTCTAGCAGCTTCTTTGTAGACTCTTTTGGGTCTGTTAAGTATATTATCATGTCATCCGCAAATAGCGATAGTTTAATTTCTTCTTTTCCTATTTTTATGCCTTTAATTTCTTTTGTCTGTCTAATTGCTCTGGCTAGTACTTCGAGAACTAAATTGAATAGAAGTGGTGATAGAGGGCATCCCTGTCTTGTTCCAGATTTTAGAGGGAATGCCTTCAATTTTTCTCCATTCAGAATGATGCTAGCCTGAGGCTTAGCATAGATAGCTTTTACAATGTTGAGGTAAGTTCCTGTTATCCCTAGTTTTTCTAGTGTTTTGAACATAAAGGGATGCTGTACTTTGTCAAATGCTTTTTCTGCATCCATCGAGATGATCATGTGGTTCTTGTCTTTAAGTCTATTGATGTGGTGGATAGCATTTATTGATTTCCGTATATTGAACCATCCTTGCATCCCAGGAATGAATCCTAATTAATCTTGAAAGTGATATACCATTACTTCAGCTACATTGCATTCATTAGACACGTGTTACTAAGTAAATCGATATCAAATTCAAAGGGAAAGAGATTAGACTCCACTTCTTGAAGGAAAAAGTGTGCAGGAATTTATAAACATATTTTAAAAATTACCCTGAGTACTATTGGTGTCATGTGATTTCCTGGTGTTCTGTTTATGATTTTCTTGACTTTGAATAGATCAAATTTTGAATTGGAGTCATTTTCTAAGAAAGATTCAGAGGAAACTTTGACTAGGAGTACTAAATAGTTTAGCTTTGGGCATCTCCTTAATTCAGGCCTTATTTATCATAAAATAGAATGGAGGTTTAATGATTCTTTAGATAATTGATTAGTATAGTCACTTCAATTTTAGGAGGCTTTTATGTAGATAATTTACCATCTTATATAATATTAGAAATGGTATCTATTTTTAACTTTTAGTTACTCTTTTATTCACTAGAAAGGTTCTTTTATTCCTTATTAGAATAGCATTTTTTTTAAAAGAAAGAAATCCTTATTAAATAAGTGACATGAAAAATAATGTTGTTTATAAAGGACTTTTA
Source organism: Spermophilus citellus (assembly GCF_964194105.1). Lineage (NCBI taxonomy): Eukaryota > Metazoa > Chordata > Mammalia > Rodentia > Sciuridae > Spermophilus > Spermophilus citellus. The sequence continues at coordinate 48,805,231 of NC_138191.1, read as the reverse complement.
GTTTACTAAGCATTTTCATAAAGATTATCTCAAGACAAACATCCTGGATGTCTGAGATCCAATGAATGAAAAGGGCAAAGCTTCCTTTTTTAGAATTCCTCATACCACTTCAGCTGAAAAAATCCAGAGTTCAGTTGTAAATAACCTCATATATTTGTCAGGATAATTCAGAGAAATCAAACCAATAGCTTGTGTATGTATTTACTTATATTACACAGAATTAACATATCAATAGCTATTAATATTATATCATACACACACACACACACACACACACACACTTTATATTTGCTGTAGTTTAGATTTGGAATGTCCCTAAAAGCTCATGTGTTGGAAGCATGGTCCTCAATGCAGCAAGGTTCAGAGGTGAGGCTTTTAGGCAACAATTAGATATGAGGACTCTCTCCTCATCAGTGGATTAATCCATCAACTAGACTCCTGGGAGGTGGGACCTAATTGGAGAAAGTAGGACACTGGGGGTGTGCCCTGCAAGGGTTTGTCTTCTCCTAGCCCCGTCTTCTCTTATTCTTTCTGCTTCCCAGATGCCATGAGCTGAACAGTTTTCTTTGTCTACAGCCTTTCACAACGATGTTTCTGACTTGGAGCCAGATGACCATGACCATGGACAGAATCCTCTCACATTGTGAACCAAAGTAAATATTTTCTCTTTTAAGTTGTTCTTGTCAGATATTTTGGTCACAGTGACTAAAAAGCTGACAAATGCAATATTATATCTTTTGTGTTTATTACAAAGCATTGGCTTAAATGATGACAGAGGCAGAGAAGTGTAGACCGAGGAGTACAGTGCTAGTCCATGTCCAAGTCTGAAGACAGGGGAAGGCCAACCTCTCATCTTAAATGTCTTAGCCTGAAGACAGCCAGGCAGAGGGGAAAAATTCTTTCTTACTCAGCCTGGCATTCTATTCAGGCCTTTCATGATTGGATGTAACCAATACTTATTAGGGAGGATAATATACTTTATTCAGTCTACTAATCCAAATATCAATTTCATTCAGGAACACCCTTGCAGACACATCCAGAATGTTTTAGCAAATGTCTAAGCGCCTTATGGCCCAGAAAAGTTTTTACATAAAACAACCATCAACCTAGCCACCACTTCTTTCATCCTAGGACTTTCTAGAGAGATTATTTAATCTCAAATCTTAAGAGATCTAGTATAGGGGTTGGTGAATGAATTACAGGTTTGTTTGAACCATCTCAAGGTAGAGGTGAAGCCCTTCTTAGAATTCTCAGTAGTATCTCGCCCTTTGAGACTGCTCAGTCGCTGGTCACCCTCAAAGAGAGTTCTCGGTCTCACAGAATTTATTCGGACAAATAGCCTTAGGACCACATGCCAGCTGCCCAGAGGTGGAAGAAATATGGGTGTGCTCAATATCCTCCAGATGCCAGATGCCCAGAGGAGGAAGAAATATCACTGCAAGCTGATAAGCCCCAACTGGGCTGTCTTCCTCGAAACCTCACTTTGGTCTATCCTGAAGAAGCTTTCTCACAATAAATCCTTTTGATGTTTAAACCTATATAATAAATGTGCAGAGCATCCTCGAGGTCATTCAACATTCTCCTACCAGGAGCTCTGGTGATCCACTGAGACCCACTTTTCTATATTTGTGTTGTTTGTCTTTATTTCCAATCCTCTCACCTGCCCTAGTTCAGGAAACTGAGGAAATGTTGCATGGGTTGTGACAACCTAGGACATAATCACTGTGCAAGATGGAGTACAATTTATAAAGAAGACAAGCTCACAGTCAATGATAGAAATATCCAGAATGGGTCTATAGACATCATCATCAACATATCCCCCCATATATAATCAAAAGACAAGGAGGTAGAGAAGGCTTTGCTTTTTTGAATATAGGTTCTAGGTAAACTTTCGCACAAAATAAATGGTTCTATTGCTAAGAAATTGAAAATCATTTATGTATTACAGTTGTACCATCTTGAAAATTAAGAAATTGAAGCCCTGAAGGTTAAGTAACTATGACAGAATATCACATTTTTTAAATATCAGCTACTGTATCATTAGGTGGTTTCAAAATTTGAAAGAAAATTCATCTTTTTAACTCCCAGATGCTCCATCCTTGACGCCTACAGTGCACTGGATGACTTTAGCTTAATAAAAACATGACTTTAACATTATTTTACTATTATGTTTTTGCATGCAAATTCATGTGGGTATAAAATTTATTTATTTAAAGTCCGCCTTATTTCATGAAGAATTTGAAATAGCTCATGACAACAAATATTGTGAAAAAATAGTGAGCAAATTACAACTATGGAGTATGAAAATTAGGAATATAGGAGCACAAAATAGCTACAGTAAGGTCTGAATGATTGTGGATATGGGCAATGAATGGAATCAGAGCTTTGTAGCATCAGCATAGAAAAAAACAACTAGACACAGCATACCTTGAGTTTCTAGCATCTTGAAAGTGTACGAAACCAAAAGGTGAGAAAAACACACTGAAAAAACTCTGGACAAACAAAAGTTAACTGCTCCAGTCTGCCTGACAGCTCTTGCTGTTCTTGATGTACATAAAGCTTCCTGATTTCCCTTTGCTTAAATGTCCTCAGACTCCAAGTGCCTGAACATAATGTGGAGATTTAAAATAGATAAGTGCCTGAATTCCCAAAGTGACTTGCATCTGTTGGTTTAAGAGGAAATCACGACATTGCTTTAATGTTGTGTGTGTGTTTGTGTGCCCACACACATTTTTATTATACATATGCTTTTAGTCACATTCCACTTGCTAGATCATAAGTGCATAATAGCTATAAGCTGTAAAGAAAAAAAAATTAAGAAGAACTTAGCTAGTTTTTTTTTTTATGATAAATAAGACTTCTTAAGCCACTGTAAGCATTCATTTATGTGTTCTTTGGTGCGTATGCTAGCTTTTCTTCTGTCTCTGAGTTTCTATTTACTTCTGCACAAAGATAAATACGGCAATTGTACATGATGCAAACATTGAAAATCTGTGTTTACATTTGTGTTTTCCAACAGAATATGCTAATAGTGTTTAATCAGCAGTGACACTGCTTTATATCAATGTTTTGTGTAGTGTACAGTCTCAGTGATAATGTTTGATAACCAAAATTTCCTCCACATCAAAACTTGGAGACAGTCCCAGTTTTTGAAACAACCATTTGATTCCAAAATATGAAGAAATCCTTTAATCTTCCTTAGGATTATTTCTGTGTTTTCAGAAAGCATTAAATATCCTCTTTGTTTCCTTAAGGGGTGAGAATGGAGACTGAACAGATTTAATCTTACATTAATGCAGAGATTTTGATATTCCAAATGAGTTCAGAGCTGGCCAAGAGAATCTGCAGGAGGAAGTTTCAGGGTTATGCTGAAGAAATAAATGTCTGCTGGCTGCTATGAGTTTGATTTGGGGATTTTCTGTGGAGAAACCCAGCAGTACACTGACCACAAAAGCAATAAACTGCAGCAGTTGAATGGAATGGAGATGGGAAATGACTGGCTTTTAGTCATGAACTTGAAAAACAGAACAAAATAAAACAAAACAAAACCCCCAACATTCTAGTAATCGAGTTAAAGGAGATTTGGACTTGCTTAAAACTTAATGTGTTTCTGACCTTAGGCCAAAGATACACTCTATTGATAAAATAGTGTACTATTAAAACACAGCCACCTAATACTTCTAAGGAAAAAAAAAAGGGGAGAATAACAATGTCAGACTCTAAAATTTTCTATTAAGATAGATGCATTTCTTTTTCTCTGAATATGTTCAAAGTTGAGAATCTTTCTCTTCTAGTGAGTCTGTGAGAGCCCTGCTGTTTTTTTTCTCTCTCTTTTTTTTTTTTTTTTTGACAGAAGTCTGACATAGTTTTTAAGGAATACTATCCTAAGGAAAACAATCCACACTTTGCATTTTAACCTTATTAAATTGTGTCCAGATTCTCTCTATAGTGCTGCTTCTCTCACAGGACATAAAACATTTTGGTTTTTAAAATCTTATGAGACATATACGGCTTGAGATGTACAGATAGCTTTCATTAGTGCTAATGGGAGTTAGGCTTCAGCACCAGGAGAGAATAGAGCCTGCAGATTTTAAATTACACTTGATGTAAATCTTCCAGATGGAATAAATGATGAGGGATGCTTAGGGGTAAAAGATCTAAATATCCCCTAAAGCCACAGTTTAATAGCAAAGCAATACTTCTGAGTAATGGAAGTGGAGTCAACAGTAATGGCTTTGCTGCTATCACCATGTTAAGTAGCTGATATTGACTCTTGAAAATTCTTATTGAATTAGTGCTGCACTTGAATTTCATTATTTTCCAAAGGATCTGGGAGATAGTTCTCTATCTTGAGTAGCCCACTAAAATGGTTTCAATCTGGTTCAGTATTCAAGGCTATTTATCTTTAATTTAGTAAACTTGTAATCAGCAAGATCAAAACTGAGGCAATACTTATATCCTTTTTAAAAAAATAACTACTATTTCTGAAAACATTGTTTCCTATATTTTTCATTTGGGGGCATATTGTTCATATTCTTGTTTTAAAAATATTTTTATTTTATTTTGCTTTGAGAATTATTGCCACATCTCGGATACTGGAATTCTTTCCCATGTTGTTCCCTTTATGACATATATCTTACCTTGTTTTAAAACTTGTTACACTTTAATTTTTTTTAGACCTTTTGCTTTAAGGATTATTGCCCCCTCCCCATTTTTTTTTTTTTTTTTTTTTTTTTGGTGATGCTGGGGAGTGAACCCTGGGCCTTGTGCATGCAAGGCAAGCACTCTACCAACTAAGCCATATCTCCAGCCCTACTCCTCCCTTTCTACCAGAACAAATGAATAGTTGAAGGGATTTCTTTTCTATTTTATTGACCTAAAGAATCATACCCTTCAATTACTTTTCTTGGGAGCACTGATTTCACTTGAAATATTTCTAAGCACTTCAAAATGAAAATTAAACATTATGCTTAATCAAATCTGATCAAAACAATAAGTAGAAAATTCCCAGAAAATGGGCAGGGTAGAGAGATCATGAGAAAAAGGCAAAATGTCATCAGGAGAAGATTGGATAGCCATGCTACCAAAAGACGAATCTGCTGGTGAATTTCCTGTGGTTCAAATCACATGTGAATCATTCAGTAGCTGTGTATACTGGACTTTGGAAAGCTAATATCAATCACACTCAATAGATAGTCCAACAGAATGCCAATCTATGAATAAACAATGAAATGTTATTTTTTACAATAGGATGGTGAAATTTGCTCTTCAGGACATCTTTCTTACCTCTGGAATCAATATAGCCAGAAGTCAAATAAACAATTAGGAAATTCTTTGGTATTGTGAGTTTTTTATTTTAGGCTGAGCTCTTCCACAAGGATCCACTAGATCAGACCAAACCTTAATGAGGTGACTCATGATAGGTACTATATAATCAACTGAACTTTCTAATGGACCATTTTTCTGAAACCCAGAAGATTCATAACAACCAATTGGAAGGGTTCCAGTCAACCAGAGCTGGCAGGATAAGTAAGTTCCTCCTACTTTATAAAGGAGAAACTTTGAAACAGGATTTTTGTTCCTTGTCTGCTTTTTTCTGTCAATAAATATTCTCTACCCACATTGTGTAAAGGAGCTCACTCAGCTTTTTCTGTTTCTTAGGGATGCTCAGTTTTTGAATCATTCTTTGCTCAAATAAGCTCAACTAAATTTTTTGGTCTAAATTATTTTTCTTTTATCCGATCATGTGTCAAAAATGAGATCTGAAGGTGACCCTCATATCACCCCAATATTATTATAAACCATAAATATCATCATCTTGGAGCAATGAGTAAGCAGGCATGGGTATCCCGCCAGCCCCTTACACTCATTGCTTCTTGATAGTACAATCGCATCCACAACATGGCAAGTTCTCTAAGTTCAAGTGTTTTTTTTTTTTTTTATCTGAACAGACATAAGTAACGCCACAGCTGAAACTGGACTGGGTCCTGTAGGGAGGCTATATGTGTCTGAGTGGGTAAAGTAGAAACAGAACTGGCTGCAGTATAGGACCTCCAGGAGGAAAGCCTCCGGGAAAATAGTGGATTTATTTTAGTCCAGGGAGATTGGGATTCCTAAAAACCTGTACACTTCTAGAAAAGTAGGTATATTGTACCAAAATAATTTAGGATTTTGACAGATACAGTGAGGATTTATAACCTAAACAAAATAGTTCCTCTATGGTATACATTAAAAAGAGAGAGAAAGAGAGAGGCAGGGGAGGGAGAGAGAGAAACATGAAATAATGATAAGGAGATGGGAATGTTAATTACCCTGATCTGACCAGTACACATTATATACATATATTGAACTATCACACTGTGCCCCATAAATAAGCACAATTTTATGTGCTAATAAAAAAATAAAAATGTATCATGAGGGGGGATGGGGGTAGGAAAGACAGTAGAATGAATTAGGCAACTTTGGTATGTTCATATATGAATACACCATCCGTATAACTCCACATGGTGTTCAACCACAAGAATGGGATTCTAATTAAAATAATTTAAACTCCATCTATGTATGTTGTGTCCAAATATACCCTGTCATATATCTAAAAAGAAAAAAGTGAAAATGTTTTAGGAGTTGGAAATGTTACCTATTCTGATTTGCTCATTATATATCATAAATCAAATTATCAAAATGTATATCATAAGCATTAGTGATTAAAATAATAATAATTGATTTAAAATAATTAGACCACTATTACCACCACAGACACACACACACACACACACACACACACACACAGAAAACATCAAAATGCCTCAAAACAATGGAATGTAGTTTTGATTGGCATGTAGAGGTTTCTAAGCTCTTCATTTTTCTCTTTATCCTCTTTGCCCACACTGAAACCGTTGACTATTTTACTTGTTATCATCCCACCCCCAAAGACTAAAATAAATAAATAAACAATAAATAGTAAATAAGTATCTATAAATGTTAAGCTCATATCAATAAGGTCTGATTCATTGACCATTGCTAAGGGCACCAATGAAAGGTATACCTGTCTGTATTTATCAATGAGTTTCACTTTAAACTTAGTCGTCTAGTTAAACACATATGGTTAGGATCTAAAAAGCTCAAAACTGGATGCCAGAGGCAGAATAGTTATCTTCCTGGGGATGATATACACCATCCACAAGCCCCTATTTGGTTCATGTATGGGACGTTAAAAGTCTAAAAAAGTGCAAAGAACACTTTGAAAGTAATTTCATGAAATTTTCTGCTTATGTTTGTTAGGTTGTAGTTCAGGAACACCAAGATGGCAGAGACAGGGTATTAGAAAGAAGGTGCTACAGGGCAAGTTGTATCCCTGTTTGCAATAAATCCCATTATCATGACAACTTCCTCCACTGAAGACATCACTGTGACAATTCCCGCCACAGATACAAATTTTCAAATAACCAACAGGAGTAAAGTGGAAAGTATTCTAATTAGGTTTTCTAATGTAACCAATGTGGGGGGGATTGGAAAATATTATAATCAGGAATCATAAGATAACCAGTGGGAGAAAACCGGGTAAGGTCTTCTTTTTTTTTTTTTTTTTTTTTTTAAGAGAGAGTGAGAGAGGAGAGAGGGAGAGAGAGAGAGAGAGAGAGAGAGAGAGAGAGAGAGAGAGAGAGAGAGAATTTTTAATATTTATTTTTTAGTTCTCGGAGGACACAACATCTTTGTTGGTATGTGGTGCTGAGGATCGAACCCGGGCTGCACGCATGCCAGGCGAGTGCGCTACAGCTTGAGCCTCATCCTCAGCCCCGGGTAAGGTCTTCAATGGGGTCTGTATAGGGGAGAGAATATCCCATAATTCAGGATACAAGACCCTAATTTCCAGACTTTGAGGCCTTGAGCCCCCCTCTCTCTTTCTCTTTGCCCACTCCGGTCTACCTAATGGAGTGCTATCTTCACCTCCAATAAATCTGTACTTCACGTGTTACTTCTGTGTGTCTTGCTCGTTTTGCTCATTTTTTTTTTTTTTTTTTTTTTTTTGTTGTTGTTGTTGTTTGGAACACCAAGGACCTGAACTTGAGATCCCAAGGTAACAAGTTGACTGGTCATCCAAACCTACAGACAACATAAAGATGAATTTGTTAATGATTTCAAAGCCCAGGTGGAGACCTTTTCTTATGGTATTCTGGTCAATACAGCCAGTACTGGCTACCCTTTTTGTAAACTCTTTCTCCAAGATTAACAGATTTAAAAAACAACAAAAACAGCAACAACAACAACAACAACAAGCAAAATTCAGATCCTCAGAAAATAGCCTCAAAAGAATTGGAGAAGAATTAGAGGTTTAGCTAAATTAGCTGAATGTTTTGAAAAGGTCTTAGATTAGAAACAAAAAGCATCAAAATGGACTTGCATTTACAGCAACTCTAGGGCAATGGCAACCTGGACCTTTCTTTGGACTTCTGCCAATAAGTGTCTCTTAAATTAGCAGATTATTTCTTTCTGTATTTACATTTATGTTTTTTTTCATGAATGTATAAATGTTTACAAGTTATTATATAAGTGATATTTTCCTTCCTCTAGCTTGTACTACTATACTTATAAAATCCCCTAAAAGAGTTTTATTTAAATTGGCTTAAAAATAAATTAGTGCTGATAGAAATTAAGTACCCACTAAACTTTCAGAAAAATTAAAGCTGACCCAAATGTTTTTAAGATTATGTGATCTGGGATAATCTTTGGTAAATAAAAACTAGTTTCAAAATTGTTGATGACATAAAAATAAGAATGTCTTCAAAATTGTGGGCATTACATATATTTTTAAACCTGGATTTACTAGCCAAACAAGCTTATTTTATCTCTTAGATATGCAAGACCATAAAAACTGTAAATTCAACCTAAGAGGAGAATGCTAAGTAAAAATATATTGCTTGATCTATGTCAGTCATAAAAAAATAAATAAGTAAAAGAGAGAGAGGGAAGTATCATGTTCAACTTTTTAGTTTCTTTGCTTCTATGATATTTCTGATACTTACCTGATTTATAAACAAAAATAAAATGACTTAAGGTGGTGTTATATATGAGGGAAGATTTTCGCTCTACTCCCTGAGGGTGTAATAACTGAGTTAATGAAATTAACCAACAATAGGCAGATTAGCAGGAGAAAAGGCATACATATTTATTGTATTAAAGGGGATGTTGAGGCAGGGGAAGTAGGCAGGCAGTGGAGGAAGAGATGGTGGGGATTGATGAAGGGCATGTCAGAGGACGTGTTTTTCAAAAACAAGGAACAAGTTGTTGCTCAAAGTTACAGTGACCTCCCTAAACTGATGAAGTGCTCCTGGACACAAAGACCAGTTCCAGGATCAGGCAGACACCACTGTGCCACGAAGGGGAGAAGCCAATAGAAAGATTAAGATCCATGGAAAGTAGTTATGATTAGTGGGAGGAGCTGGAAACTATAAAAGGGTAAACTGTGCCCTTCCCCCATTACTTCCAGCTGGACACCCCCCTTCTCTTTGGAAAAGTTTTTTTTTCCTCTTTAAAACTACCTTGCTTACTTATTCCTGACATTCATTCTTCTAGCCCATAGAACACGAACCCAATCCCAAAATTCCTGACATTCATTCTTCTAGCCCATAGAACACGAACCCAATCCCAAAATTCTACTGGTAACAATATCACAAAAAAGAAAAGGGAATCCTTGCCATCTGACCCTAGCATCCCATCCCCTCCCAACAGTGAGATTTAGAAACTCACATACCTTCTTCACAGGAAAGGTGGCATGTGTGTGTGCATGGGGGGCGGGGCGGGCAATTTAGGGAAGAGTAAATGATTTGGGGAAAGAAGAATTGGTCCTTAGACAAAGAGGTGATAGTTTGAGATGAAGTTTGAATGTGATATTGTTACCAGCTGCCTAGCCAGGGGCTCTGCCTGGTCCTGCCTGGCTGGATTCTGTGACCTGCTTGCCTAAGAAACAGGTAAAAGGAGAAAAAGGACAGCTGAACTTTACACAGTTTGATCAAACTGAGGGGAAGCAGCTAGATTGCTTCTTATCCATCCCTGGGAAGTAATTATACTTTGTAGACACAAAAGTCAGGTGATATACATATGTAGAATTAATTGGCCTGAAAAGAGCAAAAAGGGACAAGGCAGTAAGTATACACTGATTTAGTAGCCTATGGCAGACAGGGCTGGGGAGGGGACAATCTCACCTTTATCTTTCTTAGAGCCTATCAGGCCTCAGGGCTGGGAGGTCAGTCCCTCAGCTTCTGCTCTCAGCATAAGGAAGTTGTTCTTAATTTCAGTGTTTTAATATTGACTTCCAGACTCTTCTCCTACAATAGCAGTTGGTTCTTTCTTGATTGACAAAACACCTGCAGAGGATCTGTCTTTAGGCAGATAAGGGGAATTCAGAGAAAGGCTATCCCTTCATTTCTCTCTGCTTGAAATAATCAATGTACCAAAGTGGAAATTTTTCAAGGTGGAATTTCCTGAACTCCTTATTAAATCTTTCATGAAATTTTTCACAAGTAATTTAAACACAATTAGATAAATCTACGTGAATGTGAGTTTATAAATAAGCTTTTTCAAAAAATAAATGTTTTATAAGGCGTGTCTTTAAAAAAAATAGTTTCAGAAATCTTTTAAAGGTAACTTGAAACCTTAGAGCCATTATTTTAGACAGCTTTTCATCACTGTGTCTAAAATAACTGACCAGAACAACTTAGCAGAGGAAGTCTATTTTCGCTCATGGTATGTGAGGTCTCAGTCTACAGATGGCCAACTCTCTTGCCCTGGACCTGAGGTGAGTTGGAACATCAAGGGAAAAGGCATGACAGAATAAAATCTGCTCCCCTCATGGAGGAAGGAAATAGAAAGGTGGGGGAGGGGATTGGAAGAACAATCCTTCCAAGGCACATCCCCAGTGACCCACCTCCTCCAGCCATTCCCCACCTGCCTACAATTGCTGTTCAATTATTTCCTTTAAATTAGGATGAACCAATTACGTTACAGTTCTCATAATGTAATCATCTTACCTCTGCATATCCCTGCATTAACAGGTGCTTTTGGGGGACACCTCATATTCACACCATAATAGTTACATTATGTTAAATAATAGATAATCATTAAATGTCTGAGTGATTTTTTTTTCTGAATGATTTTCAAGTTAAAATACTGAAACATTAATTGCTGAACTTAAATTTATGCTTTTATATTTTTGGAATATAATTTTTTTTACAGTACAGAGAATCTGTAAATATTTGATTCTGTTAACAAACATAATTTATACTACAAAAGTACTTGCTTCTAGAAGTTAAAATTACTAAAAGTTTAAAATTCTAATGAATATACTTAATTAAAACTGTTAGAGGTAATAAGGGCAGTAAGTCTGTATGTGAGAAAAATAAGACACACTTTTGGTATAAGACATTATGATGTATGAGGATACCTTCTGGTTAAGGAATACTGAAAATTTAGAAGAGGAATTTCATATCTAGTTTAGTTGCTGAAATTGAATGCATTCATCATGTTTCAAAAATGATCCTTAATATCAAAAGTGCGTTGGTACAAAATTGGAAGCTCTTTTATCTCTGTAAGAAAATAGTTTTCTTGGTAAGATTTTTATCTTTTGAGTGATCTCTTTAGCAAACAAAGATTGGGTTTTATTAAGGTAATTTCTTGTTCTTCAGGTCGCCTTTTATCAGTTCTTTACTTTCTCAAGAAAATTCAGTCTTTTTTATCAAAAAAGCTAAAGATTTTTCTTCAATTATGTAATTTTCAATATTTTCCTTTGAAGTTTTTTAATTATCACTGTGGTTTAAAGAATATCTAAATATTTTTCATAGTCATCTTAAATATATTTAGTTAAGTGCTTTAAACATTTTGACACTTTTGACACCTTCCCAAAATCAAATTCCAAAAAACCTCACTTCTGACCTCAAATTAAATTTGGGATGTAGAAGAAGGTCTCTAGAATATATCTAAAGACGATGTTCTTTTTTCATAAAATGAAAAGTCATAAGATAACATAGGACATGCCATCTTTTCATAAGATGTTAAAGAAAGTAGGCTTATTTGATATGTAAAAGTATATGAATATAATTTATATATTTTTTATATATCCATACAAATGACAATTAACATAGTGTATGAATAGCCTTATTAAATAAGAATGGTGATAAATCTTCTTTATTTATGGGTATGTTATTGGTATAAATGTTCCAGAAATTGTAAATAACTACTAGAAATCTGATAGTTTCCAGGATGATGTTGTTAGTCATAATTTTGGTTATTATGTTAATACGTTGTAAGTCACAAAATAATATTTTTTTTGTCAGTTGCATTATAATGCACTTATATTAAAATCTGAACCATGGCCATTTTGAGTCTTCTCATCATAGACATCTGTTTTACTCTGATACTTTCCAGAAAGTTTTTACATGAAACTATAATTTTGATGTTTTTCATTTTCAAGGAGATTCACAGAAAGAACTGTGACAAGTATAGGTTTTGGATAACTTTAAGATCATATTACTAAACTGTGTAAGAATTTCCAGAAGATGAATGAAAAAACTGGTGGATTCACAAAACCCCTACCCAAGATAAAACAGAAGGATTAATTACATGGAACTGAATGAACTGATGAGAATAATGTTTGTGTAATCTTTTAAAATTTGAATTTTGGTGGTTATTTTAATGTTTTGTTTTCTATGTTTAAGGAAATATTTTCTCTTAAGTTGTCTATATTTTACAGTAATTTCATAAAGTATATCTTTTAAAATTGATATTAAACTTTTTTCATATGTAATTCTTCTTGAATTTGCAAAATATTAGTGAATATTTATTTTAACTGATATAGAGTTATTTCCATAAGTTCAATAAGAATGTGCTTTTTTATAGTAGAATAATTGAAAATATTAGTTATATTACCAAGGCTTTGGATGGTCATATTTAAGAATGTGCATAGAAACTCACAGTTTCTCATGTTTTCCTGCTCTTATGTAAAAGAGGCACAAGAACCATAAAAATATTTTGGGACTCACAAGAAGAAAGAAATTTACTCAATTTCATAGGCATTATAGTCATATCTGATGGTGGGTACTTGACTTGGCTTCCTAGCCCCAGGAGACATTTAAAAGCTTAATCTGAGATATACTATCAAAATTTCCAGCAAAATGTACCTAAAAAGAGCCTGTGGACAGACCCCAAATAAAATATCAATGAGTTTCCTGAAAAACAATTCAAAGAAGGATTTTAAGGAGAATTATTGAGATACAAGAAAAGACAGATGGAAAATTAGTAAAATTAGGAGTATACTTCATGATATGAGTTAGAAAGAGAAAGATAATAAAAAGAACTTTTAGAAATCTTGGAACTAAAGAACTCAATAAGTAAAATTAAAAATACAATGAAGATCCTTAATAGCAGGATTAATCAGGAAAAAGAAAGATTTTCTGAATTTTAAGACAGGTGTTTTGAAATAACCAGTCATATTAAAAGAAGGAAAAATAAGTAAAAAGGATGAAGTCAACCTAAAATACACATGTAACATCATTGTGCAAATAAATATTCACATAATGATAGTCCTAAGGGAGAAGACAATGAAAAAGGCATAGAAACCTATTCAATAAAATAATTGCTGAAATCTTTACAAATCTTGGGAAAGGCAAGAACTTTCAGGGTTAGAAGCTCAAGGGTCCAGTTAGAGATTAAACCAAAAAGGACTTTCTCCAAATCATATTATAGTCAAACTGTAAAAGTATAAAGAATAGAGAGAATTCTAAAAATAGCAAGAGAAAAATGTCAGTCATTTATAAGGGAATTTCTTTTAGAATAACAGAACACTTTTATGAAGAAATCTCACAGGCCAGGGGAGAATGGAAGGAAAAAAAAAATAGAAGTAAAAAAGCAATCCAATCAATAGTATTATACCCAGCAAAGTTATCATTCAGAAAGACAGAAATGAAGACTTTGCAAGATAAACAAAACCAAGAGGGAAGGAATTCATCACATCACACTGGTCTTATAAATAATGCTTACATGAGTCCTACCCTAGAAGAAAAAGGATGATAACTACTATCATAAAAACATGGAAAAGTTAAAATTCAACTGTAGAGCAGATACACAAAATAGAAAGAGAAGGAAATCAAACCCTATCAATACAGAATATGACTAAATAAGAAAAATGAGCATTGGGATGAGGAAGAAGTTGTTCAAAGCAACCAGAAAAAGTTTACAAATTTCAGCAACTTCAGCAGTCTGTCTTTACTTATGGAAAATAACCTTGAATGTAAATGGGTTAAACTACCCAGTTAAAAGATATAGAATGCTTGGATGGATAAAAAAACAAAGCACAAAACAAAAAACTCAAAACCTGAACCCAAAGGTTTGTTGTTTACAAGAAACTCACTTCACAACTAGAGACCTACCTAGATTGGAAATGAAGGTCTGGGAAAAGATATACTCTGCAAAAGGAACCAAAAATGTGTGGGAGTAGTTATGTTTATATTAGATAAAACAGACTTTAAATGAAAAACTGTAAAACGGGACAAAGATGACCACTATATAATGTTAAGGAATCTATTCAACAAGAAGAAATAATAATTATAAATATATACATACCCAATTAGATAAATGAAAATTATCAGATCTAAAAGGAGGTATAAACTGTAGTACAATAATAGTTGGAGACTTTACCATCCCACTTTCATCCATGGAGAGACCATCTAGATTAAAAATAAATCTACAGAGAAATATCAAAATCAACCATACAGTAGCCCAGATGAACTAACAGATGCTTTACAGAGCATTTTGCCCATCAGCTAAAGAATATGTAATACTCTCATCAGAACATGGAATATACTTCCGGACAGGTTGTAGATATAACCAAAAAAATAAGCCTCAGCAAATTCAAAGCAATTAAAATAAAGCATGTATTTTTTTTCTGATCATAATATAAAAAAGCTAGAAGTCAAGAAGAAGAACTTTAGAAATTGTAGAAATACATGCAAATAAAACAACATTCTCGCAAAGAATTCACTGACAATGGGTCAAAGAAGAAATCAAAAGGGAAATTTAAAAATTCCTTGTGAGCTGAGAGGGTAGATCTAGGGTCAAGTTTATATTTAGCATTTTCAAGGCCCTAGATTCAAGACCAAGCACCCAAACCCCAAGCCAAACCAAATAAAAAAGCCCAGGGAAACCATATTTCACTCACTTCCCCAAACCCATAACCCTCCAAAAGACAGACAAACAAACAAACATAAAACAACAAAAAAGCAAAAGACAAATTTCTTGAAACAAATGAAAATGAATGACAACGTAATACACCCAGACTTACGGTTTAGTGCCAAAGCACTACCAGGAGGGATGTTTAGACCAGTAAGTGCCTACTATTATAGTTTATACATGAGGCGTCCTCCAAGTTCATGTGTGAGACAATGCAACCAAGTTTAGAGGTGAAATGATTGGGTTCTGAGAGTATTAACCAGTGCATTAATCCCCTGAAAGGGATTAACTGGGTGGTAACTTTAGGCAGGTAGAGTGTGGCTGGAGGAGGTGAGTCATAGGAGTTTGCCTTTGGGGTTCAAATTTTGAGAACTAAATCCCACCCCCACCCCACTCCCACACTACCACCCTTTCTGGTCCAAGATCCTGAGCTGCTTTCCTCTACCACACTATTATTGTGATGATATTCTGTCTCATCTCAGGCCCTGTGGAATGGAGTTGGCCATCTATGGACTGAGATCTCTGAAACTGTGAGCTGCAAATAAACTTTTTCCTTTAATTTTTCTTGCCAGGCCTTTTTGGTCACAGTGGTGAAAAAGCTAAGTAAAACAGCTATTAAAAAAAAAAGAAAAGAAAAAAGAATTATTTCAAATTAATGATGTAATGAGGCAACTCTAAGAACTGTAAAATTAAGGTAAAAACCCAAAGTTAGTAAAAGGCAAGAAATAACAAAGTCAGATCAGAAATATGAAATAGACTAAAAAGTTACAAAATATCTGTGAAATGAAGAGTGAATTTTCTTTTTTTGAAAAGATAAGCAAAACTGACAAACCTTTAGCTAAATTAACAAGAAAAAAATATAAAGCCTAAATAAATAAAATTACAGAGGAAAAAGACATATAACTGATACCACAGAAATACAAAGGATCACTAGATACTATTATAAATAACTATATGCCACAAAATTGGAAAATCTAAAAGAAATGGATAAATTTCTGGACACAAATAACCCACAATAATTGAACCATGAGGATATATAAAAACCTGAATATATCAGTAATAAGTAATGGGATTGAATCAGTAATAAAGGTCTTCCAGCAAAGAAAAGTCTGAGATTGGATGGGTTTATGGCTGGAGTTTGCCAAACATTTAAAGAAGAACTAATGCCAATATTTATCAAAATATTCCAAAATTTAGAAAGGAACCTTTGCAAGCTCATTCTATAAGCCAGCATTACCCTAATTCCAAAATCAGACAAAGACAAAACTAAAACCCCAAATTATAGATTAATATTCCTGATGAACCTAGGTGAAGCATTCTCAACAAAATATTAACAAAATAATTTTGATAGCACATAAAAAGGTTATACAATGTGGAAAGATGGCATTTATCACAGAGATGTAAAGGTAGTTCAGCATATACAAATCAATAAATGTAATGCATCATATCCACAGAATGAAGAATTAAAACACACGATCATCTCAGTGCACACAGGATAGGCTGGAAACCACTACCAGTCTTTAATATATATATTTTTTAAATCTGATGATCTACCTTCAGTCACATGGTGCTTCTTTAAATGTGGCACTGAAAAACTAATGTGATTCCATTTTTGAGAAACCAGCCTCTACCTCAGAGCAAAGCCTGTCCAAGGAAGGGGGTGTGAACTTTGTCCTTGGAAAAATCCACAGAGCACTCCTAAGCACATACCCACCCTGCTGAATTGTTTGTCTGTAAATAACAGGTGTCTCTGACTTAGGCTAGGTGAGGACCCATAGCAACCCTCCTAGCAACCTCCAATCTGCATGAGACAGGGAAAATACCTGGGATGCCAGATGACCCCCAAGTAGTTTATGGTGGTTGATAACATGTTGGGAAACCATGTACTTTAGCACGTACACCCCTCGTGGCCTAAACCAATCAGTTCAAATGAATTCCCCTCTTGTACTAACCAATCACCCCTACCCAACTTGTTCCCGCCATTGAATGTGCTAATCAATGTTAAGAGTTGTTTGATTTTCCTGTGGTATGGAATGATTTGCTGTGTGATGTTGTGACGCATACAGTATCCCCCCAAAACCTATAAAATCTCACTGAACAAAGGACTGGGACACACTCCCTTGGACCACTGCGTTGGGAATGGTTGTAAGTCCAGGCTCGAGCTTGCAATAAAGACTCTTGTGTGATTGCATCGGATTCGGCTCCTGGAGGTCTATTGGGGTCCCAGGAATACTGGCAGAACAGTACAATTTGGGTTGTGGATGTAGCTCAGTTGGTAGAGTGTCTGCCTTGCATGCACAAGGCCCTGGTTTCAATCCCCAGCACCGCACACACATACACAAAAATGTGGCACAATTCAGCTGACATCATCCTTGATCAACAGATTATAATCACTTTGATTTCAGTTTTAGCTTTCCCACATTCTTCCGATTTATTAGTTAAAATGCACAGTTAATATAACATTGATGTGTGAATTTTTCTAGTTCAGATGGCATATTTATTTTCTTTATTTTTCATGGAGAGAAAGTGTCATATATATCCTGCCACATATCCTGCCACAAATCTGCAATTTGATACTATCATAATATTTTAAATGTTTATGATATGTTAGATGCTGTTCCAGTGTTGTTTGACATTCCTGGGTATCCTTTTAAAAATTGGAAACTGAGGCTCAGAACAGCTAAGAAACTTACCAAAGATCTCACAGCAGTAGAAGTTTGGATTCTCAGCTAAATGTCTCTGGGTTATAGAACGAGGCCCGTGAGCATCCTATGCTCTCTTTTTGATGTTTTGATTGAAATTACTAAAATAAAGCACAGCATAAAAGGCAGAGTAAGACACTCTCTTACTCCCTTATTTCTTGTTTTTCCTTGGGAATTCATGTCATCTATTTTTGGAATCCTATGTTTACTTTAAATATATCCTTAGATTTGATTAATGCCTGTGTCTATAATTAATAAAAATGCAGTGGAAAAGGCATGGAGGAAGCTTAAATGCATATTATTAAGTGAATGTAGCCAGTATGAAAAGTCTCATACTATAACCCAGAGACGCTTAGTATACTATGTGATCCCAACTACATGAAATTTTGGAAAAGGCAAAACTATGGAGACAGTAGAAAGATCAGTGGTTACCAAGAGTTAGGGCATGGGGAAAGATGAACAGGTTGAGCAGAGAGGATTTTTAGGGCAATGAAATTATTGTGTCTGATGCTGAAGCTTCGAATACACATCATACACATTTGTTCAAACCCATAGATTGTAAAATACCAAGAGGCAATGCTAATGTAAACTATGTACTTTGGGTGATTATGATGTGTCCACGTAAACCATAAATTGTAGCAGATTGGTGGCAGGTGTTGATAATGAGGTGGGCTACTGCATGTGTTGGGGCAGGGGATAAATGGAAATCTCTGTGTCTTCCACTCAATTTTGCTGTGAATTTAACGCTTCTCTTAAAAATAGTTTATTTAAAAACAACAGAGTGGAAGGTAGAAAGGAGTGGCGGGTGCTTTTAGAAACAACTGCTGCTCCTCTTTGAAGTAAGTGGATGCCGCACATTCAGTTCTATACTAATCCTTCTGCCCTTTTAAGGCTCCTTTTTCTCTTTCTCTAACCCTTCTTTCTCTGCTTTCTTCACAAAGTCTTAAGCTGAAAGTAAAGCATCTGTTGTATGTTCGTGTGTGTGTGTGTGTGTGTGTGTGTGTGTGTGTTGATTTGCTATTATGGAAGAGAGAAAGAATATGCTTATCATTTGGGCTGAATAAAAGAATCAATTTTATTTCTCCTCCCCACTTCAAGGTTCTCCTTGATATGGGTTCAGGATGGTGATGAGGAAATAGAGGGGCAGCTAGAATAAAAATGAAATTCCTGTAGTACATGTGAACAGCTTCATTCTCGTTGTCTGATATTTTTCTAGAAACTAGCACCTGTTGTTTTTCACAAGTATTAATCATCAAAAAATACAACCCACTTGGAAGATGCTTCTTTGTTTACTTCAAAATATCTCAGTCTTAGTATTTAGTCTCTGTATGACATTTTCTATGTCAAAGATTGCAGCTCCCAAAATCCATCAAACTAAACAGCTCACACTGCTACTGAGAAGGAGTCTTCAAATATGTGAGCAAGTATAATGGCCTCTCTTACTTTTGAAGAATATAAACGGACAACTCTTTCCGTGCACACTGATAATATTAAGTGAGCAGCATGAAATGGTGAATGGCAAACTAATGACATGAAATGCCCAGGGTTCCCGCTCTTCACATGGTGAGGAAGGGATTCCATGGGAAGCAGAAAAGAAATTAGACTAGGTAATCTAGATAGTCCTCTGGTTGGCATAGGTTGGGCAGCTTTGACAGCTGTGTTGCAAGTTGGAGAGGATGGCAGAGTGAGAGGAACTGGAAGACTGGTTTAAGCTCCTTTATTTGCATGTGTTTCACAAGCTGATTTCCTATCAATCTTGCTGCCCACTTGCTCCTTTCTAACCTGGGTAAGCATCTGTTTTGGATGCATTCTGTTAGCCAGAGCCACTGGACATTGAATAGTTGATGGATGTGTGGTACCCTGGAGATTTTTTCCTTATTGATATTATATTTCAGTGTTGTTGGAATGAAACTGATCCCTCAGGTCAAGGCAGGTGAAGGATGTTCCAGAATGGACAAGGATGGATTTAAGGAGGGGCCTGGAGCCTGTATTTGTGCCATAGTATTCACATACCCACTTGTTTGCTAGTATTTTGTAAAAATCAGTTTCTGGGAGCTGTTGTTGAACACTGGGAAGCACTAATCATGCTTTCCCACCCTATCAGACTGTCTGAACTATGCATAGCAGTTTCTGAAAGATTTTATAAGAACAGCTAAAGAAGTTAAAAGCTTTTATTGAAGTAGAATTTAATTAAATAGGTACCAACTTTTGTATTTTATGAAAATTTGTACCTAGAAAACTCTCTCTCTTGTTAGAGATACATTTGTTTTTGGTGGGATTGAAGAGGAAGTACACCACATGAACGTGATATTCATGATGCTGGGCTATTTGCTGGAGGATAATGGTCATGCACATACTTAGTAGTGTCATCAACATTTTCACTTATAAAAGTGAAGCTACAGACCAAGATGTTTTAAAACATGGTGTTTATCATTTACTCAGGATATATGAGCAGGACAGAGCAACCATCTACCAGTTAGAATACATTAGTTTTAAAAATTCTCCTTTTTTCTGGTACTGTTTTCTGTTTTTTTTTTTATTATTTGTTTTAATTAGTTACACATGACAGTACAGTGATCTTGACATATCATACATTTGAATCAACTGGGGTAAATTCTTTTTTATACATGAATGCAACCCCAAATCACCCTCTCCATCTGCTACTTTCTAAGGACTTTCAGAATCCGAAAAAGGAGTTTGTATTCACAAACAAATTTATGGTATACATTTTTTTAACCACTCAAAGACATATCCTCATGATAGCAAGAAAAAATAGCTTCATAAAATAAAATGTCTCTTAGGCATTTATTATACCAAGTATTTAAATGATTATTTTTATTATGAAATAACATTAATACTTAGTGACAAAAGAAAAGGTTTTATTAGTCCAAAGACCACTGAAGAGTTTCCAGGATGTTCCAAAGTAAAATCTGGCTATTCTTTCCATGAAATAAATAGAATAACATAAAATAAATAGAATTCCTAGGTATCCATTAAACATAAATTATGAAGATTCCCTCATATTAATTGGGACTTAAATAAAAGACTTGTTACAGTATAAAAATAAAAACAAGATTTTAGAAATGAGTTAGCACTTCTGTTTGGTACAAATTTGGTTTTACTTGCACATGTGTAAGATAAGAAATTTCATCATGAAGTATAAATTAAAAATTAACAATTATTTCAAACTTTTCTAACTCATATGCAAGTCAAGTGTTCACTCTTATCATGGAATCAAAATTTATTTCTGAAAATAACCTAGAGAAATAGTATGAAAACACATAGAGCTTTGAGATAGAATAAGAACATCTTACATTCTATGAACCAAAATTCAAATATCTCTATAACATATGAAAAGGAACACATTAATTTGGAATATATTGATTCTACATTACCATATGCATACACATGTACACCATAAAATAAATTTTGACAATGTTTCTAGAGACACCATACTTTCTAGCTCCAGCTGCTAGAGAAAGAAAATAAAAGCTTAGTATAAAAACTGTTTGCAGTACACATTTGAGAAGTGATTCAAGTGTGTGCTGAGGGCCATTGCCAAATAGGAATGACGCATCGAAATTTCCTTGCCAGCGTACCCCATGTTAAATGGACTTGCCTTGGAAATTCGCTGTGACATTGCATGTGTGTTTGAGAAAGGTGACCCTGCTCAAGGACCAGGGTGGATCCAGGTTTAGGGTGTATCCTGCAGGTTTTAGGAAGTATCCCGCTCCTTGGGTTTAGGGCGTTCCCGGTTTAAGACAAGTTTAAGGCGTTCCCGGTTTAAGAAAATCTGGGTTTAGGGAAGTTCCAGGTTTAAGGTTATTGCTGCTGGGAATAGGGCGTATCCTGCTGCCTGAGTTCCCGTTGAGTTCTCGTGGAATTGAGAAAGTATTTGGGACATGAATTGTGCGGCAGAACTTGGATTTCCCCAGAACATGTGTGTAGAGGCCGGAGTGAGTTCGGGAATAAAGAATTGCTGTTTGAATCTACAAAGCTGTGAGTGGCTTGTGATTCTGTGCCCAGCCAAGACTGCGGCAAGTGTGCATTAGGAAATTGAGGAATATCAGTAAACATGTTAATTCTAAATCTAATTAGAGATTCAGATATACATCTTGAAACCAAGAAAGAGCATAGCAAACAAGGTAAGGTCTTCCAATTTAGATGTGCTTTTGACAAGACAGGTAGACACAGTGTTTAGAGTTCACAGTATTCTGTTCAAAGGAAATATGATAAAGATGTTATAAAACATTAGGATAATTTGCATTAAGTTTTTTGCTTTAAGTGTATTTAGTAGCATAAGGATGCATGTGTGTATGTGTGTGTGTGTGTATGTGTGTGTGTGCATAAGCATGTACATGAGTTTCCCTTAAATCACCCACTGAATATTTTACATCATCATAATTTAACTTTATATTTGGAAATAATCTAGCTTATTTTTCTCTGCATTTTGGTATCTGTAAGTCAAGTCTGAAACGTTTGTTTAAAAAGTTGATTTGGAGAGCTGAGGTGATCTATTCCAAGTCATACACTTAGATGATTCCAGAGAGTATTAGATTTTGAGGCAAGTTATGAATATACATTTTTTCTCTTCCCTTAATTATTAGCTAAGACATATTGTAATGTCATGTTTGATTATATGTGGGACAAGTACTCATTGCTTAAATAAACTAAAATGATTAAAATGTGAACATGATTATGTTACAGTAAGTGACTTTCCTCAATTTCCTTAGGTAAGAACTGAACAATAATCTGACACTGAGATTTCATGTTGTAAGAGTTAGATGTTCAGGAGATGGCAGTATTGAGCAATGATTAAAAGTACTGGTGGGCGGACACATCAGTGGAGAGAAGATGAATTACCTTTTCCCAAACAAGAGGGAACTAAGTGGTTCAGATGTGGCAGATACATGAAGACATCTAAACAAATGAGAAACATTTTTCACAGGTTTATAACTTTAAAGTCATCTGTAGGAGTCTACATCTTCCCAAACTTTATATTGTCTTGATTCATTGGGACAGCATGACTATTTTAAAATATGACATGAAAATGTCTTCTGAGATCTGTGAAGGAGGGGAAAGGTATTACAGTGGGATTAGTCACCCATGCGAGTCTCATGGTAGCATTACCAGAGTGCCCAATGCAATTTAACTCATTACTGTCCAGTGGTCAGTCTAATTGCACTGTATATGAGTGCATTTGTGTGTATTTGTGTATACTTGGAAGGATTATTTAAATGGAGACACTGGTCATTGTATATTCCCAGGGGGAATTAACCAGTGGCTAAAAGTTATGAAGTCATGAGAGTTATGAGTCATTGACTATGTATTAGTTTTCTATCACTATGTTGACCCCCATCATTGACCCCAAATTCAAAGGCTTTAAACCAAACAGTTATTATTTATCACTAGTTCTGAGGGTTAGGAATTTGAAAGCAGCTTGACTACATTCTCCTGGCTTCTAGGCTCTCATGAGATTTCAGTCAGATGTCAGCAGGGGCTACAGCAATCTGAGGGTTTGCTTGAAGCTGGAGGATAATCCTGCAAGGTAGCTAACTCCTATGGCTGACAGGTCAGGAATGGAAGGACACAGTTCCTCTCACTGGCTTCTCTATAAGGTTGGTGGAGAATCCTCATGGTATGATGGTTGGTTTTCCCAGTGAGAGCAATCCAGAAAATCAAGGCTGCAATACGATTTATAGCCTAGCCTTGAAAGTCTAACACAATCACATCTTCTGTGCTTTAGTGACTATGTAGACCAGCTTTGATTTGTATGGAAGGATACTAACATGGGGCTTGAATGCAAAGAGGTGGGGACCACTCGGAGTTATCCAGGAGTTTGGCTATCAGTCTAAGAGAAGATTGCTTTCCTTTTGCAAATAGTTTGTGCAGAACATTTTTTTTTCATTAGAAAACCCTTCTGAATATTTGTCATCAGGTGGTGATACTGGGACAGTGTTTAATGTAGCAAACCTTAGAGCAGGAGAGCACCAGGATTTTCCTGTGCGGTAATTATGCTACAATTACCATCAAAGACAAATGAAGAGACTTCCTCAGTTGTATTTAGCACATTACAAAAGCAAAAATGAATACAAGTAAACCAAACAAAGAACAGATAACCCTGGATAGAAAAGTGAAAAACTTTGCCGATATTTTGTACTGGAGACCAATGGGAAAAGCCTTTCCTCTTTTAAAAAATATATCCTTCTACCTTAAAAGAGAAAGAAAGAGGCTTGTAGTCTGAACATGTAAAAATGTGACAGAAGTGATTGCCAAGAGGGTTTATTCTGCTTTCTGCCAAGTGCTTCAGTGATGAAAGTGTACTCCTCATTTGATCTTATTGTATTATTGAAACTGTCATGTTCTGCTGAACAAGGCCATTTGTTTCTCCACACTGGTTGATGAGTGTTCTAGGTTGGCATTAGAACCAGTGGCTTGGCTGGGTTTCTGTACTAGTGTGCAATGACCGATTGGCCTGACCTTGACTGATGGAGAGTTACAATGGGGAAACCAGTGGATGGGAACTTGTCAGTACACTGTCATCAACCCCTACCTCTAAATTCCTTGTTATAAGGGCTCCACTTATTACTCATTTAAATGTTTCTGCTCCTTGGTACCTGCTTGACAATAAATTTCCAGGTGGGTGAAAAAAAGGCATTCTGATATGTAAGCATTTCTTTGATCAAGTGCAAGAGTATCTGAACAAAATAAGTCCCACAAGGGATTCTAGCCACGTGTGATTGATTGGAGAATATTCTAGGGCTATGAAACTGTGGCATTGAAAACAATTTCTAATGTGTGAACATCTAAGATGTACTGTAAGAGAACTGTGCAAATTTGGGTTGTATTAATCCATGGGTAACTCCAAGCACCATAGCATTTCCTTTGTCTCTAGATCTTTAGTCTAATGGCGCCCAAATTTTTAAATACTCTGACATACCATCTATGCAGATTCTAAGTGTCTTAACTAATGTGGCATACACTGGTATTGTTCAACTTAAAATCTATCTCCTTAGAACCCTCACTTGTTGCTGAGGCACATGATGGATTGGAATAAGGACTGGGTTTGCACTTAGGTATGGCTATATACCTTGGGTCTGACCAAAGGGATACACTTGGAAATAGGTAGTATTTTCTGTGAAGTTTTTTAAAGATAGGTAGCAACTGTAACCTTGTCCCTGCTTCACTCTTACCCACTTCCTGGTTCAGAACTTAGATATGTTGGTTGAGGCACCATGTTGGACCACATATATAAGAAATCACAAGGGAGAGCTGAAAGCAGTCCAAGTCCCAATGCTAATGAAGTCACCGCATTAATCCTTGTTTGCTTATGTGAAAAAGAAACTTCTGTTTGTTGAAGCTATTGCTATTTGGATGGGGAGCATCCTTGTTGGGTGTTATGAAAGCTTCTAGAGTTTTATAATGTGCTGGTGAACAGAGATCAATGCCAGTCACTTTGTCGTCTATATGGAAAAAATCCATGACAATTTTCATGTAATAGTCAGGGACAAGTTGCTTTAGCAGTGTCGTAGGGGAGTCTCAGCCTCTCAGTGTAGCCTGCCTACACAGATGCTTCAAATGCTTCTGATTCTATTGCCAAGAAAGCAGCTGCTTCTCTGATGGTTCTTGTGTATGTTTCTGGATGATTCATCACAGGACACAATCTCATTCTTTATGTACTGAAATAAGGAACTCTGGTTTCAATCTTTGCAATTGGTTAATGTTTTTACATATGTAAAACCTTTGGAAGTTTTTGTGACAGCTCTTTTAAAAAAAAGCATTGTGAATTCACTGGTAAAATTCTATTCATGTGTGTTAGGGGTAGCTGGACAAGTATAAGAAATTCAAACAAAAGATGTAGGGAAAATAGAGTTGGAAATAAAAATACAAAACATGAAACCTATAATGTTTGACTAACAAGCTGTGATCCTCTCCAAATCTTAAAGCTCATGTTTAATATGAATGTCTCAATAGTTTTATTTCCTTTAAATTGAAATCATCTATTGTTTGATTAAAAAATTACATTTGTGTTCACTGTAACTCTTTTCTGCAAAGTAATTATAGAATTCTTACTATGCATTAAACACTAAGTTATAAACTATAATGAAATAAACCACTTTGAAGTGTCTAAAGTAGAGACAACAGTATAAATGTACACTATACTGTATACTATTATAAGTTTCCATAATTTCTGAAGATTTGAAGGAAATGTGCTGGGCTTAGAAATAGTTTTCAGTAATGTGTGAGATATTTGCTGATCTTTAAGATGAGTTGGTAATTTCAGTAGTTGCTTAGAAAAAGGCTATCTTAGGTTTAAAAGACAATTGTCATACCTCCAATTTTGTCAATGATAAAATAAGAACTTCTCAAAGCCAAAATGCCAATTTATGGAAAAATTGGTTCTGAACCCAAGTATGTCAACAACAAAATTATGCTGTTTCTACTACACAATACTACTTTCCATCTAATGCTACACTTTTACCACTCAGATTTCCTCTGAAGCGGTTGGGAAATTATAGTGACTATTGCTTCATTTTTAGCTGGAGGGAATATTTCAAGACTTTGTTGTTGAGGCCAATTGATTTACTGCTTCATGTCAGATCTGGTGCACTGATGATAAAAGTAAAGTTACCTACAAAGGTAAAAACATGGTCCAGAATTATGAACATATTTAAGAACCATATTCATTATCTCTTTTCTTGAAGATGTTTCTTAGTTTTAAAAAGGCATGCTAAAATGTGATATTCTAGAATTAAGTGCACTAGAGATACATAAACTTTTGTGTGATTTATTTACAGGAATTGCTGGTGAGAATATTTTAGTCAGTTAATGCTTTAGTCACCTGATGCAGATATAACTATAAGAACAGGTGAAAATCATCACAGCAATAGCCTATTATTGAGATGGTTTGTAATGTATGCACTGGTGAGTGAAGCAGGCTCTTCAAACAGCAATGAGACAGCAGACAGTGTCTTGCATGGTTAAATATTTCTGGCTAATTTGTATGATATCAAAGGGAGAACCCAGTAGAAGTTTAGAATAGCATCCTTAAAGTCAGACCCAGAAGGAGTCAGATCAACATTGTGTGTTCAGCTCTATTTAGGAACATTCCGTTCTCTCTTAGTCCAATTCACTGTGTAGCTTTGCAAATAGAAAGCAAACCATGTGTTTCCTTACCATGGGATGTATGAAAATTAAACCTTTTGGTGTCTTCCCGATGCCTTTAAAAGCAATTGAGTAGGCTGTGAAGTTGGGGTAGATGAGGGAGTGGACTTAGAGACAATAAAATCCCAGAATCCTGATGTTTCCTTGAGTTCAGATGAAGTATTTGAAGAGCTGAGAGATCAATTTTACATATGCAGATTTTAAAATCTCCCATTTTTTTGCTCTTGTTTTATTGCCAACAGTTTAAAGCTATCATTGAGACAGAAAATATGACCTGTGAGGTTTTGTGCAATATGAAAAAACCTTACCCATTTTTTAAGTTACTCTCATTTGTTGAGTCATTTAATGAAACAAGACTTCTTGGAAGATAAAACACCACAACCACCACATGCACAAACAAATAAATCAATAACTCTTCCCTCAAATGCCTTATCATGGGAAATACATTTATTCCCTTCCAAATCAATTATTAGTATATTTATAACTTGAGTTATTTGCAGGCTAATAAGTGGCTGTTTAAATCAGCACTAACTGCTATTTGGACAAAATCTTTTCCCTATTAGATCCAATCTCCTTTGAAATTGGAAGTTGATTATTCTTTTGTTTGTATCTTGATGTTCACATTAATTGATATAGTTAACGTTAGTTAATATAGTTCCCCTCTCCCACTTTTCAAGCAGATTGATAGGCATTTGCTATGCATATATTTTTAGAATTTACCAAAGACTTTGAACTGTCATACTGAATGAAACAGTGGTTTTCTGATTGTCTAAGGTAATAATTATACCTATATTATAGTATTCATATTTTTTAATTAGCTTTTTAACTGCTGTAACTGAAAGATCTGACCAGAAAATTTTAGGGGAAGAAAAGTTTATTTAAAGGCTTATGTTTTCATAGGTCTTAGTCCATAGACAGCCCGATCCTGAGGGCTTGACGTGAGGCAGGACATCATGGCAGAAGAGGATGGCATAGAGAAGTGGTTCACATGACGCTCAGAAAGGAGAGAGGGAGAGAGGGAGAAAGAGAGAGAGAGAGAGAGAGAGAGAGAGAGAGAGAGAGAGAGAGAGAGAGAGAGAAAGAAAGAGAGAGTCCAATTCCCAGATACAAAATATATTACCCCAATGATCTACCTCCTCCAGGCACACCCTACCTGCCTTCAGTCACCACTCAGTTTATCCCATCAGGGGTTTAATCCACTGATTGTGTTAAGGATCTCATAACCCAACCATTTGTCCTCTAAACCTTCTTGCATTGTCTCACACATGAGCTCTTGGGCAATACCTTACATTCAAACCATAACATTGATATAAGAATAAAATAAGTCAGTAAAAAGTGCTTAGGAGAGTTCTTGACACATAACAGGTGATTGGTATGGACTGGTTATAATCACTAGTTCATTGCTTGTTATAGTTAAGATCTGGAATGTCCTCCAAAGGCTCATGTGTTGAAGACTTGATCTCCAATGAAGCAATGTCCAGAGGTGGGATCTTTGGGATGTGATTGGATCATGAGGACTCTGATGGATTAATACATTCATGGATCTACAACTGAATGGACTATTGAGAAGTGGTGGAAACTATAGGAAAGTGGGGCCTAGTTGGAGAAAGAAAATTCAGAAATGTGTGCTTTTAGATATATCCTGGTCTTATTCCCTTCCTCTCTTGCTCTCTATCTTCCTAGCCACCATGAGGTGACAGCTTTGCTTCTCCACATACCTTTCTACCATGATGTAACATCTCACCACAGGCCAGAAAACAATGTAGTCAGCCAACCTGGACTGAAAGCTCTGAAACCACAAGCAAAAATCAATCTTTCCTCCTTTAATTTGATTTTCTCAAGTATTTTGTCACAGGAGTGAAACGATGTGAAAAACCAGCCTCTATCTCAGATCAAAGCCTGTCCAAGAAAGGGACATGACCTTTGTCCTTGGAAAAAACCCACAGAGCACTCCTAGGCACATTCCCACCCTGCTAAGTTGTTTATCTACAAATAACAGTAGAGATCTGCTGCCCCAGGTGTCCCTGACTCAGTCAGGCTAGGTGGGGATCCATAGCAACCCCCTAGCAGCCACCAATCAGCATGAGACAGGGAAATACCTGGGATGCCAGATGACCCTCCCAGTAGTTTATGGTGGTTGATAACATGTTGGGAAACCATGTAGTTCAGCACGTACACCCCTCTTGGCTCAAACCAATCAGTTCAAACCAATACCCCTTTTGTTCTGACCAATCACCCCTACCCAACTTGTTCCGGCCAGTGAATGTGCTAATCATGTTTTAGAGTTGTTATTTGATTTTCCCGCGGTGTGTAATGATTTGCTATGATGTATGTGAAGTCCCTGCCCTCTCCAAAGAATGTATAAAAATGTGCAAACCCTGGGCTCGGGGCCTCTCAGCATCACCAGTTGCTGTGTGAGTGCGGAGGACCGAGCTAGCTCGCAATAAACACCTCTTTGCTGCTTACATCGATCTTGGGTCTCTGGTGGTCTTTGGAGGTCCTGAATTTGAGCATAACAGATGACTAACACATTAGTCCTCATCATTATATTTCAATTGAGAAACCAATAACATTTTAACTGATTTTTCTGCCGTTAATCTAGTCTCCTAGTTTTTTCTTCACAGACAAGTCAAAGTGATTATTTTTAAGATACAAATGTACTACCTCATTATTGTCCCCATTGCTTTATTTTGATAGTTTCCCGATATTCATAAAATATAATCTAAACTCCTTGTTATTGTGATCTGGGTTCTTCATAGCCATCCTGCCTCATCTCTTAACCTAGGTCAAAATCTAAATTTTTAAATTTAGTATTTGGAAATCTAATGTCAAAAATAAGAATTATTACCTTCAATTAAATTAGTAATTAATTTAAAAAGTAGTGGGCTATTTCCCAGCAATAAACTCCATTTACAAACTTAGATTATTTTAAATTCCTATAAATTTTTTGAACTACATTTAAAACTAATGTAGTTAAAATTAGTTTAAAACTAATATTTATCTTCAATATTTAAACAAACAAATGTGCTTTTCATTATTATGGTAAGATATATACAACACAGAACTTAGCATTTCAAACATTTTTAGTGTACAGTTCATTAAACAGTCACATTGTCTTACAAATATGCTTTTAAAGTTTTAACAATAATCTTTATAATCACTTAAAAATCTTGCAGATCTGATAAACTAAACTATTAATGTTGAATAAATTATCCTTAATATTCACGTCTTTTTTTAAACCTTAATTCATTTATTTTTATCTCTAAATTAAAATAAAGATATCAATTAGATATTTTCATATAAAATCATAAATCCTAAGGCTATTATGTTAGATTCTCTTAAATGTTTTGAAATTCTTAAAATGCTATAAGAAAGTTTTATATACTTCAAGAATATATACTTTGAGAATTTGATTGTTTTATTACCATCTTGATAAAAAGGAAAAGGGCCTTGTAGGTCAATTAAAGTATTCATTTTCAAAAAGTACCTTATACGGGTAAAAAAGAATAGTTAAATAATCAATGTTATATTTACCAACAAAAAATTAAAGGTTTAGAAATGGGCAAAAGAGATGACAGTAGTTTTAAAGAAGTATTAGGGATTATCTGATTCTATAGAGGTGTATACTTTTGCCTTTCTATCCTAGATTATTTTACAACCGTGTAGGAATAGAAATTACCTTGTAGAAAATGAGTAGCATGCAAATGATTCTTATTCATATTGATAGATATGCACTGTGTCTGACAGAGACAAAAGTCCTTTCTATCATATAGGAAAGATGATCTCAACCATTAAATTTTAAATTATGAAATAGTTTTCATCTCTTAGCAAATTCATTTTAACAACACTGATTGTACACACACACACACACACACACACACACACGATTCATATTCTCCTTTGAATCAGCTTTAACTGATTTAATTGAATTACCTAAGTAATTAATAAGTGACATAAAATCTTTGATAGTATTCATTTTTATGAAACTTATATTCTTAATTTTTTTGAAAAAATTATACCTTAATAGATTAGATTTTTAAAAATCAATGAAATAATGTCTGATTAAAAGTCTCTTGACTGACTATTATCACTCCACATGGTGGGAATAAATCAGGAGAATAAGCCTCAATTCCTAAGAAGTTTATTCGAAAATTGTTTATGCATTTTATAAAAAAAAGTGTGCATTTATTCTCAGGAAAAAGTCGAAAATTGAGGCATAGAAAACATTTCTGTTCCAGATGAGTTTTGAAAAAATATTATAAACAGTTATAATGCGTTAAAAAAATATTCCTAGTATTCCTGAGGTTGCAAACCACTTACTCACCTTCGTACTGTATTGAGACCTGGGATGTTTCTTCCTAAAATTCTGGTAAATATTCTAACACCCCTCCCTCACTGCCTGCTTTCAAGGTAATTTTCAAGCCAAGCTTTATTTTGGAATGATATATATATATATATGCACATACACACACACCTTTCATTGCCTGTTTGCTTTCCATCCTTGATTATGATAGATGGAATTATGCATTTCTTTAACTGGTTACAGCTAATGAATTTGCTTCGGGGTTAGAGTTAATTATTATTTTTATTGCCTGATTCAATTCTTAAATTTTCATAATATTTTTCTCTTGCTCTTTGGAGACCATTCCTTAATTGATACTCATTTTTGCTCTTCTCCAGTTCATACAGAAAAACATACATTTCCCTAGCACACCAGGTTGTCCCTTGACCTCAGACCTTTGTACCTAAACCTGGAAATGTCCTGCCCCTACTTCCCCATGGGAAGTCTTTCCTGCTTTGGATCTCAGGGGTAAGTCCTTCTGTGTTCCCACTACAATTGTACTCATATTATTTTGGTACACTGTATTGTAAATACATATTTCTTTATCTCTAGAATTTCCACTAGAATTTCATGTTGAGAATAGTGACCGTGCTTTGTTCTTTGCTGGAGCTTCCACAGCAGCCTAAGAGAGTCACATAGAGGGAGCTTAGTATGTACTTATGAGGATAAAATAGACAAAGTTCAGGGAATAGTTCTGAGTCTTTAATGCTATTTTGTGACCTACATGATTGAACAAGATGGGATTCAGGATATGCTCCCCCAGATAAGACCCACTAGCATATTGAACATTTCGAACTGAAGAAATCTATGAAAACTGCAGGAAAAAAAAAAGTCCCCAGGATGTTTTCCTGCCCTTCTCCCCTGAAGTAGTTCATAAGATCCTCATGTGACAGGTGCCCTCCTTATACTCAGAAAAAAAAAAAAATGGACATCTTTATCTCTCAAGATGATAGGTGACAGAGAAGAATCTGAACACAGAGACCTTGCTAAATTTCTCTCAGTTTATCACCATTAGGTGACACCATTTTTGCTCTCTTATGTGTTTCCATGACTGTCCACTCTTCCCCACTGTTAACATAAAAATACATAGGTTTAACCATGTCCGTGGGTCTTTATTTTCTTATGAGGGCTCCCATGTCATGTAAAACTTATATTAAATAATTTTGTATGCTTTTCTCTTATTAATCTGTCTTTTACTACAGGTGCACCCACCAGTGAACATAATTTATATAGAAAGAAAAGATATTTTTTTCTCCTCTATAAATGCTATAGGGAAAATCCATGTTGTTGAAACTATTAAGGAATTGAAGGCAAGTCTAGTAGGATTTTTGTTAGTCTTATCTATTTGTTTACTTATCTAATTCATTTCTTATCACTAATGGGGTTGAATCAGTACTTCAACAACCCCAAGAGAACAAAGGACAAAAGAAACTCTGACATTATTAGAAATCTTATAAGTTGATGCCCTGAATGAGTAATCTAAAAACAAAGATCAAATTTTCTGTTGTTATGTAAAACTCCACCATCTGCTCACCACTCACTTGAACAAAAGGTAATGATCAAAATAACAAGGAAATAATTTTAAGACATCATAGTTCAGAAGTTATTACAGTGGTGTTTTATATTACAGAAAGACCTACCTTCCTGGAGTGTTTCACTGGTGTTGAAGTGAGGCCTTGACTCCAAACCATTCAGATAGGTGGGGACCAGATTTTGGAAGTTTTATTTTATTTTTTATTTTCAGTTTAATTTCACTTTGGACTATCTAAAGATTTCCAATGTTTTGCAGCAATCCAGTTGGCAATGGCCTGGAGACGTATTACAAAAATAATTAGCATTTTATATTTTGCTATAATTTTCAATTTATCAAATTCATATGACTGTACCATTGTAATATATTTCTGCCAAATGACTCTCTGATTAGTGACAGTCACAGATGCTGTTGTTACATTCTTGTAATCTGTATCTGAACAAAAATAAAGTTAATGTGTTCTTTTCTTAGTTATAATAAATTTCCAGGTAGCATACAAATCATGAAAATAGTCAATGACAACAGATGTTACCAATTACTTTGTAATTCTGTATTTAGAAAAAGAAATTAAGGGTTGAAAATGCATGCCAAGTGGAATTTGTTTCTTTCTTTTATTTTTAAATTTGTGAGAAAATGATTGCTGAAAGAAGTAAAACAATGTAGAATTATGAGGCTGTGTATGAAATTGTTCTGTAGAATATCTTTATAGTTCTAGTGTTAGGGAAAGGATTGACACATGTTGCCATATTACCCTGGGTGATCATGACTTAACATTGTTATATTCTAGGTAACATGATATGCCTTTGGTAGACAGAGGGATGTCCCAAATCTTTTTTTCAAAGGCTTTGAAATGAAATTATTAGGATTTTTTCAATTGCAGATTATTTTTACATTGGAGATATCTGGCATCCATACTTCCTAGTATTTTGTCTTCTTGAGCAGGTGTTAAGTTCTATTCCAGTTCTGTAAGTCACTTTGATTTTGAAAATGATTTTAAATTTCTGTTTGGTGCCTTATCATATGAAATTAGAGACATATTTTATTACTATATCTATTTTGATAATGAGGAACTATGTGTAGAATTAGACTTGTTAGCTAATAAATAATACCATCTCTCACTCCATTATATTAAATTTTAAATTTTGAAAGTAACTCAGATTTTCTTCTTTCCTATAATTATTGTCTATTGGTATTCCACATAGAAAGTCAGACACTGGAAAGATTAATAAGGGTTTTGATTTTACTTATTGTAATCCTTAAATTTGAAAAAAAAAATACAACTCACCTTTTAAGGGTTGGGATGAGTAAAATTATTAAATCAGGCAGTAGTTAGATGAATGGTTGCAGGGACAGCAATGGTTGAGAACTTTTATTTCATATTTCATATACTTAGTGAAGGAGATAAATATCATACCTTATTAAGAAAAGAAAGGAAGGGGCTGTGGCTGTAGCTCAGTGGTAGAGGGCTTGCCTAGCATGTGTGAGGCCCTGGGTTCGATCCTCAGCATCACATATAAATAAAGGTACTGATTGCAACTACAACTAAAAAAAAATTAAAGAAAGGAAAATAAACTGAGAAGAGAAATTCTGGAAGCAAATTTAAACACACACACACACACACACACACACACACACACACACACACACATATATATATATATATATATATATATAGAGAGAGAGAGAGAGAGAGAGAGAAATAGATACATAGCACTTATTTCAGTAATAAACCTTCTGAATCTCTGTCCTTGCTTTCAAGTAAAATCTATAGAGGAAAGGAAAAAAAAGCATGGGTAAAGGCTTCATGAAATTGTTATATTTACATGAACCCACCAACCTACTTGGTATACCTTAGGAATTCTGGATAGAAAGAATGGTGAGGTTAGAAGGTCAGGTGTTTTAAGACTACCAGAGAAGATCTAATAGTCTGATTACACTTAGAACATTTGCAGAGTCAAACTTTCATGAATACTTTCTTTTAAAAATGCATATACTTTTAATCATGCATATTTTACAAAATATTTTATGACATCTTACCAGTTCTTTATGACAACACTGATCATCATCATTTGTGATAAATTATTTGTAAAGTTGGTTTTAATATCCCTTCCCATTCCTGCTAACACCCCTTTGCAATGTTACTTTGCCACCCGAGTCCTTGAGATGAGTTGATTTTTATACCTCTAGAATCTGGGATGGCATCTTCCTTTGAACAATACAACACAGTTTCTCTGTTTCTGAGTCTAGGCCTCAAGAGACTTTGCAGTTTCAGCTCTGACCTTCCTGGAATTCTGGACCACCCTCCTTGAGAATACTTGACTATCCTGAAATAGCCAAGTTGTTCAGTGTGCACAAAGATTTCCCACACATGGTCAAGTCTATAAGTAATGATAGGCAGGCAGGCAGTCAGTATACAGGCTTAGTTCCTTGAGGACCATAAAAGGTCTAGAACTTACTCAGTAGTTCATTTTTGAAGTAAAAGATTTTAACAAATTCTGTTTACATACCTTTGGTTTTATTAATAGCTTTGATTTTTTAAACTCATACATAAAAATAATATGTAATTCATAAATCAATGTTTCCTCATATAGTTGAAATGGTCAGGTAGGTTTTGCAGAAAGAATACCAATCAGGGGTGGCTTCTATCTCATTGAAGTATATGTTACAAGTATTAACTTTCAATACACTCTGCTTTACCTGTGAGTGGCTATTAATTAGAAATGATAAGAGTGATGGGATAAAAAATATGCAGAAAATTCTTTATGAATAATTTATGGACCAAGAAAGCCTTTAAATGTTGAAAGATACTACTGATACTACTTCAGGTGCAAGAAGTAGTATCAGTAGTATCTTTAAATAATCTTTTGGTCAATTTTATTACTATGTTTGTGTTTGTGTGTGTGTGCGCAAGTGTGTTTTACTGGGGATTTAACCCAGTGGTGCTTTACCATTAAACTACAACCCTATTTTAATCTGAGACAGGGTCTCACTAAGTTGCCCAGGCTGGTCTTTGAACTTGTGATACTTCTGCCTCAGCCTCCTGAGTCACTGGGATTATATAGATGAGCCCACCACACCAGTCTCCTACCTTAGATTCTTTGAAAGACATTATCCACCCTTGGGCAACCGTGAGTCACTTTGTACTGATGTCTGCTCCTTGTCGAAGGACAGATTAGTTGGATATAAAAGCTACATGCACTTCTGTGGTAGATTAATTGCCTTAATCCCTACTTTTCTCTTTTACTTTTGCAGTTCTTCTTACTAAATATGCAAATCACTTTCCCTTTCCCCAAGTTCTGACTTTGTCCATGTAATTTGCAGATATGATATATGGGGAGCCTGAGAACATGATTGTACCCTGTCGCTCCTGCTCTTGAACCTCTGCATTTCCCATGGGAACAGGCTTGGACTCACTTGCTAAGGGACTAGAGTCAGGTGGAGCAGAGTCAGGTTTTCCTGCTCTTTGACAGCTGATCTTAGATGTGCAAGTGAGTCCAGCTGAGACCAGAAAGCCTGTGGAGTATAAATTCTCATGCACAGACATGTGAGCTAAATAAAGGTTCATGTAGTTTACAGCATTCCTGTGGCAATAATTCAAGATTTTGTTCTTCATAATGAACATGAGGATTTCATCCTTTTAACTTCAGGGATACTTTCTTTTTCATGGATTTAGATGGTTCATTTCTGGATTCCAGAAATCTTAGACTAATTATGAGATTATAATTGTCATCTTAATGGTGTGGATCAATAGGGCTTGTATTTTAATGCCACACGTATATGCTTCAGGTGCAAGTAGTAGTATCAGGCCAAATGCAAAGAGTATTAATTACCAGAGAACATGTACTTAGGATATATTTAAAGCCTTCCACCATCTAAAGGATTTCTTGGTACATAAATTGTTCACAAGAAATTTTCTGCATATATTTTTATTCACTATATAGTCACGTAGTTTTTCCTGTTCTGGAAATTTTGGAAGGTAAAATTAATTTAATATTTTTATTTATTTTTTTAATTTTTAATAATATCACTTATAACTTTGCTGTACTTTTCCATTAGAAACATTATCAGATTGCTACACTCTACAATTTTACAGTCTACTTTTGAAACTTACAATATCATTTAAATTCACCATAGGCATAGTGTTTAATTATTTTATCAAATTTCATTGCATGAATAGCATAATTTAATCACTCTCTCTTTTTTTCACTTTTTAAATTCACTGTTCAAAATACGACTACAATATTTTTTTTGTGGGTGCATTTCTGGTTATTTCCTTATGCAGGAATTCTAGAAATGGGACTATTGGTTCAAATATTATAGACATTTTAAAAGTTTAAAAGTCCTTTAATATGTAAACCAATTTTAAGGAAGATTGTGTTGCTTCCTGCAGTGTAATAGTGTAATGATAATACCTGTCTTACAATAAGCTTAACCACATTGAGTATTTTCTTTAAAAATTAGTCTTTGCTTGTGTGTGTGTGTGTGTGTGTGTATATATATATATATATATATATATATATATATATATATAATGCAATTTATAAAGCTCAATAGTGCTAAAAATAACAAGAATGTAATGATTTTCAATTGTAAGACTAGTGACTTCTCAGATTAAATATATCTAAGTATTTCAAAAACTGATGGAGCTGGAAAGGCAGCAACTAGGTTTTATTTTGTTGTTTTGTTTTTCTTCCTCTATGCTAGTCACATAGCCCAGAACAATGAATCATAATAGAATTTGTATTTCTAGCTGGTTGGAGGTTTGTCTTGGGGCTTTTGTTTTTGGTACTTCAGGTACATTCTAGGTGCCAGAAAAGTAGGATTAGGATGACAGGTGTCACAGGGAAAGTAGCAGCTGGTCCCAAGAGAATGTCTCTGAGACTTTGCGGTGAACTTAGGATCACTTCTCTGTGCTTTAACGCTTGAAAAGAGAAGACAGCGAGACACAGGTGGAATAGACTGAGACTCAGGATATGACAGACCTGGTTAGAATCTTGTCTGCGTCACTTCTGAGCTTTGTTGTCTTGGACAAGGTACTTAATCATTCTTAGCCTCAGTTTCTTCATTTTTTAAGGCGCTAACAATCACTACATGGTAGGATTGTAATGAGAAATAAATGGTGTGATGTCAGTAAATAACAGCGCAGTATAAATGTAGCTAATAATAGTGACAGTTATCAAAGAAAATAAAATGCTGCATGGATTGGGTATCATAGTAGGGGTCTAGTGATGGGGGTTCATAAATTTTGAAGCATCAGCAAGTGGTGTAGTAACAGAAATTTAATGGAACCAGAAAGATGTTGTGAACTAAGTGATAAGATTTTAGGTCTTGTGAGTACTTGGGCATTTTATCCTTGACATGTAGGATGTTCACTTTCCCAGTAGCCCTGCCTGAGAAAGCAGTGACCAGATGTAAGTACCAAAGCTGTCTCAACTTAACTGCATCTTGCAATTTATGCTCTAGTGAAATGACTATCCAAAGCCATGTGACTAGAATATAGATAAGGGATGTTAGGCCTTTATTTGGACTGTCCTAACTGAAGATATCTGGGGAAAAGGGGATATCTTGTAAGTCAAGCTGATCTAGAAGTTGGGGATGAGGTATGGTTGCAGCCAAGCTTTGATTTCATAGAGAATCTGCCTCTTATATCTAGGAGGCCAGAAAACCATACAGATGGTCTTTTCAGACCTATTATGATCAAGAGACTATAATGAAAAGCTTCATGGTTATCAATTATTTAAAAATTGATAGGAAAGCATGTTTTAATGAGGACTCAAATGGTTTGAATTTCCCAATGCCAATATGTGAGGTCTAGACCCATCAATTTATATTCACAAGAATAGAAATGGAGAACATGTGTTGACATGCAATGCCACATTTGATTAATTTGGGCCATTATCAGGATTGTCAGTAATTCCTGTAGCTAAATTTATTGTGTAGAGCTGTGCATTGATTATTGAGATAGGAAGATTGATTATGTCAGCTATGCCACAGGCAAATCTTTAGTTCAGTATAAAAAAGTAGAGTTTAAAATTCTGTAAAATTCTCTCAATAAACCCCCCCTATTAAAACTAGCCCGACTTAAATGGACCATTATGATTAGAAAAGGACCTTGGTGTCCCCAAAGAGGAGTCTTCTACTAATGCGGATTAATGTGGGAATTAGAGAAATTACTTAGAAACAGCCGATGGGAAAGCATTTTAAAGAATTGCATTGGGTTGGATGACTGTGGCTCAAAAATTGTAGTTGTTCATTGCGAGAAGTGTCATTAACCCAACTAAAGGATTAGCAGAGGATTATAAAGAAGTAAATGAGGTAGTTTTCATTAAAATATAGAGTTTGGGGGCTACTGAGTAAAAATGAACAAAATACTTTTTTTTTTGTATTACTAATTGGTAAAATACTAGTTGGACTGAGGAACCAAATAGGCTCAATTTGTTTTATTTTCCTTATTTTTGTCTTTTCTATATTATGTGGAGTTTACTTTGCACAAGAAAATGTTCATAGCAATGATTTAAGAACCAATAGGACCATATACTTCTAGAGTTGAAAGGAAATTTTATTTGATTTTCTGCTCTAAACATTTCGCCAAACAATATGTCAACTTCTGGGCTGGAGTCCAGTCATAGAATCAGGAATTCAAGAATCATCCCAGGTCCTTTGCTGATAACACCAAATGTTAGAAAGTTCTTCCTATGTGACAAGAAAAATTATTCCTATGCTCACTTGATGTTTGCTCTGGGTAAAAGGAGAATCAATCTTCTATTACCTATCAATTTGATTTCTGAGTAGTAATGATAGAGGAAAGTACAACAACTTTGATTTTGAGTTTCTTCTAGAAAGTTATTGGGAATTTGTGAAGTTCTGAACAAAAATGCAAGAATTGAATCTTTAGATGGTTCTTTGAATTGCTAAAGACAGAACTAAGAATAGAAGTCTGTTTTCTTTAGTGAAATAAGTTTTTAAAAATCATGAAAATAGGACTCAGGGCATTGAATGGAATGAATAAGAAACAAGTTAAAAGTTTAATTTATTAAACATTCTTGCTTTTAGTTTTGTACTATTAGACTTCTCAGTAAGGCAAAGCTTTTTAGCTACTGTCTGTAACATAATAGAATTGTGGAATGGTGCTTTGTGAAATGAAAGGGGGGTGACTTGGGATGCAAAAATCTAGGACAGGTGTAGGAGGAGAGTGAAGCAGCCAGAAATACTGAAAAGTACATAACAAAAAGTTGGAAGCAGAAGCAACAGGCCAGAGTACAGGAAATGTATTACCAAATGTAAGCAACTTCCTCCTCTGTCCAGGAAATTGTGAGAGTAAGAGGAAGGGAGAAGCGTGGATTTTTTGAAAAAGTAAAGGAAAAGATGGTCCCAGAAAGCTCCCCAGGGCCTGGGGTCATTTGAGTGACAGTAGTTTCTGATTATGTAGTATTCATGATTTTTAGTTTTTATAAGCCTTCAAAAATATGTTTAATCTTGTGTCCTCAACAACATTCCTTAAATATTTTAAAGCAGCTCTGTCTCTCTCAAGTCTAATGGATACCACTTTCTTAAGAATTCCACAAATTTCTTGATTATAGATGCTCTTTTGCCTTCTTGATCTGGGTCCTCTGGACTTGCATCTCATCTCCATTTTTCTTTTAAAATGAGAACCTAAAATGGAACTTAGTATTCCAAGACTGGTTTGGGTAATGAGAACAGAAGAAATGTAACCTTCCTTTTTCTGAGTCTGGCACTTCTAACCATGCTTAACTGAAACTCAATTATTTTCTGAATTCCTTATCACACTACTGACTCACATTCAACTTAGGTTTAACCAGATACCTATTTTTTTTTTGACACAAAGATATTTTATTCCTATCTCCCTTATGTTCTAGTTGTAGAATTATTTTTTCAAAGCTAAATTTTATCTTGCACACATGGTTAATCTTCTTGATTTCACTCTGGATACTGACTTAAGTCCTGTGAAGAAATGTAGGTTGAATATCCCTTGTCCAGAATGGGACAGGAAATATTTTGGAGTTTGAAATGTTTGCACATAGATAATGAAATGTATTGAGGATGGAACCCAAATTTAAATATGAAATTCATTTATGGTTCATATACAAATTATATACCTCCATATATATATATATGTGTGTGTGTGTGTGTGTGTGTGTGTGTGTGTGTGTGTACATATTAATAGTTGAATGTGAGTCAGTAGTGTGATAAGGAATTCAGAAAATAATTGCATTTCAGTTAAGCATGGTTAGAAGTGCCAGACTCAGAAAAAGGAAGGTTACATTTCTTCTGTTCTCATTACCCAAACCAGTCTTGGAATACTAAGTTCCATTTTAGGTACTGAAAGAAAAGTGGCACAGGATTAATCACACACACACCTGGGATAAGAAGCGGGTTTATTGTCAGGAGCCTGTCAAGGATGCTCTGCACAAAGAAAGGGACAGCAGCAGCAAGAAGGGAGAGCAGCAGCAAGAAGGTAGAGCAACAACAACTCTCCCTTTTATGTTACCTTTTATAGGCTAGAATCATGCCTGTGGGCTAGGGGTGGGTTTAGTCTTAACTGACATAGTAAGCATCCCCTGATCTTGTGGAAGGCAAGTTTGTTTCTTGGGAACAGAGACAGGCAGTTTTCCTATCTCTGGGGGATGGGGGATGGGGTGGACAAGAAAACCAGCATATTCCTTTATCTTCTCAAGGAGAGTACAGGGAAATCAGTGCGCCCCTATCTCAGGGACCGGTAAGTTGTTTCCAATCTCTCAATGAGAGTGGTACATCTTCCAGCCAGTAGATTTTATCTTGGGCTAGTTTCTATTTCTTGGGAATAAGAACAATATTCATAAAGTGGGGGTGGGAAAAAGGAAGATGGCTGCGATTATGCTAACAGGTGCTTATTTTAAAAGAGAGATGGAGATGAGAGGCATGTCCTGAGGACCCAGATCAAGAAGGCAAAAGAGCATCTGTAGTCAAGAAATTTGTGGAATTCTTAAGAAAGTGGTATCCATCAGACCTGGGAGAGACAGAACTGCTTTAAAATATTTAAGGAATGTTGTTGAGAACACAAGATTAAGCATATTTTAGGAGGTTTCTAAAAACTCAAAAAAATTAATATGTATACATATTTATATTTAGAGATATACACTTGGAGATAATTTTATATCATATTGAAAATAATTTTGCATATCAAACAAAGCGTAGAGTTTTCTATTTGTGGTGTCACGTTGGCACTAAAAAGTTTTGAATTTTGGAGCATTTCAAGTATTGGATTTTGGGGTTAGGGATGCTCAACCTGTAACAAACTTGTAAGCTATTTCTGCTCTCTTTTTGGTGTTGAAAATACTGAAAATATCAAAGCAGAAGACAAAACATTAAGGTATGCCATTCTTTGGATGCAGTTATTCAACCAGCTATCTACCGTTGCAACTGTGCAATGGCAGGACTATGTCTGCCTAACTCATGCAGAGATTCTGAGAAAGAAAATAGCCTCCGTGATTTAAGGAATTTCCTGACACATATTCCAAAGTTTTAAATTTCAATTAACAAAGGGATTTAATGTTTTATTCAAAAGGGAAAACACTGTACTCTATATAAGAATTTTTAATATTTTACAAATACTCTGATGACTTTAAAATTTATGTTATTAGCATTCTTTTTAAATAGCTCTTTTGACCTTAGCTAATTTAGGATTTAAGGTCCATTTTCTTTTCTCCTCAGAGTAATAAGAGGCCTCACCTTCCTTCCCTGAGTGTTAGGAGATCTTTTCTCCCCCAGTGCCAAGAGATCCTTTCTCAATATCTATCCTTGAGGCAATTATTGGACAATGTCTTATATTGTACCCTTATATTAAGAGTCTATACTTTTGATATGTTAAGAACTAAGATGTGGTATTTCCCTAGCTTCTGATAGTTGCTTTCTTCATTTCATCTTTCATGAAAACCTTCAGTAAATGACAGTCTTATTTAATAAAATGTCAAATCTGTAATTCCCCCCACCACCCAATATTTCTAGGCAAAGAGAGGCTTTTGATTTGCTTAATATAAATTTAATGTAATCTTAATTTATAAATTATAATAATATGCTATATAAATAATATATAAACCTGGTTTTGTTCTATCAGGTCAATATAAATATTATATAAATATAGTTTTATTCTATCACAGTCTCAGCTATGTTTATGACCCTCTCTCTCTGTACTAGTATGTGTTCTTAGTTAAATTCACTGTGGTTAATTTGAATGGAAAGAGATTTGTTGCAGAGTATTGGT
This sequence comes from Spermophilus citellus, assembly GCF_964194105.1. Lineage (NCBI taxonomy): Eukaryota > Metazoa > Chordata > Mammalia > Rodentia > Sciuridae > Spermophilus > Spermophilus citellus. Next base: position 48,762,011 of record NC_138191.1, on the reverse strand, counting down.
TGGCTTATAGAATTTCTGGGTGTGCACTGACGGAAGTGACACACGTACAAGGAATGTCCAAACACATCATAACACTGTGACACAAACAGAAAGAAATCCTGCTGCTGCCTTGGGCTATTCTATACCTGTTCACCCAAATCTTCTCCAGAACTGTTACTGAAAAGCCTAAGGCATCTTTGACCACCTGTGTCAGATCTATACAGTACTTGCTTCACAACACTGTCGCCACCATGAAAGGCTTTCGAATTAAGTGTGTTGGTAGAATGTAGTCAAATGTATCAACTAGCTGCAGGGAACTGAGAAAATGTACACTTAAGTTTCCAACCTCTAGTGAACAGAGAGGCATGCTATAAGGTACTGGAGTGGAATAGAGTGAGTCTATTGGTAATGACTGCTGCAGTTGCCCCTTGGCCACCTCTCAGGCACAGGAACTCTTCTTCCCAGGCTAAATTTCCCTATGGCAATGGTAGGCAACGGCATGCCAACCACATATATGTGCTTCCCAGAATAAAATAGAGGGTGACCTCTCAGAAGGGGAAACTCAAAATCTCATTCACGATTGCATCTTCGTGATGTTCATAACTTGTCCAGTTCAATCACTATTCCATCTTGATATAATGATTCTATGTTTATAAAGGCTATGATCACCCGCTATTCCTATTTAAAATAATAGGGGACATGGAAAGAGGAAAAGAAAATGAAAAAATTAGTTAATGGATAATAGAAACAGAATTCCTTCCCTTTCTTTCCTTTATCCTTCATCTAGTCTTTTTCCTCAGTTCAGCCCTTCTAATTCTTAAAGGGTCTCCCTAATTTGGATTGCTATACTTTTTCTGACTTTCATTACTGGGTAAATAGGCACTGGAAATCATCTTAGAAGAGCCCATGGACTTACTTCTTTCCACCTCCATTTCATAGTATCAACCTCATTTTCTTTGAATAATCAGCATCTATTATCCTAACCAATATAGTAACCTCCAACCTATTGGTCCAAGGATATCAGGAAAGAAGATTGGCCATACTGCAGTCTCAATGTGGAGTTGGGCAGAGTCAGTCAGCAGATCCCTTGTACAGCTGAAGTTTTCAGCAAGTAAAATACAATATTTGCTACATTTTCTGAATTTACCTGAGGCCATTTCTATCAGATAACTGAAGGGATTCAGATCATTGAATACTACTGATCACATTTGCATGTATGAATGTCTGCTAATTGGGCTGTGATCTCCTCTGTTTCTGGCTATGATGCAGTTCTTTTGTTTTTCTCATCATTTTCAAGAACTCTCCACCAATACTTCTTTCTTTAAGTCAGTGACCCTCCATGTACATTTCACTCGAGCAAGGCATAGTGCTTCATAAATAATAGATAATGCACATGTATAGAACATTGTGTATGTTCTGTACACAATGTTTTCGGTTTTAAATCCTGACTTCAAATTAGCTTCTCCTGGAGAGAAGTAGCAACAACAGCAATAACAAAACAACCCCCTAAACAACAATAATAACAAAAACCAAACCCAAACAACCCAATCAAAAACCACAAAAACAAAATAAAAATAAAACACATACCTGGACCTTACTCAAGATTAAATAAATCAGAACCTCTCTGGAAGGTGCCAGACATTAGTGTTTTTTAAAAGCAACCCAGGTCATACTAACATGCAGCCAGATTTGAGACAGGCTATAATATTATAGGCCTAGAGAAAACCCCCAAACTCTTTTATTCTCTTACTTTATATTACTCGTGTTATTTTTCCCCTATTTTCATTTTATGTTTTTGGGTAGAAATATCTAAAGCAGCTCAACTAATTAATAAAAACTTTAAAATACATACATGAATGTGCATACGCACACTTTGTTACATGTATTTCAATTTTCTTGACTTCTGAAGAGAATTTTAAAATAGAAGTAAAAAGAAGGAAATAATTATCACTCAAAATCCCATCATGCAGAGGTCACCACCACAGAAATTTTTGTTCATCTGCTTGTCTAAAAACACATACACAAATAATTGAGATCATAATACTTAGTTTTCATTTGCCTCTTCCCTTAACATTTCATTTTAAGATATTCTGCAGGTTATTAAATTCTCCCAGAAAAGAGGCATTTTTGAGGTCACATAATTTTCTACTGTGAGGTTGAACCAAAATTCATCTTAAATACTTCTTATTATGGAATATTTCAAAGTAGGGAGAATAGTGGAATGAAACACCATTCACTTATTATGGGGTTCAAACTTTACCCACTTGATTTAATATGGCTTATGTTCTCTCTGTAGGCATAGGGGAGGAATCACAAGGCTGTTAACCCTACATGGACCCTTTAGTTGGTCCTTAGGACCCCCTTAGGCCACCATGGAAGTTCATATATAGTCTAACTTTCTAGGTTTATCCTGGTCCTCTCAGGGCAGCCCTAGGACAGTTTCAAAACATCTTTGGCTGTGCCAATTATAAAAAATGTAGTGCTTGTCATGACAAAGTACCAAAGATTGGGTGGCTTGAGGAGAAATTAACCCTCTTAGTTCTGGAGGCTGCAAGTCCAAGATCAAGGAGGACAGGTTTTTTCTGAGGCCTCTCTATGGCCTCTAGATGGCTACCTTCTGAAGACAGAGAGCAAAGGTGGCCATCTATAGGCCAAAGAGAGTATCTCACAGAGGTGAGTGTCTGTTCTAACTCCCTCTGTTTATAAAAAAATACCAGTCATGTTGGTTTAGGATCCACTATCAGGATCTCATTTCATCTTAATAATTTCTTAAAAAAAATGACATTCAAACACAGTCACATGTTGAAGTGGCGAAGGCAGGCCTTCAGCATGTGGATTATGTGGAGGGCACAATTCTGCCCATCACAGTGTGTCTGGAGTGGGGCCTGAGAAAGGAGAGTGGAGCAAAACTTCAATAATTCAAAAAATCACTCTAGTTTGGAACTCATGGCTCCAAACTGCCTTTAATTTTTCTGATTATCTTAAATGTGTTTTACTTTTCTTGCAGTCATTAAAGTTAATGTTGGCATTCTATTTTCTTTGTAATCTTGAGATTCAGGTATGGCAGAGTATCCACAGGAGGAATTTACTACTTATTTAATCGATTATTGTTATTATTGGCAAAGTTTTGTTAGAAGATGAAGACTGATTTTATTAGTCTCCTAGAAAATACTATGATATTGAGAAGAAAGTCATGGTAAAATTAAAGCTTACTTTAGGTATAGATCAAAAAAGCCATCACATACAACCTCCATATATACTTTTTGAGATGATCAAATGCCCACCAAGTGATATGGATCCAACAATCTTATTTTTCTCCCTATTGTCATTTGTCATTTCAGAGTGATGTCTGGGGTTAAGTAGTTCCAAACAACCCCCACGTATCAAGCTGGCTATTCACAGGAAAGTGGACGCTGTGTCCTTCACCAAGACAGCTGGAGCTATTAGCCTTCCACTTATGCTTTGAATTTTTTTCATTCATGGGTACTAGCAAATGTTTGCTCCTCCACTGCTTATTCAAAGCCACGGAATATTGTAATTTCTTTCCATTAATCAGCATTATACCTATATGCATGCTGTATGAACAATGGAAAGGAGTAATGAGGCATGATGTTTACTTTTATGCTTTTGGTGGAAATGCTCATCTTAAGAAGAAATGAACTGAAGCCTAAAACATTCTCCCAAGGAGCGCCTATTATGCATTCCACCGAATTTGCTTTTTAGTTTTCTTCTCCCCTGGCAGAGGGGGTTCCCCTACCCCTTCAGTCAATTGAATTTGGCACAAGGGTAATGACAACTCTAATAGATGCAGTAAGCCACTACTTTTAATGCACAATATAATTGAGTGAGAATGTAGCATTTGTACTGATGGGGTCCCTGGTGCTTTAACAATGGAAATTACGATCAGAGAGATCTGGATAATGCTGGCTTCTATTACCTTAACCACAGTATTATACAAATTTCTTTGCTGCAGAATATTAATCCCTTTGTTTTGAATTATGCAGCATTGTCTTAAAAGGCTTAATATTACTTTGGAATAGAATTGCAAAAATTGCTGAGAGAGGGGCTGGGAATGTGGCTCAGGCGGTAGCGCGCTCGTCTGGCATGCGTGCGGCCCGGGTTCGATCCTCAGCACCACATACCAACAAAAGATGTTGTGTCCGCCGAGAACTAAAAAATAAATATTAAAAATTCTCTCTCTCTCTCTCCTCTCTCACTCTCTCTTTAAAAAAAAAAATTGCTGAGAGAATTTAACATTTTTGGTAGAACAGATGCAATCTCAGTTTTTAATAATATACCTCAATGGACAATTTCTTTCTGAAGCTTTCCTAGGAAAGAGCACTTTTAAACAATACCCTAAGGCAAACCTTCCCAGCCTGCGGAATGGGATGGTGTGGAGAGCAGTCCAATGCCCTGAACACAGAAAGATCATTATCCTAATTGCTGTGAAGCATGTAGAACCTGTATTCGCCCTTTTCACATTGTCAAGGGTGCAAGGTGAGAAAACAGTTTATGGATAGTAGTGAGGGGTGGGAGGCACTCCTAAAATAATGAATGCCTCATAACTCAGACCTAGTGAGGTGTGAGTGAAATATGTTGTTTTCTCCCTTTGTGAATAAAGATCATCAATTACTGCTGTGGACTAAGACACCTTTATTTGTGATTTAAAGCCATCCAATGTAAAACTCAAAAAACTGTTACAGTTTCACCTTCCCTTTCCTGTATTATTTATAATTTTCTTTAAAGAATGTTTACTATAACTGTATGTAAAATAAATTACAAAAATGATTTTGTGTTGATGTGAGTAATGCTATGACCAATTGTGTTAAGAGTCACCATTTATAAAGTAGCTCTTTGTTAGGCATTTTACTTTTAATTAAGTTTGAGTCTCACCTGATACAGCAGAGTTTAAGAAGCTTGCTAAATGAACAATGGCCAAGATTTGAACTCTTGTTTTCCAAAGCCATTATGCTTTATGACATATCTGGTGAATCTCTAGGAGAGAATTACCTATTTTAGTAAAAATCAAACATAATCATTAATGAGTGCTGGAAGAATTGGGTTGTTTACTGAGATCCTAAATATAAGAATCAAGTATACTAAAAACACCAGGACTTCTTGGTCCTCCAGTCTTCCACCAAGTAGATAGGAAACAATAAAAAACATTTTTTTAATAAGAAAATAGTTCATGTTGAATTAAGGAGGATGATAAAATCTCTGAAGTCAGTGAAGTACACAGTCATATATTTATGCTGTTATGAAATAAGAGAGTAGAAAAATAATTCTAAAAATTCAATGATAATAACAGCTGATCTTGAACCCTTACTTTGTGCTTACAGTGTTTAACTCATTTGCTTCTCAGTAACTATAAGGCTTTATGGAAGGAGAAAGTGCTATACAACTATAGAAAATATGCCCACAATTTTAATACAGAACTTAAATAACTTGCCCAAGTGATAAAGGCAGGGTAAACCCAAGCAGTGTAGTTCCCCAGGGCCCATCCTTTTAGCATATGTAAACTACCCTATAGAATAATGCAAACAGGCAACTTACATTAATAGTTTTTCTTATGTCAAGGACAAGTAGAATGAACTGAAACTGTAAATAAGAAGGGTGAAGTGAGAGTCGGTTACAACTGTAGTGATCCAACCATTGTTATGAAGGGAAAGGGAACCAATTTCCAAGATTTGAATCAAGGTTTAAATGAAAGTACAAATGCCCCTGGAAGGAATGAGACTTTTCCACCTTTGTTAATTTCATGGTTAATGTTGAGTTCTATAATTAATGTGTCAAAGTTCAGTTAGGAGATTGAAGTCACACCAGATATTTTTACAGGGAGAATTAAATATAAAAAATTGTTAACTAGATGTCGAAGTACTGAAAAGATCAAAAGGGTCTTGCTAAAACATCATGGCAGTACAACATTGAAGAAGTAGCTATCACTGAGACCACACTGATTATTTTAAAAGAGAGAATTTCATATGAAGAATAATTAACTAGATACTGGAGAACCAAAAAAAGTCAAATATGAAGCATTTATGTACTGCAGAGATAGCAACTTCAGGAAATAGCTAGGAGAGGAGAAGGAAGGGCTGAAATTATGAAAACTCAGATTGGTTGGAGGAGGATCTCTCTGGAGCTGAAACTCTTGAGGGGGAATGTGTGAATGTTGAGAAAACTGCCAACTGGAATCAGCTGTTATCACCGATGTGCACTGACGCTGTGGGGTGAAAGAGGCTGCACAGGAAATGGAAGCAAAAAAAGAAAACAGGAAACAAACAGGAAGGAGCAAGACCTTTCCTCTCTTTGACCTTGCAACCTCTATTGGCAGAACCTATCAGGACATACGCAGCCCAAACAGAACTTGTTTGCAGAATCACAAGCATGCAAAGAAGAGTATAAATGGTGGGTTTTAAGGTCAAGGTCTTTGGCTTAATTATTGTCACAGCCCATCCCTGGTATTAAAGTGACAATTTTCTTGACCAATTAAACATACTTCCAGAACTCAAATTCAGAAACTTCTGTACAATATTGCGTGTGTGTGTGTGTGTGTGTAGACATACTTGTGATGGGTTTTATTTTACCATCTGTCATTGACTAAAGAAGTTAACTCTCTTCTATTTTCCATCTTATAAGTTACTTGTGGTTGATCCTAGTACTAGATTCCCAGGGTAGCCTGCACCCATAGCTAATCAACCAGAACACTCTATATATCTGGTATAGGGAGTTGAACTAGCATCATTTCTAGACTGTTTACTAGCTTCATATAAAAGGGCACTCTTTTTCCAGGATTATTATTTGTAAGGATTTATAGAGCCTAGAATTGCCAGTGGTCATTTTTAGCCATTTAACAGAGAAAAGCATATAGGAAAGCAGAAAAAGAGTGAGGAAGGCAGAATCATTTAAGCTTCTCTATCCAGGCATTTCTGGAGGGAATCCCGTTTCTGAATTTTCTACTTAGAAAATCTGTAAACAGTCTTCCTCAAACATCACCATTTTTTTTTAAACTGAGTGACTGTCACTTGCCATTCAAGGTCCTATGAGTAACAGAACTAAAGAACTTAAGGGTAGGTTGTTTCAAAGTGTTTACTAGAAATGTATAACTCATCTGGATCCTGATCTGAATATACAGATTTCAAGAAAAAATTAGTGTTTGGAAGATTTGGATACGTTTTAATATTTGGTGTTCTATGGGGGCTAGGGATGTGGCTCAAGCGGTGGCGCACTCGCCTGGCATGAGTGCGGCCCAGGTTCTATCCTCAGCACCACATACAAACAAAGATGTTGTGTCTGCCGATAACTAAAAAATAAATATTAAAAAATTCTCTCTCTCTCTCTCTCTCTCTCTCCCTCTCCCTCTCCCTTTAAAAAAATATTTGATGTTCTAAAGAACTTATATATCTTTATATATATTTTAATGCTTGCTTAAGCATGAAAATGGTGGTGTGGTTATTTTTAAGATGAGGATATAAACTAGACTATTTAAGGATAAAATGACATGGTATCTGGGACTTGCCTCAAAATAATCCAATGAAGAATTGTGGATAAGTGGGTAATTTAGATAAAAAATGTTTGCATAAGTTAATATTTTTTGAAATTCGTTGGTGGATTTATGAGAGTTCATCTTATGATTCTTTGTATATGCTTAGATGTTTCCAAATAAAAGGATAAATTTAAAAATAAATATTTTTGATAGACAATATTTCAGAAAATGTTTGATCTGTGGTCATTACAGAAATACAGATAATTCTAAGAACTTTTGTACATCAACCCAAAGAAAACTCTTTAAGGAAATAAAGTCTTTTATCTTTGTTTGGTTTTTAGTGGTTTCCAGATTTGTGCCTGGTACATGGTGAGTATTCAAAAATATTTGTTAAGTTAAACTTGCCATTGAGGGAGATGACTGAATTATAAAAGTGGATAGCAGAAGAAGTGAGTACAGAGGCTGAATGTACAAATTTCAAGCTTATGACTTTGCTATCATACTGTGCTACCTTTGGAATATAATAATACAAATACAATAATGTATGAATGTGTAAAGAAGTAATCTTACCCAGATAGAGGGTCCATCCTTTGCCCTCAGCTCCTGAGAGATAGTCTTTAAGTTTTTGGAACATTCTGTCTGCTAAGAGTGTCTTTGTTTACCTGGGGGTCCTGGGACATGACATAGTATATGCTAAAAATGTGATTTATTGTGGGAACTTTGGGCCATGAAGCATTAACTTGACCTCCAGAGGGCCTGGAAACTAAATTCAGCCATGCAGGCAATCACCAATGACTGCTTGATGAAGCCTCAATAAGAACTCTGGAGTCCAAGGCTTAGATGAGCTTCCCTAGTTGTCACTCCTCTATGTATGTCAGACATCATTGCTGGGAGAGGTTAGTGCTGACTGTGACTCTGCTGGGAGAGGACAGCAGGTAAGTTTATGCTTAGAACTGTCCTGGACTCTACTTTATGTACCCCTTCTCTTGGCTCATCTTTATTTGTATCCTTCCACTGTAACAAATTATAACCATCAGTATAATGGCTGACAAGGATTTCTGTAAGTTTTTTAGTAGTTTGTACATGTTACATGGTAAGTATTCAAAAATATTTGCTAAGTTAAACTTGCCATTGTGGGAGATTACTGAATTACATAACTGGGTAGCAGAAGAAGTGGGTACAGAGGTTAGTGAATGGCTCAGTGAATTTAACCATCTGAGGGTAGCTTTAGAGACCCTTGACATTGCAATTGGTGTCAGAAATGCAGTAGATCTTGAGGACTCCTCAACTCTGCCTTATGATTACCTAACAGCTTAAAAACTTCAATCCATGGGAAAAGTTCTCATCTTCCACAGCCAATCTTATTCATCCAGAAATTGGAAGTGTGCTTCCTTAGAGTCTCTTGGAGCTGCAGTGGAGGCACATGTCCAGAGGCTGCTTTACCATGAAATTAAGGAATTCAAACTTGGACAGGCCCTGGAAAAGACCCTGATGGAAGTGGCAGTGGAACTGCACATTTGGAAAAAAAGCAGGAAATTTTGATTGTCATTGGTTAATGCTATTGTGTATTTCCATTCCAATTTCCCTTCCAACCTACTTCCATTATACTGATTGACAGTGAAGTGAGAAGTTTTGAGAACCACTGAGAGAAAGCTTCATCAAAGATATACAAATATGAATTTAATGGAATACATTTATGTGTGTTTTATGCATAATTTATTGTTATTAATCCCTGTGTAAAATGTCTTTCAGGAATTTTCCTGTGGGCCATGTAGCCAACTTACCTGGTACATGACCTAGGGTTCAAGGCCAGAGTTCATACTGCCAAAATAAGCAGTTCTGTAGTCCCCGACCCTAAAAATGTGTTGTTGCTGCATAGAAACACCATTTAATACTTAGAGCCAGAAGTTATTCTGGAAATCCTTCTAAATTTTATAGTTCATAATTGAAAGAAATTCAATAGATATTTCCCCTAATTTAAAGCCAACCTAAAAATTTAACATGACATTACTAAAAATTAGTTGTGAAACTGAAAGAAACTCTTTAAAGCTAACAGTAAAAACCCCACAGATTTTAATTAACTATCCTAGAAAATCATGTTGCCAAATCACTTTTATATGAAGAGGCATAGAAAATGTGTCAGAGATATAGAAAGATTTCTAGAGATAATAACTTAAGATAATTTTTTAAAAGAAGTATTTGTGCCATTTGTGAGTCTCATAAAATTTTATATTTTCTTTTCAAGCACTAAATAGTTACTTTCATATCTCTTCTATATTAAAAAAATTCAATTATTTCCTTATAAAGGATACTCAAATTATGTGTTTCAGGAAAAAAGTGAATGTAAACAAGGTTCAACACAGAATGCAACTTGCTGATGAGTGTAGTGGGATAAGGTAAAGAGATATGCAGCTTTTAGAGGTTGCATATAGATCGTGGCCTTTAGTATGAAATTCTTCAACCTAAGTTTATGGTGGTATTGCACCTAAGAACATCCCACTAGTATTTTTCTTAGCTGTAGTGCTTTTAAGCCTGATTCACTACCTCTTTCAGATATTCTGTTGAGGCCTCTAATATTCTTTATAGATTCTTCTCTGCTTAGTGCTCAAATGAAATGGAATGGTTATTGTTTTCTATTAAGAATTCAGATAAATATCATTATATAGTAGTACAGCTGGGTTGTATGGAGTCATTCTCATTCCTTCTCTTTTGAGGAATCTTTATACTGATTTCTGGTTGTAATAATCTGCAGTCCCACCAAAAAAAAAAAAAAAACATGAAAGTGTTCCTTTTCCATATTCTCTCCAGCATTTATTGTTACTTGTATTCTTGTTTTATTTATTTATTTTTTTGGTGCTTTTTTTTCCAGTACTGTGAATTGAACCCATGGATGCTTTAACACTGATATAGCTTTAACGAGCTATATCAACAGTCTTTTTTTTTTTACATTTTGACACAGGATCTCACTTAATTGCTCAGGGTCTTTCTCAGTTGGGGAGGTTGACCTCCAACTTGTAATGCTTCTGCTTTTGATCCCCAAGTTGCTGGGATTACAGGTGTGTGCCACCATGCCAAGCTGTTTTTTGTATTCTTAATGATTGCCATTCTAACTGGAGAGAGATGAACTCTCAGTATAGTTTTAATTTGCATTTCTCTCATTGCTAAATATTTTGAATATTTTCCCATATATTTGGGGTGTTATTTATAACTAAAATTAGTATACCATGATGATATATGTATATCATCATGGTATATATATATATATATATATATATATATATATATATATATATGTTTATAGCAGCACAATTCACAATATCAAGTTATGAAACCAGTCTGGGTATCTGGTGAACAGATAAAGAAAATGTGATAAAACAATAGAATTTTACTCAACCACAAAGAAGACTAAAATTAGGTCACTTTCTGGTAAATGGATGGATCTGGAGACATCATGTTAAGTGAAATAAACCATACTCATATTTTCTCTCATATGCAGAAGTTAGAGAGGGAAAAAGGAGACTTAAAAAAAAGACCTCATAAAAATAGAGGGGAGACCAAGAGAGTAAAGAATGATCAAGAGGGAGGAGAATTGGAGGGCAAGAGGAGGTATTAGGGAATGAAATTGACCAAATTATGTTATGTCCATGTAAGAATATACCACAATGAATCCTACTTTTATGTATAATTATAATGCACTAATTAAAAAAAAGAAAGGAGATCAGTAAAGTAGAGAAAGGGGAATAGGGAGAGGAAGGAGAGGAAGGAAATGTTAAGATACTGGGGAATGAGATTGATCTATACGTGCATGTAAGAATATGTCACATTGAATCCTAACACACCAATAAAAACCATAAAATCAAAGATTGCAAAGAAAAAGAAGAACTTAAGTGATGCAGAATTCAGTAACAAGAGTGGCTGCAAATTGGTCACCAAGAATATGGATATATGACAAGATTGGGCTAGAAAGTTGCAAAGAGTTAATTAATTTTGGAGTTTAGGTTTTTGGCAATGATGAAACAATTGATTATAAGCTATGATTATCTGATGATGTAACCAGTGAATGCATGGCTCTGGAGGACTACAAGTTAGCTTTCTATTACTATGACAAAATACCTGAGATAATAAACTTATAAATTGGAAAGATTTATTTGGCTCACAGTTTTGGAGATTTCAGTTCATAACCAATTGGTCCTGTTGCTTTGGGCCTGTGGTGAGTCAACACATCATGGCAGAAAGAACGTGGTAGAGCAAACTGTTCACCTCATGACTGGTATATTAAAAAAAAGAAGAGAAAGGGGATGGGACCTCACTATCCTCTTTAAGGACATGTCCCCAGTGGTCTGAAGATCTCCCATTAGACCTCACCTCTTAATGGTTTCTGACATTTCTCAAAAGTATCAACATGGGTACTAAACCTTTAACAGGGGCCGTTGGGAGACAGTTATACAAATGGAGGGAATATCAGGCTATGCTTCAGAGTTTAATGAAAGAAAGAATAACTTTGTTCAAGGACACAAATTCTCAGTTGAATCATGGACCTTTAGTTACTTTCTATAAATGTGCTTACAGAATTTCTTTACCCTTATAATTCTTGGGCTAAAATAGCTTGAAATAAAACTGCAACTTAATTTTCATTGATGAATTATATAATTGAATTCATAGTTTTATAATGTTGTTTTTAATTTTATCAAAATTATGGAACTAAACAGGAAATCGGGGACCTCAGGAGCTAGAATGGGATTGTATGAGAGGTTTGGGTGGCTCAGAATACCTTTTACGTCTAATCTCACTGACCTTCCTTTGCTGGAGGAAGTACTCCTTCCTCTCCTATGTGATGATTCTGTTCTACTTTTCTTGAAGACACCATAATAATTCTTCTGAAAGCAATGACATTGTCAGTAATACCCTGTTCTTCTTGAGCCCCTATCCCTTGATTTTTATGGCCCATTGCTTATGATTACACTTGCATCCAGGGTGCCCTGATGGACCTATGTTAATGCCAATCTTAGAAGAAAGCTTCCATACACAAAGAATTAGAATACTTTCTAACTACAATAGTAAACCCCTAGGAATATATGTGAAAATGGATTCTGGACATGCTGGATAAGATAGTTGAAGAAAACAATTTTAGATAAGATTGAACTTATGGCATTGGAATACTGACCATATTCTTGAGATTTAATTGACTATTCTGAGCATCTGAGAAGAGTTCTAATTACTAGTTCAGTTAGTTGAGGGAAACATGAAGTTGAGTTAAAGTTGAGATGGCACAAATACTTGACAAAATGTAGAAATAGAAAAGTTGGGGTGACTTCATGTGCGATTCACCCACTCTCTAACTTTGTGCCTTGCAAAAGCCTAGAGGACATAACTTAAGATATTGAAAGAATGTATTGAAAAATACTTTATTTCACTTGAAACAGTTATCAGAGATGGAAAAACAGACTCTTTGAAAGGTTATTCCTCTGTTGTCCTGAGATAAAGGGCATTGCAATATCAATGAAGCGCCATTGAAATGGGTTTTGTGGTTTCAAGGGGAGTGGTGGCACCGCATTCATGGTTTCCAATGTGGGTGACAGAGGTAAGTCATTGGGATACTATGAAATGTGCATTGCTATTGTCCCCCTAGTTCCTGACACAAGGTTACGAAAGCTTTTGTAATTTCCTTAGCAATAGAGGTGCTAAGAGAATTTTTGGTCTAATATTTGATCTTTGACTTTCCTTCATGGTCCAGAGCTCCTCATCCTCTGGATGGGATTCCCCAGGATCATCATTCTAGGTTACAGGAACATCTTTTGTTTTAATGAAGTCACTATTGGTGTTTTTTTTTTTTTAATAGACCTGGTCACTAGAAAGAATAAGTTATGATCAGAAACTTGTAACTTTCAGACCTTCCCCATATCCTCAGGGAATGTGAGAGTGGCTGGATATTGAGTTAATAATTGATTGTGCCCACATGATGAAATCTCCATCAAAATTCTTGAACTACGATGTTCAGAGAGTTTCTCCATCTTTGTATTGAGAGGGTGTCAGATTCTGACACAACAGGGACACAAGACCCGAATCTGGGAGCCCATCTGAACCTTACCTTTATCTCTCTTCATCTGGCTGTTCATTTGTGACTTTAAAAGTAGGCAGACATCATAAGTAAACTGTTGTTTTGGGTGCTCTGAGGAACCCTAACAAATCCAGCTTCAGAAGAGGAGCACAGGAAAGAATTTTGTATTAGTTATGCCAGATAGAATTTGTGGGAAACTTGGGAACCAACTGCTTAGATTGATGGCTGAAGTGGGGGCAGTTTGTTGGATTAAACCTTAAACTTTGGGGTCTGCCCTAACTCCATTTGAGGTTACAATTTAAATGTAGGGCATCTTGTTGGTGTCTACTGGAGAATTTCTCCAGTAGGGAAGAAAACATCGCCCACATCTGGTATCAGAAGTGTTATGTATTGGGTGAGAGAGTAGGAAAAGGAAAAGAATGATAAAAATTTATAAACACATATAGGAGTGGTCAATTGATTATGGGGACCAGGGGATTGAAATAGATAAGTAACCTAATTAAATTTAATTTAAACTGAAAAACTGAGACTAAAGAACAGAGATTCTAGGTCTGGAAAGAGAGGTTTGTTTTGGGCTACCATGATGGAGAATCATGAGATTTCTTTATTTACAAGAAATAAGCCGGTTAAGATAAGGAGAACATTATGGTTTAGATGTGGTGTCCCCTAAAAGCTCATGAGAGAGACAATGCAAAGTCTGGAGGAAAAATTTTGGGGTTATAGCCTTAACTTAATCAGTTAATTAATCACTGATGGGATTAATTGAGTAGTAACTGGAGGCAGATAGGATGTGGGTGGAGGAAGTGGTTCACTGAGGGTGTGGCTATGCGGTATATATTTTGTTTCTGGAGAGTGGAATCTCTCCATCTGCTTCCTGATCACCACGTGAGCTGCTTCCCTCTGCCACACTCTTCAGCTATGGTGTTCTGCCTCACCCTGAGTCCTGAGGAATGGAGCAGCCTTCTATGGACAAAGGCCTATTGAATTGTGAGCCTTCAAATAAACTTTTCCTATTTTACAATTGTTCTGGTTGGGTCATTTAGTTACAGCAGTGGAAAAAGCTTACTAAAACAGAAGAACACTGGAAATTTAAAAAAAAAAGAAAAGAAAAAATGGAAAATGGAACATAATATACTCGAGTGAAGGACTTTTGATAATACGAAAAGAATCCATTTAAATCTCACTCCTAACGTTCTCTATACTTACACTTATTTAATAGTATAACTATGCCCAGTGCCTTGGACACTGACTTTAAGCCAATACTAATCAATAGATGCCTCATTTAACTTAGTTGTTTGGCCATTTAGAAGGTGTATTGGTCTTGAAAAATGTGACATGATTTCATCAGCTTATTCAGAGAGGCACTAATTTTCAATTGCTGTTCCAAATGTTATCTCTTATTGGAACAAATTAACACTCTCTAGCATCTATTATATAGCTTTTGCTTTTAATGCATTTTAGTATACAGAAAAAAACAGAGGAATTCCCATTTTACCTTACAGGGAGAACAATGAATTTTCTTCTTCCTATCTAGAGCTATGTTGACTGTATTTTCATGAAAAAAAAATGTAGTCTCAGGCATCTTTATTTTCTAGCTATCTCACAGAACATGACTCATGGCTTCACTGATGGCATCACTTTGAATGGACTAGGGAATCAGGAAATAGGTGTTTCAATGCCTTCATGTGCATTGTCAGTGGGAGGAAGAGATAAATTGCATGGATATGTGGAGGCCTCTAGCTTCATTTACCTTCCAATGGGGCTACTATTTAGATACTCACTAAATATTTCTTTTAAAGTGAAAGAAAAGTTGTATAATTTACGAACCATGTTTCTACTAAAAAGGTGCATGTTTGGTTGGCCTATTTAGATATTAGAGAAATGCATAACATATTTGGGAATGAGGTTCTGAATAATTCACTGGATCTCTCAAAAGACAGACTTGAGAGAGTGTCAGATCAAAGGAAGGATCTCCTGCTTAGCCAGGGTACAGTGTAATTTATTCCACCACTTGATTCTTATGATTTTGTGAATACACTGATATTTAAGTACATCTGGCATAGTCGGTTGCTTGTGGAAACCACTGTTGGAAGACTCACAGCAGAGATCTCAAGAATTTGGGAAGAAAGCCACATGTTTACGTTTAAACTGTTGATCATTGACCATGCTTGAGTTGTTATGATTTCAGATAACTTGATGAATCAATCCCTGCAGAAGAAAAGGTAGATATGCACTACGGCACGTTATTATTGAGTGGAAGGGGTATATGTGTAGGGTGAATCAATCAATCAATCCATACCAGATCCTTTTGAAAGTAAAAGGAGCACTACTAAGATTCATACTGGGATAACTGGAATAAGATGACACTCTTCCTGGCGAACTAGGAATATGATTCAACCATTAACAGGTGAGTCACATTCTTAGAAGGCCTCATCTTATATCAGTGACCTTTTTCCCTGTGATCTTGACTAAAGAAGGACAAATGTTAAAGGTAGCATGCAGTATTATGTCAGACCAAGCTGAGAGTGGGTTCTGCAGTTGAGCTTCATTTTGGGGGAGGGTCCTGAGGACTTTGGGGGAAAAGTTAACTCTAACATACAGCAGGCTGAATAATGTGCCTCAAGTTCACTTTGTCTAATAGGATAGTTGATTGATGTATGCATTTATGGTGATTCATGGGGAAGCACTAGTGGTTTGCTTGGATACGCCAATGGCTTTCAGTGAATATTCAAGAGGGATCATGGAAAGAAGATCTGGGAGAGAGAAATATGTAGGTGATTTTCTTGAAATGTAATATAAGAATATTTGAATATTCAACAGAAACCATCCATTATAGAGGAGGCTCTTGATAATCAGATACACATGACAACTGCTTCATCCCCAATTGTTTTCCAACCAGCTCAGTGCTTGCTCAATGAGCTATTAAATAAAATGGTCATGGTGGCAGACCAGGGTGGCATCCCCTGAGTCCTATTTAACTAATATCACTGTTGAATGCTCAATTTTCTAGTAGCAGAGAACAATCATTGTTCATGGGGACTGATTTCTAAGTGTTCAGAACTTTTGTGTCAACTAATTTACCTTCATTTCTACTATGGTTCCCTTGCTATTTTACCTGTTTAATTTCAATACCACTAATAGTGATAGACTTCTTTATTATATTCATCTGTTTCAGACAATTAGGATGGAGTTAATTGGTAGCTAACTGGTAGCT
The DNA here is from genome assembly GCF_964194105.1 of Spermophilus citellus. NCBI lineage: Eukaryota > Metazoa > Chordata > Mammalia > Rodentia > Sciuridae > Spermophilus > Spermophilus citellus. The sequence continues at coordinate 48,745,277 of NC_138191.1, read as the reverse complement.
GTTTTAGCAACCCATGGCTTGCTGGGTTGTCCCTCTTTCAGGGAAACAGCAAGTACATATTTATTTTCTTAAAAAAAGTAGGTGCATTGTGTTAGATACTAACTTTTGTTGTACAGTTGTTGCTGCATGGACATTAAGGAATGAGAAAGCAGTATATTGATGTGAGGCAGAGACTAGTGAACATGTGCTTTATGGTCTTCTTAGCCCCTTCTGAATAGCTCTCCTAAAATTTCTCTCATCAATTTAAAGTAGAAGAATTCTTTCCCTAGTTTCCATTAAAGCTGTGGTGCAGGGCAACCACATGAGACTCAATTTAGAAGGGAAAAAAACCCCATAAACATGTCACATCATGAATTAACTCCAACAAGGATGGTGGAAAGACAATGATATTTCAGAAGCTATAGGAAGAAGACATCGTGGGGGGCTCTCAGGAGACAGTGTAATCTCGGGGGCTGTGGTAGTGGCAGTGGGACCTTTACTGGAACATTCTATCAGTGTAGTTTCACTATCAGTGTGATTCATCTGTTTTTCCAGGCTGTGTAGTCCAGGGACCACATACCCCTGATATTTTGTGAGCAAATTTATAATCTTCATTCCTTTCTTTATTTTATGTTGGATGGTATAGCCTTGCTGTTTACAGTTTCAGAAGTGTTTCTGATACATGAGTGTTTGAGGTAAACAAATAGAGGAACAGGGGCTTTAATTTGGTCCGTTATCATAGAAGTAATTTCTTTTAATATTCATTTTTTAGGTGTAGATGAACACAACGCAATGCCTTTATTTTTATGTGGTTCTGAGAATCGAACCCGGGTCCCGCCTGTGCCAGGCGAGCGCTCTATCACTGAGCCACAATCCCAGCCCAGAAGTAATGTTTTTTTTTTAAGCCGTCAGTCCAATGTTAAAAAGATTGAGCAATCTCACCAGAGTTCCAATTCATAAAATTAGAATTGTTTCTTTTCCAGTAGAAGATAAGCTAGTCAATCTCAGTTTAAGAAAATCTCATATGCAAAATCTAAATTACAAAACAGACATATCAAAGGATCTTTTTTAATTTACCAATTCCCCATAAAATATTTACAAATTTACTTAAACTAGCAAATTTCCCAGTTGTTTACTATATTGAAATTTATTTAAAAATTGTGTCTTTAGATTTTTTTCAACCATATTTTCTATATAAATAGAGATTTGCCTTTATTTAAATATAAGAATTTAAATACATGGCTGGGAAGTTGAGAAATTTATTAGTCTCCAAGGGCCAACAAAGAATTCTAACTAGCACATTTTCGATTGTAATGCTTTTTCTTCTTCTTCTTTTTTTAAAATATCAACATTATGAAGAATGTATGCTCTTGAGGAGAAAGTTTAGTATATAAGGTTCTTAAATGAAAACAATAAAATACATATCTAACTAAACACTCCAATATTACCAAAACAGCATGCCATCCTGTTCCTAAATGTTTTGTTTTTTTTTTTTAAGAGAGAGTGAGAGAGGAGAGAGAGAGAGAGAGAGAGAGAATTTTTTTTAATATTTATTTTTTAGTTCTCGGCGGACACAACATCTTTGTTGGTATGTGGTGCTGAGGATCGAACCCGGGCCGCACGCATGCCAGGCGAGCACGCTACCGCTTGAGCCACATCTCCAGCCCCCTAAATGTTTTTGTGTTCAGTGAGATAGGTATTAATTTTGGAGAGTTGCTATAGTCCATTTTGTAGTTATTTCTTCAGTTGTAAATTTTTAAAAAATCTTTTTTTTACTATCTAAGGACACTATACAGGTGAGTTTTAATGCAGTAATAGTGCAATGGCTATGCCTGCATTAGACGTGTGAGGGGCGAGTGTGCACTGTGCTAACCTTTAAACACCCCCTAAAACCCTCTGGGTTCACAAGTTCACAGCTGATGTGAAACACCTATTAGACATTTAAGAGCAACATAAAAAGGCCATCTCTGGAAGCTTGTGTTTATACCTAGAATAGATCTCCTTCTCCCAGACAAGTTGAAAGCCCATTAATAGGATTTGATTTCAGCCTTTCTGAGTTGTTTCTTTCCCATAAGATAGATGGTTGGTCTCACAGCAGAAACACAGGAATTGTCTTTTAATTACTGGGGATTTGGCTATATAATAACTATAGAATTTGGATCTGTAAAATGATGACATAGCTGTAGAAATTTCACAATTAAAAAAGGAAGAAATTTAGTTTATCCTGCTACTCAGGACAGCTGAAAAATACGACTGTGCTGTATCTTTGAAAGCTATCCAGAATGGGATAAATTTCAGATTATGTAATAAGCTCTGCTATTTCAGTTCTGTCTAAGCGAAGCACAGTTTTTTTTTCCACATGAAATATTGGCTCAAATATTTTTCAGTTGCACTTTATAGCGATTCACCATATTTGAACAGCAAAAGCAAATGGCTTATTCAATGTATTTAAGTTATTAGTATTAGCAAAATCACTCAAACCATCAAAATGCTGATACTAAACTCTTTTTTTCTCAGTTAAGAATTTCCTAACTGGCTTTAATTAATTAGCCGTCTCAAAGTAAACAAGGGTTAGCAGAAAATCTTTAAGGAAAAATTGAAGCACAAATGTTATGTTTCGCGGGTGAGGAGAAATTAGAATCAAGGTTGTCAAAAGTGTGTAGTCTGATTTCAATAATAGCAAACCTGAATGTGAAGATTCGTGGTTTTCCCTTTGTACTATTTGTACTATCAGGCAGAGAACAAACTACTTCAATCTGGAGGATTATATATTTTCATCTACATTCTTTAGCTATAGATATGACTACAGTAACTATGAATTCAAACCATGCTGACTAAGTTTATGGCATTTTATCTTTCAGATGTTTTAAAATGTGTTTCCTATTACATGCTCTCTGATATTTCCATAAGTAAAATTTCTTAGGTGTTTCTAAGGGTACGGATCACCTGCAGCTCTGCTTTCCACTCTGTGAACAGGCATCTGGGTTCATCTCCTCAGAGACTTCTGCTTGCAAGGAGGACTTCAGTATGTTCAGTGTTGATGCTAAGGTTGTAAATGACATCCCTTGTCAGGCCTCTTGTTTCTGTTGTAGTTACATCTCTTGCACTGACCACCTCCTGGCTCTCCCCTTGGTTCCATAGAATTGCTTGTATATCCACATATCGACTAAGTTCAGCCAGCCTTGCAATTTTTCCCCCCTCTGTACAGCCATTCCTTCTCCTATACTCACTCATTACCCTTCTCTGATTTCTTGGTCTTCAGTCTCGATCTTTTCAAGTCATGTAATTAAAAATCTGAAAGGGATTTCCATTACCTATTGGATAAGGTTCTGACTTAGCAAACAAGTTTCTCCATGATCTGGTCTGTTAATCACTCCCGTCTTGCTGCTTGTACTTTTCCTGTGGCCGTTTTCATATTTCATGACTTTGGACCTTTGTCTCGCCTTGAAAGTTTCTTTTATTTTATCTCACTAGTTCTTATCCATGATTGAAAACACAGCTCAGGAGATGCATCTTGCATATTTCCCCTTCAGGTATATAAGACTTGGTAAGTGTTCCTCCCTTGGGTACCTATGGAATCTAGTGTATGGCCTTATCATTGTATCACATTAATAACAAATACTTACATGCATGATTTTCCTTTGTACCCTTTTCTTTTTTTTTTTTTTTAGAGAGAGTGAGAGAGGAGAGAGAGAGAGAGAGAGAGAGAGAGAGAGAGAGAGAGAGAATTTTTTTTATATTTATTTATTTAGTTAGTTCTCGGTGGACACAACATCTTTGTTGGTATGTGGTGCTGAGGATCGAACCCGGGCCGCACGCATGCCAGGCGAGCGCGCTACCGCTTGAGCCACATCCCCAGCCCCCCCTTTTCTTATACCTATTTTTGAATCAAGTCTTATTTATGATAAGTGCTTTATAAATGTTTACCAAAGCAAATTAAATTTACCTAATTTCTTACCTGCCTCTGGTCTGTTCAGCTGGCTTTCTTTTCTCATGTCCTTTGTTATTAATTGTTCTATTTGTAGTGACTTTGTTTTAATGTATCTCCAACTATCTTCTTCCCATCTCTTTCTCCATTTGATGACTTTGGTAAAATTGGGCATTCCTAGAGCCAGATGAAAAATACTGTTATTATTTAACAGTTATGGTATATAGTTATGATATATAGTTATGATTTTGGTATGTTTTCTTTAATGGCAAATAGAAATCAAACTCCCTGAAGATACCCACCTCATATATTTATTTACTCATGATTCTGGCCTGCTTGCATCTGCACAGGCAGCCTGAGGCAGTCTATCTAGGATAAAATCATATATAGGGAGAATTTCACAGGATAGCTTTTGAAATTAGGAAGCCTCTGTTCTTGAACTAGAAGTAATTTTGTATTGGATTCTTCTCATGTAAAAATAAAGACCTAACAATTCACTAAATTTCTAAAAGTGAATTTTAATGTTAAGTTATAACCTGGTTTAAATGAAAGAGCAATTCTGATTTTCAAACAGTCATTATATGTATCAAGTTCATTGTTAACCACACATCTCTCTCTCTCATTCTGCAATTTAATGCCTAACATTTTGTTAAAACTGCATAATAAACTCAAGTATTTGAAGTTTTTGTGGGGAAAAAAGTTTGTGAAGTTTTTCCTCTTCTAACCACCTCTCTGCACTAATTTTCCTAAATGATATTAGGCACTCAAAAATATTTGACCCAAGTCATGAGCAATTAGTTTTAACAGTTCTCTGCAGTGAGTTGTTGAATCTTTCATTGCAATGTTTTGTAAATTTAAGCAATCTTTAATTAAGTGATTCTTTCAATTCCTTCACTAATTAACTAAATAAAACCTTTTGTAATACTACTCACTAAAATGGAATATTCCAGGAGTATGGTAAAGATACAAGTTCATACAATGGATTCAAATTAGTGTTTTGTTTTTTTTTTTTAAATTGGAGAGTGACTTCTCTAAGAACACTAACTCACTAGATAGCTTTTCATAAACTTTCAAATCATAGTGGAATATTCTGATTTCTGGAATCAAGACACTGATTGCAGATGATTCCTCTTTTGCCTTTTCCTCTTCATAGCTTTACTTCACAGCAGAAGTAAACTCCCCCGATATGAAGAGCATTCTCTGTAATTTCAATTTGTAAGCCGATGCATTAAAAAATAATCCTCTGAGGCAGCAGAGTTTTATTAATTCCTAAGAATTTTGAAATTAGCATTCAGCTTAGCTTGAAGGAGTTTAGGAAGGATGTATACAATTCTTTCTGTTTTCTTGCACTTTTAGACATGCTTCTGCTCCTGTATAAGGCCAAACACTCTAATGTTAGCCAATATCCTCAACTTTGTTCCCATGTGTATCCTTTTTGCTTCCTGAACTCTCTCAAATTATTTAAATCAGCACATGCACATCTAAAAAAAAATCAAAACTATAGTAGGCAGACAGATTGGAACCCTTGACTCCACAGCATCTCTGGATTTTGAACCCATCTCTCTGTTGCCTTTCATAGCAAAATTCTTCAAAATCATTGTGGTTAAATCTAGGCACTCTGCTCCATTCTGTTCTTCACTCTCTTGCCTACTACAGCAACTTAATTGCAATGTAGATTTAATGAATAACCTCCGTATACTCATGCCTTTGATCTTTAGGTTTGTAGTCTCTACCCACTCTGATTCTGGAATGGACTTGAATTTGCTTTGCCAATAGGCAAGTGATCATGTGCCAATATTCAGCCATGGTTTCAGGAGACCTTGTGCCATTATGTCATCTTTCTTGTGACCTTCCCACCATTCTGAAAACCATCCAGGGCGGTCTTTTGTGGAGACTGTCATTATTGCAGCTGAGGCCATTCTAGAGCAGCAGACCCTTGATTATCTTTTGGTTGAGTGTGTGTACATGAGCTAAGCCAGCTGAGCCTGCCCTAGATTAGCAGAGCAATTGCGTTGACCAGAGGATGTCTGAGTTATTATTGTTGTTATTTTAAGCCACTGAGTTTTATAGTGGTTTACATGTAGTTCCTTTCCTTTCTGTAAACCGTTTCTTTTATAATGTCATTCAATTCCATGGATTTATATATCACTATCTGCATGATACTAATTCCCTAATATAAATACCACCATTTTCTATATCTTTCCTTTGATTCCCAGATTATATTTCTAGAAGTCTATTTGGCATCTTCATGCAGATGCATAATGGATAATACAAACTTAACATGGCACAAGATAACTCTATATTTTTCTACCTTCTAATTCTTCTTCAGTTTCTTCCTATCTAAACTTTATCACACCTTCCTGGAAGTCCAAAACCCCATTTACAACCTCCATATATGTTGCTAGCTCTGCTCCCCAAATACATCACAGATCTGTTTACTTTTCCCTGTAATTCTGGTTGGAACTTCCATCACCTCTTGTTTGTACAATTGCATTTGCTTCCTCACTGATCTTCTTGCTTTCATTTTTTTTTCTAACTGTGATCAATTCTATTCATGGTAGCCAAAACAAGTTTTCAAAGTTAAAGGTAATTACATCATTACCTTGCTTGTACTCCTCCAATGGCTTTCCATGGCAATTGGAAGAAAATCCAACCTTTTTATTTTCTAATTCTCTATATGATCTGTCCATAGTGCTCTCTGGAGGCCTCCTCTCTGACCATTCTCATTCTTTTTCATTATTCACCAGCCACTGTTTCTCAAGCACTTCAATATTCCTATGTCTCAGAGCATTTATACTTGCATCTCCTTCCCCCTCACATTCTTTTTACTAGATCTTTTGTGGCTGGTACCTTTTCATCATTTCAATCATATATATATATATATATTTTTTTTTTTTAAATGTCATTTTTCCAGAAAGGGCCTTTGGGGTCAACTTAGCTGACATAACTTTTTTTCTAGACCCCCCAATTCATTTTCTAACCACTGCCCTGTTGTATTTACTTTATTCATAGCACTTATCATTTTCTAAACTCAGCTTACTGATTCATTGCTTACACATTTGTTCATTATTTCTGTACTAGAGTTGAGCTTTCTAAAACCAGAATTTTGCTTGCTTTGTTTTACTTCTGTATCCTTCCTTTCCACAAGTATGCCTGGTACTGAATGGGTGCTCGATAAAGATGTACTGAAATAATGAATGCTACTGAAATAGAGCCCTAGTGACATATGTGTCAAAATGTTGGTCTTGAATTCATTTAAAAAATAATTACAATAACTCCTAATATATTTCCAAATCCATATATTCTTGAAATGTGTAAAAATAAGGCATTACAATGATGAAACTTGAGAAATTTCTCTATTTATGATGTTGTTCTTGTCAATGAAAAAGATTTTGTATTTGTCAACATAAGGATACTGATGTGAGGATACATGTGTCCATTGCCCTGACAACTGGCCTTTCACTAAATTGATTTTCCAAATGCCAACTCCAAGTAAGACTGATTTGCAACATATGAAGTTTAATTGTGTCCACAAAGGGACTACAGATACAGGTTCATCTATCTATGATGTACCAGGAAAATGTCAAAGGCAATCAATAGTTTTACTTCGGAATGAGAACTTATATTTTCAAATGAAAAATGTTCCATTCATAAAAATATTAAAGATTTATCCTTTAAAAATATTTAGCTTTGGCATATATCTTTCTTGGCAAGCATTCCTTGGTCTTATAGGAAATGTGAGTCACATCTTCCTCCTAGGTACCCAGTGTCTGAGTGCATTGTCTGCGTTGAAATTTTAATTGGTAATTGACAAGCTGTTTCCCCATTAACCTTGATGTTTTTTGAATAGATCTATGTCTCTTTCATCTTTCTTCTTGAATATAGACCCTGGTTTTGGCACCTTTGGTCAGTTTGTGAAATACAGTAATCTCAGCAAATATCTATTGAATTAAATAAAATAAATAGGTACTGGGTTGAATTCTAGTTTATTGTTTTTATAGAATAGAATTCTAGTTTACTGTCTAAGCTTACCTTCAGGATATAAAACTTAGAAGGACAAGAACCATGTATTATACTTCTCTATGTATTATAATTTCTCCGTAGAGTCTAACGTAAAGCAGAAGGGTTCTCTCCTCCACTGGATCTGAGCTCACCAAGACTCTTAACTACCACCATGAAAAATTCAAGAACTTATATGAGGCAACATGATTTATAGTAGTATAACTGGGTATTTTTCCTAATCTCTATGTAGTTCTGTTCCTCCCAAATCCTCATGGATGCTTAACTCACTGGGTTGTTATGAGCACCACATGAATTAGAATATACAAAGTATGTGAAATGTTCTAAACATATAGCATATAGGTAATCAATAGATGTTAATTATTATTAGATTTTTCTGAGGTCTACATCAAAACTCAGCCTATACAATCATATATCCACCTCCTATTTTTCTATTTTACTTAGATTGTGATCTCAGAGACAGATTGTACCAATAGACATTAGAAGGATGTTCAAGTAGAAAGAAAGCCTTTAAAATCTATATCAGGTAAAACTGAGACATCTTTTCCCTCCTCTCACTGATACAGGTCTCCATTCATTTTGAGAGGTGGGAAGGTAGCATATTTCTGGGTGAATTTTTAAGTATTCTCTTATCTATTTTGATTTTATGCATTAGAGATGCAAATGTGTGTGAGGGAAGGTTAGCGTAATGAGTAGGTTAAAGCAGCACTTGGTTAATATATAAGAATACTTGATGAAGGAAATAATTATTTTATGAATTGATTTTTGTGTAGAAGGAAGTTTGGTGGAAAGAGCAACAGTCTTTTCAGGAAAATATCAGAAAACAAAAAATACAATTTATTAGAAAAGAAAATACTGCATTGGGAGCTGTGATAAACAGTCTCAGACTATGGGCAAGAAATATTGGTTACCTTGGATGCATGTCTCCAAATTAAATATGAACTGAACTGTTCCATACAACCAAAGGAGTCAGTACTGAGGCACAAGACTAGACTAGAACAGGCAGAGGAAGTTTTGAGAAAATTGAAACTGTTTAACATACTCTACTCAGATCTTAGGGAATATAGAATAATCTTTTTGAGGTACTCTTCCTTAGAGTTCAGAAATTTATATTTTATGATTATTTTAGTCCCTACTGAGAAAGTAGGCAGTATAATTCCCTCTTCTTTTTAGTTTTATTGCTTTCTCAAAGAGGTTTTATAGAACTGAGTTTATAACTCATTGATTGCTTACTTCTTGCTGTAGTGAATCAATAAACTCCATGTATTTGTCTCAGTCATGGAAAAAATAATATACTAATTTTCTACAAGGATATGATAGAATCATTCTGTAAAATAAGCTGTAAGATACACAAAGATGCATTTCAGTTTTTTCTTGGTTATTTCTGTTAAGTCAATGTAGTAGATGGATGAATGATTCAAGTTTACATACTAATTTTTACACTATAAACCATGCTATAAAGAAAAACAATATATGATGGAAATTTCCTTGGTCATTTTATTAATTGATAGTTAAGACTCCCACTAATCTAATGATACTGTATTATAATTACAGCTATTTATGTATCTATAAAAACACTTTCATATTTAAATGATGGGCAAGTTGACCTCTAATTTGCAAATTATGTCCTTGAAATTATCCTTCAATTTTTTTTTCAGAACTCCCACCATGTTCATTATTTATTTCAGGCCTCTGGTACATGTATATCCTCTTCCACTTAGAATATTATGTTCTTTTCTGGTCATTTAAAATCTTCCCATTAGATTTTCTTTCTTGTCATATTTAAGATCTGTTAGAAAATCATGTAATTAGAACAAAACAAGGCACATGGTAACACATTTTGCTAGATCTTGTTGCTAAAGCAATAAGGCAAGAAAAAATACATTTTGCTAGATCTTGTTGCTAAAGCAATAAGGCAAGAAAAAAATAATCAAAAAAGTTTTAAAGTGGATTAGTTTCCTATGGCTAATGTAACAAATCAATACAAGCACAGTAGCTTAAAACAGTAAAACTGTATTATAGTTCTGGAGGATGAAAATCCAAAATTAATCTTGCTGGGTTAAAGTTAAGATGTCACAGTCTGGTTTCTCTGGAGACTTTGAGGAAATAATCTTCCTTGTCTGTTTTTGCCTCTAAGTTCCTCAGTATTCCTCTAAGCTCCCTCAGAATTATTTCTTGAAATTCTTTTTAACCACATCTCCTACTATTATGACTAAATCTCTGTCTCCCTCTTTTAAGACATTTGTAATTTCTTTGAGCCTGCCTCAAAAATCCAGGATAATCTCCATCTCTCAAGACCTTGAATTTAATTTTATTTACAAAATCTATCTTATCTTGTGAAGTAACAAATTAATAAATTCTAGGGATTTAGATTTTGACATCTGTGAAGGCTATTATTCAACTAACCACATAGAGGAACACACAGAAATCATTATGTACATGACACTACTTACTGCCTACATACAGGCCTCTGAAACATCCACCAATTTACTAAATATTTTATAATAAGAGATTTTAGATAGGGGGCCATATTCAAGATTGTTTTTTAAAATACAATTAGTTTTTAATATATTAATATATCAAAAGTATTGTTAAAAGATAGTGGTAAGGACAACACAGACAAGTGATGCTGAAAGAGTCAGTTAACATGAGAGATAAATCCATCCCTACTTTATCTTTATGTAAAAATCAACCCTAAATTGATAAGAGACTCAAATGTGAAAGGCAACATTAAAAGAAAAATATGAGACTATTTTAAGGAAGAAATAAATAACAATAACCATAAAAGAAAAGATTGGTAATGATTTCATTAAAGGATCTTCTAACATTAAAAGAAACTCTAAAGAAAGCGAAAAAACCAAGACAAAATCTGAGCGAAAATGTTTCAACATATAAGATTGACAAAAGTTTAGATCCAAATTATAGTTGTAAATCAGCAAGGGAATAACAAATAACTCAGTAGAAAAGTGGAAAAAGGATATGTGCAGGTATGTTGAGGAAGGAGAAATAAAAATGGTATATAAGAGTTTGAAAACAAGTATAACTTCATTATACAAATTACAATTTCACCAAGGAACCGTGTAAGTTATGTAACTTAAAAAAAAAGAAAAAGAAAAAAGAACTTTGACAATGCCAGTTGCAGTAAGAATGTGGTGCAATGAGAACTCTCATAAATTGCTAGTAAGAATAAAAAAATGGGACCACAATTTTGGGCAGTAATTTAGAACTTTCCTGAATTTTGAAGATGCATACAACCTCTGACCCAGCATGTTTCCTACTGGGTACATGCTCTTGAGAAATTCTTACCTTTTTCTTCTAGGGAGCATAAGTAAGAATGTTTGTAGCAAGCAGTATTGTTGATTGAACCAGAAGTTACAATAGCCCAGATGTTCAATAACAAGATAGTAATTAGATTACAATGTGGAAAATGAGGATAAATGCCATTAAATGTAGGATAATGCAATGTGGTTTAGTGAGAATAAATGCAACCTACCTGGAAAATAAAAGTTTAAATCTTAGAAACATTACAAATCACACACACGCACACAAAAATGACATAATTTTAATAAAACTCCAGAACAAGAAATCAAAAACATATCATTAAATACATGTATGTTTGATGCAAACTAATTTTTTAAAAAGCAAACAAGTGAAAATATCAATGTTTATGGTAGTAATTTAGTATGAAGGAAATGAGACAATTGAATGTGAGAAGGAGACAACAGAGTTTAAAGCATATGGTATGTTCTAGTTCTTTAGGTAGTACAAATTTGGTTCATTATACTTATAATTATGTTTTAATATTTAAATACGTATTATTTGAATTTTGCATGTGGGGTGTGTGTATGTGTGTTCATGTGTGTGTAAAGAAATGCAAGCAGCATAGCAGAACAACTTGTTGAGCACATGTGCATGTTTGGTCTTGCCCTACTACTACAAATGAGGGCTGAGGCTTTCAGATGTCTGGCCCACATTTGACACACATTAGAATAAATAATTATAGGATATCAAATTTAAAAATAAATGAATGTATGTATTATCTGAAGATATCTCATTGGAGTATTCTCTCTGGCAACTTAAATCTACCAAAAAACAGCAAAGATTTAAAGGCAGTTATGTCAGAGTTTTTTTTATAAAAAATATTTTTAGTTGAGAATGGACACAATACTTTTATTTTTTATTTATTTTTTTATGCGGTGCTGAGAATCAAACCCAGTGCCTCACATGTGCTATGCAAGCGCTCTACCATTGAGCTATGACCCCAGCCCCTATCATACTTTTAATTATTGAATTTGTGTTTTATTTCCTTTTTCTTTCCAAGGAGAACTGGCAAATTTGTCTTTATATATCCCCAAGAAAGAGTTTCTGTGGTTCTATAAAATAAAATAATTCTTGCACTTTAATAATACCAGCAGGTTTTGAAACATGACATTTTTCTATGAAGCAGTGCTTACTTGCTCCCCTAGTGGCCAGGAGGTACCAGTAGGACTCCTGGTACCACTAATCCTCAGTCATACAATTAACCTGTAAGTGTTATTAATTTTAGACACAGCTTTTTAACACAGCTAGATGTTTTGACATTCTTTCTCAGATTAATGATAACATTTTCTTTCTGGTCTTTGGCACAGTTTCTTTCCTTCAAGGTGAATCTGCTTGATCTATTCTTTACCTATGCTTTCTGCCAGAGAAGTGCTACACTGGACCCATCAGGGAAAATGAAATGCCAGTTAGTTATACCACATTATTTATTAGTTAATGAGTTGTGTTTCTTGGAATTTAAAATTTATAACTAATTCTGCATGCAGTGCTTCTTTGTTTGCATAATACTAAAACTTATCTGAAATATGGGGAAGAGGTTTAGATGGTAGAGGACCTGTCCCAATACACTGTCAAGGTTGTTTGTAGTTTATTCTGCTCATATTGTATACTTAGTCATATAAATTTGCCATTTAGTGGTATTTTTATTTCAGAGAGTAAACTGCGGTCCAGAGAAGTCAATAATTTGGCTCAGGTTAACTGGCCAATGGATTGGAGAGTTAGAACTATTTTTAAAACCTCAGCTCTCTGACTCTGGAGACAATGCTGCTATTACTATCATGTGTATTCTATGTGTAAGACGAGTCCCAGGGATGATATGGGTTCTCATATTCGTAGGAGGAGGATGCATACATTCTGTTTAATGCCCAATTGGCTCTTTGTCAGTGTTTAGTTTCCTGACATAATAAAATACATTTCTTAATGAACACTATCACTTTGAGTGTGAGCTTGGTGGAATCTCATTTCCTCTATTCCCAACCAGACTCTATGAGTCCAGGATGTCTTTTTCTATTTCTTGTTTTGTCACAATACACAAGGCCTTTCTAGATTCTAGAGTAGAGATACTGGACTGCCTTTAGTTCAGCATGATTGCAGTATTGTTACCTGTAGAAGTTGGCGTTGGGCTCATGAGTCAATGAGGTATGAAAGTGAGCAGGAATTTCATTAAAAAAGAAAGTGAAAGAAAAACTCAGAGCTCCCCACACAGTATCTGGAAGGGGCAAGAATACACCCAGCTAGGAGTGCTTATGGGCAGGAAAGGGAAGTTGGTTGGTTTTTAAAATTATTGGTTGGGGCTTGTCCCTAGACTCTAGTGTCCCTAGACTCTTGGTGTCATGTGATTGGAGCCCACTGCTGGGGTTTTGCTTGCATAACTTTAACTTCTTGGTGTTGTCTCCTATGGTCCAGAGCTCAGGGCCATCCAGAACTGCTGATAAGGAAGAGGAGGAGGGGGGCACCTGCTTAGTAAAGGTAGCGATTTCTAAGCAGCAATTTCTAAGGTCCTTGTTCATTATTTTAAGGATTTTATAATCATTTGATTTTATCAATCTGTCAGAATACTTTTCTTAGTTTTGTCATCCAGGAGCCACAGTCTGGAGTTAGGGTGGAGTTTTAAAATCCTGTGTGTGTTCATACTTCAGGGGGGAAAAATACTGTTTTTATCTCGATAAACTACAAGTTTATTTCTCTGGGCTTATTTTTTTAATATTTGATGGCGTTTACTTTCAAAGTGACTTTGCACAACTGCCCTGGAGTGTTTGCACAAAGGAGACTTTCTAATGCAAATCTGACTGGATTGAAGGCTTTTTAAAAAAATGGCCCAAAGGAGACTGCCCTCAAGTTAAATCTTAGCCATCAAAGCAGCCATTCATTTGTTCATTCATTGATTAGTTTTTGCTAATTAATGTATGCAATAATTTATTAAACAAGTATTTGCTGAACACCTTGGGGTAGTTATGAGCACTGGTCTAGGAGTTTATAGTTTAGTAGGGAAAATGAGATGTGAAAAAAGACCAGTTTCAAAACCTAAAATGAAAAGTTTGGTCTGAAGAGAAGGTCATTGCAAGAAAGAAGGAGCATAACCACCAGACTTGTTCTGGAAAACACCACACTGTCTCTTCAGGACATCAAAAATTTTAAAAAAAGATTCTTTTACATTTGAATATAAAGGACCCACTCCAATATTTGTCTCCTGCTGTAGGAAAGGAGTGCCTTATATACCCAGGTAGGGGAAATGAGATATGGTGAGTGGTCAGCAGTAGACAGAAAGTGGATACTACTGTTGGTTGGTGAACCCTAATCTATTTTAAAGAAATATTACTAAAATTTTCATTCTGAAATATAGTACTATTCTGGTCACAATTGTTGTTTAGTAAAATATTAAGGGACTATTAAATAATTTATTGAATTTGTTTAGGAGAATAGAGCATTGAAGATTTATGAAGGGTTTTTCAGTATTGTTTTAGGGGACAGAAACATGGCTCTCTGTGTCAGTTGAGATTTGAATAGGTGATGGAACATGAAGCTCCACACACAATGGAGGGACTGTTTTATTTCACCTTGTGGTCCAGCAACTATTATGCTAACAGGGGAGAAGAGAGTAGATCAAGGATGGTAGCGGGAAGGATGAAGCACTCTGAGAGGAGAGAGGAGGCTTTAGGGAGGCTTACAGAGGAGTCCTTACTGGATTGAGCTGGAAGAATGAGGGAAGAGTGGAAAGATGAAGGTGGAAGAGACATTTCTCCAAGAGGAACAGATTTGCACACTGTCGCGAGCAGCTCCCGAAGCTGGAGCGGGCCTTGGTCTCGGAGGTCAACCGCAGGCGGGTCCCCGGCCGTGTCCTACCCGGACCAGAATCCCCGGCGACGCGAACACACCACACCGACTCACGGAGATGTCTTTCCAATGCTTCGTTTATTCTCACAGCAGTCCTCACACAGCAGCAGCGGAGCAGAGACCTGACAGACCAATCAGGCGGCTGGTGTCAGTGCCTGACCTGAGAGGTGCTGCCTGTCCTCCGTGCCTTATATTTATACCAAGCCTAACTTGTTTACATCTTATTGGGGTTTTTCCTTTACATCATTTGTTTTTCACTACCTTATCCATACTTAACACACTTCGCACTCATCACTATCTTATCTATACCTAACACACTGCACACTTGTAGCACAACATCAAAACATGTTTACCTAAAGTTAATATTATCTATACCTAACATGCTGCACACTTGTGGCACAACATCAAAATATGTTTACCTAAAGTTAATATTCACTCCATACAATACCTAATACTTATTTAACTACTATTCACTCCATACACACTCTGAGAAGTGTTTATTGAGCCATTATTGTGAGAAAGAAAATGTGTTAAATAATGGAGAGGATATACAAAAGCAAGTTTAATATTTAGTAAGAAAGTCTGTCCTCCAAAATGAAAAGTAATAACTAATGATTATATAAGTGATACAGAGAGAAGATCTAGAGGATTCACAAGGGGTTTCTGTATAAGGTTGCGTACAGTTATCAATTTTGAAACTTAAAATATTCAAACTCCCATCAGATTCTCCCTAATAAAATATTACTTTTAAAGGTAATTATTTTTCTTTCCAAAGAAAAATAGATCATGTCATGAATTACCTTATTAATCGTATTGACTGCTTTGGTAAGTTTTAATTTATGAATGTCCTGAAAATACAAGTAAATTTAACCAGTTAGCTTCACTTGGAAAGTCTGGTAAGAACACTGCATTAGATGGAGTCAGTAAAACCATCCTGGAACATTCTTAAATTCCATCATCATCTGCAGCAATGAGATCTGTCAGTTTCTTCTCTTCCTTTTGGATGCTTTTAATAAATCTTATCATCTATACTTCCAAATAAATCCCGAATTATTCTACTCCTCTTCATTTCAACTTCTCAGTTCAAGTTACCATCATGTCTCCTCTGGATGATTACAATAGAGTCTTGCCAGACTTACCAACATCCAGAGGTCTCTGATTTCATCACTTGCCACACTTCCTCCTGCTTATGAGCTTCAGCCACGTAAGCAAGAAATTAATCTTCTCGTCATGCATTACAAACATAACTTCCTCTGTAGAGTGCTTACACATTTGGGTCTCCCTGTTTAGAATGCTTGTCTCCCAGGTGTATTATGAATGGTGACTTCATCTGGGCCTCCCAGAGTGACTTTCCTTAACCTGGTCATTCTGTAATATAGTACCCTTTAAATTTTATGCTCATTCACTTTCTACTTTAGTATCTCTGTTTCCGATTATAATATCAGGGTCATGTCAGGAACCTTTCTACCTTCTTCATGGTTTTGGCTCTAATACTTAGAATAACACCCCTTTCATGAAAACTAACCCATATACATTTATTGACTGAATGTTGAATTACAGTTGAGGTATTTTCTTCCCATTAGTCTTCTACACTTTGAGGCAGAATTTACAGCTGTGGCTTAATTCCCA
The DNA here is from genome assembly GCF_964194105.1 of Spermophilus citellus. Classification (NCBI taxonomy): domain Eukaryota; kingdom Metazoa; phylum Chordata; class Mammalia; order Rodentia; family Sciuridae; genus Spermophilus; species Spermophilus citellus. The sequence goes on along the minus strand of NC_138191.1, from coordinate 48,728,569 downwards.
AAGGCTGAAAGAGGAATTAGTTTCACCATAATTATAGCTTAAGATACTCTTTAGCTCACCATAGAGTAAAATCTCTTTTGTGGTCTTATAGGACTCTGAGCTTATGATTCCAAAACTTTAATGTTCATAAGATGAAAGTCATCAATTGATGGCAAATTTAAAATAGTTTCCAAAGCAAGAAGAAAGAAAAGGAAATGCAAAATGGAGTTCAAATAATTTGTAAATTTTTCTAATACAATCTGAAAATCTTCAATCATAAAAATGAAGTAGTAAACATCTAGAATTTTAGAGTCTTCTAGGCAGAATACACAGTTTATATAAACTTGACATTATCTGTTTTTTCCTAAACTAATACTATTAGGCTTAATGTGGAGTCAACTCTGAATTAAAAATGTACTGTGAGCAGAATTTCTGCTTATTCTGGCAATAATTTTGAGTTTTATTGATATCTATAGTGATAAACCTTTTATTTAAATTGATAATGATTGCTTGTTTGATCATGTCTGTTTCTACTAGATAGTTTGGGAAAACATTGCTAGTGATTATTTTGTATCAGGAGCTACCTTGGATGAGTGGTAGAAACTGAGGTCAACTTTATCAGTTCACAAAAGCAGAAATTTAGGAGGGTTTCATGCCAATTTTCTCTTCAACTCTTAGTTATGTTTGTCTCTGCTTTCTTTCATCTCGTTGTCATTATCATCTACTGATGATGAGCTTCTTCCAATAAGTTAAGAAAAGATGGTGCCAGGATTATACTCTCCTAAAGGAAAGAGAGAATCTTATCTGACACAGGCATTCATTCATGTCATCAACATTTACTAATGAAGGTTGAATGAGCACCTGCTGTTTTTAGATTTGGTTTAGGCCTTGAAACTGTTCTTGGCCAGAGGAACAGAGCATATTAATAGGCAGGTCTAGGCCAGGTGCTTCCACCATGGCTGGAGGAGTAAAGGGCACTACTATTTACATGGATTTGATAGGGTTCCAGAAAAAAAGGTGGTCATGTTATTCCCTATTATCGGAAGATGGAAAATTTGAGCAAACAAGAATTTATAGATATAATATTTCACTAAAATAATGAGTCTTACATATTAATGAGCTGGGCATAAAGTTCAGATAAGTTGACAAAACAATAAAAGAAAAGGATCACTATTGTTTTTACTGTTTCTTTGTTATCTTAAATTCTATTTTGAGAAAAAATCTTAAATTCGATCAGAGTTTCTTACATGCTTGTTTTATTTCTAGCTGGATTCCTTATACAATTCCTTGTACCATTTAATTGAGATGTAGATAAAGCTTTGTGAGACTGGTTGAATTTCACAGGATATAATTTTCTTTGTGTAAATAAGAAAAAGAAATTCCCATGTGAAAATCTTAATTTCCCCTCTGTGTCTTACAAAAATAAGCCTTAATTTTGTTCATCTTAACACTTAAAATAATTCTGAGTGAATACTCCTGTTTCCAATCCTTTTTCAAGCAAAGTTCTAAACTGAATTATCCTAATTCAGAGTATTATGTATTAATGGATCAGTTCTTCCATGTTCCTCAATGCTTTATAGTCTTCTCTTGATATCTCCTTAGTTTCTTCTGTTGTCTAGAAAGAAAATTTTCTCCATCCTTTCTCATTTCCATCAACAAACCAAGCAGTTGGCTAAATTTAAGGAATGAAATTCTTTTCAGCTACATACTTGGTTTCTTATTACTTATTAGACTTCCTTTCTCCCTATCCCCATGTCCACTGGGTTTCTGTAAGTGGGAAAATTCTGTGAGGTACAAATGTCAAACACATTTGAGATTTTCTAATACACAGACATGTATTTTCTTTTTAAATTCCCTTCACATTTACCTGAAAAGACTTACCCTTTAGGAAAGTATGCCAGATAGTTTTAATCTCTTTAAAATTTTCTCAGTGTCTTTCTTCCTCTATTCATTTCTCCAACTTCTATATGCCATGTGGACATTTCTTAGTGAATGAAGATCTGTTTTATTTCTGTATGTCTTTCAGAGGAGATAAATGTCATTCTCATTAAGAGGTGAATAATTTTGTTTTGGTCTTTCCTGAAGGAATTCTAATGTAACCTGGTGATTCTTGGTGGTGTGTATACGTGGGAATTTTAGTTGCAACAAAATTAATAACATTAACAGTTAATCTTATGGAAATTACTTTGTTTTTTTTCATTCTTCTGATTTTTTTCTTGTTGGCACTGAGCAAAATCACTTTCTGAATATTTGGGTGGCATTTTTACAACATAACCTCACTGTTTATGTTCCAAGAACTAGCTATTTTCCTCTATGATATTCACTTTTTAATAAGAGTATAATATTTCTCATAACTAAGATTGCCCATTTGAAGCTCAGTAAAAGTCATTTAATTTTTTTCGTTTTTTTTTTCATAAATACTAGTATGTGAGAAATTCCCCAACACTCTTAATAAATGAAGAATAAATAGCAAGAGGCAGATCATTACAGAGGCTTGTAACATAATGACTAGATGTTCTAACTAGTAAAATGGGTCATGTTCAAAACAAGTTCCTGGTTTCCTGAACATTATTATGAAATCTGAAAGCAGAAAAAAAAATGTGGGTGTTCATTTGGATCTGGCTGAAGATTGAATTGACAGGACGAATAAAGATCCACCTACTGCCATTGATTTTGGATATTATAGCATAAAATGGTGAATGTATTGAAGGAAATAGTGACCTCTTTTCCTGTCTTGGCATTATATTGACCAAGTCACTTTCTTTAATTAATTCAAGCATTTATTGTCAATCTCAGGAGTTTCTGTGCCAGTTTGAAGTCATACAACATTGGGGAACACTTCGTCACTCTGTAACTCAATAGTGGAGCAGGGATAAGATATCCCTGTGGCTTATTGTTGGTAAAATTTTAATGAATTAATAACTATGCTGTATTCATTCAAGATGCAATATATTGTTATTTTTTTCTTTTGTAATTATGTTTTAACTTTATGTAAGTTATAAATACTTCAATAGACTATACTAGCATTCTGTTCTTTTATGTCCTTGTACCTAGGGATTTACACAGAAGACTGAGTAAATATTTTAGGATGAAGAAGATGATCATTCATTGGGATAATATTGATGACTCATGACTCTAACTATGATGCATTACCACTTGTGAAGATTTGGGGGTGAGAGAGGTTAATGGTAAGTGCAGGAAGCCATCCATGAAATGCATATGGGTAAATCTGGCACTGAGAACTTCCTGTGGCAGTCCCACCCTATAGATCCCCAAAGCACGTGAACTTCCTTTTCACTTAATTCGAAGGTTCCCCATAGCCCTGCAGATGGGCATAACCCTTTAGGAATTGAGCAGCCTACCTGCTCCCACCTTCAACCTGTTTTGGTGAAGAAGTTTCCATAGAATTTCTTTGGTGTTTTCTGATATAACTAAGCAGACACAGGCTTTTTTCTTTCTTAGAAGCTAGACCTGTCTTTGCCCGCTCTCTGAAAATACTTTCTGTGTTCTGTGGTTATTTCACTGCACTATTTTTCTTAGCTTTTATTTCTCAGCCAGCCCATCCCATGAAGGGAAACCCATTCCCTCTCCTGCACAGGACATGGGTGATAGGTAAGATTTTTCATAATTGCTGCCACTCTTCCTTTTGGTAGCAAATGCTATTTTTTTTCTTTCTTTCTCGAATCCCTGAAGGGATAAACTCTAGTCACTGAAAGCTGCCCACTGTTAACACCAGAGACTGTGACCTGCAGCTTTTATTCTTTCTGTAGGAACATGCTCTGCCTGTGGAGAGTACTTGGTTACAGAAGCTGTCTTTAACCAGTGATAGAAGTTATAGAACATAGGCCACATTATAGGATTTCATTGTACTGGAAATCAAATTCCTAATACTTATCTTCACTATCATTTTGTTGATAAGTCCACCAAGTTACAGAATTTTATTTAACTCTCGTTGTCTTCTAAGTCAAAAGCAAATGGAATGATTGGTGTCCAGTAGTTTATTCATGCCTTAGCATACTAGCGTAAGTAGATGGATGTCTACATTTCTTGAACTGGAATTATGGAAGGCAAACATGGACGTTAAATGGAGAGACAACAGTAAAGGAAAGAAAAAGCCAAGTTGAAAACAATGAGTGGTTCAGGGAAAAATTTGTTCTTTGGGGGACTAAATGAACGCTTTTGGATAATTTCTGTGTAGCCCTAGGATTATCAGGAACAAAGCAGGTATAAGAAATAAATTCTAAGATGATGTATATATTAGTTTCTCATTAAGTGAAATAATAAGTAAGCATAAAGTATAGAAAGGAAGCTGGAAATATGAGAAGTAAATCTGATACTAATCAGATTAGCATCTTCTGAGCCAAAAGCCAGCAATTGAAATGAAAGATCATATTGCTTATAATTTGCATATTAATTGTTATGAATATTATATGTTATAACATTAGTAGTTTTAGAGGCTTAATAATTTGAAACTATGAAAATAAGCAACACAATTACTGTTTTTCCATGTTATAGAAGTTCATTCACTTTTTTTAAAAGATGATTAAATTAATTTGTAATGTCTATACTTATTTGAACTTAATATGTTAGCAAGAAATATCTTTTATTTCATGTTATTTTTCCTGATTTGTAAGAATGAAGTTAAATTAAATAAACACAAATTTAGGCTCTTGAAATTATGCAAACTGCTATATTACAGACGAACACATTATTTTCAAACTTAATTATGCATTATGATTTCTTGATGTTTGAAGGTCAGATTTTAAGTGCTATTTCCTTCCGACTGAGGAAATAAATATTTAGCTAGAATGTTGATGTCCTCTATTTATTACATATCTATTTACAACATCTCTTAGGTTTTCCCAGATGATAAAATACATGACCTACTGCCATTAAAAATGCAATTAGGACCCAGATGCTATCATAAAGTGCTAATAACCCAACTGAAGGGGATCTTGTTATTACAGGATGTACACATGCTAAATATTGATTTTGGGGGGTTCACTAGTCTTTTAGGAGTTGAAAACTCAAGAAAAATACATATTTCTACTTAATATTTTAAATGTTCAGTAATGCATGGCAATAAAGAGGAAGGTGAGTACAGATAATGAAAAATATAAAAGAAAATCCCTAATATGAAATATGAACTGTTTTATGTGAATTTGATAAACCTGTGACTCCGATGACCCAAGATGAATGAAAATATGGAAAAGAAATATGAACTATGCATTTGTCCTATCATTTCTATTTCTATCTGTGATAAATACAGTGGAAACTGATTAAAAGCTGTCACTTTCAGCAGGCAAATTTGTCTACCACAGCAATAATCTTAACGGTAGTTATGAACAAACAGCAGTTTACCTTAATGACTTAAAAAAATCAATCAGGCAATTTGTTTGATGTACTACAAGCTCCTTGAAAGTCTGATTGTGTAGATGATTTCATTGCTCTCTGTTTACATAAATTACTTTTCTTGGTTGTCTCTGAACCTTTCCATTAGGCATCTATCAGAGGGAATGAACCCTGTTGACATAAAAAGCAGTCAAGAAGCTTGTGTACTATCTTCCTTTACAGTCTAGGGCCATCCTAATGCAAGACCAGGTATTGAGATTAATTTTTTCCCTACATGGATGTCCTGTTTATTCAGGAAGATTTATTGAAAAAAATTTATATTTTTGTATTGTCCTAGAGTATAATATTAGGTATAAATCAAATAACTGATTATTATCTGCTTGGCTGCACACCCACAGGAGTGGAGGAGCATGCAGGCAGCAGCTTGCCCTAGACCTTCCACTGGTTTCTTCACCTCTGCAGCCGAACATGCTGGAGTTTTCAGATAGTCTTCCCCTCTTTGACTTTTCTACCAATGCTAGCCCATCAAAAGAACTGATTACAGTTTCATTCTTGGATCCTCCAAATTCCCCTGTAGAATAGAAAGCATAGATATTGGGAGCAGGTAATATGAGAGATTCCTGAATGTAATCTGACCAGTCTGCATATGAATCTTGTTCTGGGCCTTGGTGCCCATATATTGATCAGTATTTTTCAATTCATGCATCAATATTACAGTATCATAATCATAGTTTTATACAAAGTTCTGAAATTTGGCATTGTAAGTCTTCCAGCTTTGTTCTTCCTCAAGATTGTCTTGGGTATACTTGGCATTTTATAACTTCTATATAAATCTAACAATCAGCATGAATAAATAAATAAATAAATAAATAAATAAATAATTAGAAATAAAACCCACTGGGATTTTTACTGAGAGTGAACTGAAGCTATAGAGTAATTGAGGAAAAATTAGTATTTTTACAATAATGTGTCTTCTAGCAATGTATAATTTAGGAAGCACTAAAATCAATCTTCCAAAAGCAAGTCTGGAATAATATTGATGCCTGAATAGGGTAAGAGTTGGATAGTTTAATAGTAGAAGAAAAAACATGCTTTCTGGGTATAGCTATCTATTGAGCTCTTTGACAGCCAAAGAAGGGCTCTTTCCATTGTCCAAGAAGGAGATGACATTTATTTGGCTAAGAAATGGAGAGTCCTGCCACCAATCCAGTGTGCTATACTTACTTCCTCTCAATCACATGTGTTTATACATCTCTCTGAACAGGTTCTAGGTGTCACTATTCCCCCCAATATAATTCTTTGGAATGAAGAGTTGAGCCAAAACTTCTAGAACAGTAAGAGATGATTGGAAATACATCACTTTTCTTTTGAGGAGAAAAAAGAATGTGAAGCCCATATTTTCATCTTAGCTATAAGGAGTCACTGATGTGCCGGGACACAGCAAGAACCCTTGGAACCTGTCTCCAAGCATCTTGAGTTAGAATCTCCCACCTCATTCTTCGTGGACCCTTCACAGACTCTCTGATATGGAGACTTAGTTCTACAGTTTTTCTTCATTTACTCCACTACATTAAGAAAATGGAAGTTGGGTAGCATGGCACATACCTGTGATCCCAGGGACTTGGGAGGCTGAGTCAGGGGGATTGCACGTGTGAGGCCAAAATTTCCCTGAGTTCCATCTCCAGTAATGAGAGAGAGAGAGGGGGAAGAAAGATGGAAAACAAATACTATCTTTATGGATTTAGATTTAATATTCTTTAAATGAATAAATGATTCTGCAACTTGGGGTGCTGAACTTGTCTGGGTCATAGGAATGTCCACCCTGAGGAAATGGCATTTAAGGTGTCGTCAGGACTGATTCCTTCTGGAGGCTCAGGCAAAATCTGTTTTGTTGCCTTTTCCAGCTTCCAGAGGCCGCCTGCATTCCTTGGCTCATGAGCCCATCAGCAACTATGTGGCTCAGACCTCTGCTTCTGTACCTCCTGTGTTCCTTGTGCCTCTTTCACCTATAAAGACCTTTATGTGATAATCTTAACTTACCTGGAAAATCCAGGATGCTATCCCTATTGCAAGATTCTTAATCACATATGCAAAGTCCCTTTTGCCACAAAAATAACATATTCATGAGATACAGGGATTAGTGATCTCTGGGGACCTAAGGGGATTATTCTACTTCTTATAATTTCTAAGCAAAGTATTTGTTTTTAAAAGTAAAATCAACTTGGTTATATTTTCCAACAGATGAACAAGATAAAGCTTTATTTAAGACAAGAAATAATTCCTAATTCATCTTTGAAGATGAAGAAACCCAATTCCGAATCTTGGCTATATCACTTAATACCTGGGTGGCCCCTAGGATATTTTTAAATCTCCTCGAATTTCAGTTTTTGCATCTGAAAATGAAAATAATAGCAACAATAATAAAAAATGTTGGAACTAAAATTAAACTTTATTATCATATGCTTTCTCATGTATTTTCTTATGTAATTGGAAGGGCTCAATGTTCTAACCCTGAGTTTCCCATCCCCTCTTGGTTTCCATGGATAAGGCCTCCTAGCTAAACAATCTCCCATGTCAAATGACCTGGTGCCATTTCTACTTCAGTTTCGGGTTCTCTGCTGGTTCACAGAAATATTCAAAAAAGTCAATTACATCCTTCCTTGGGAACCAGGGATAACACCACCTTTTGTTATTACAGAGCTTGCCTCCAGTAGTCCTTGGCTGTTCACTCTGTTCCTGAGTACAGTCTCCATATGGTCCTCCATAGCATGTGGTCTCCTTCTGCCCTGAGCTGAGAGTAAATGTGACTAATCAGCTGCTCTCTATCTCTTCTGTCCAGTGCTGGATGTTGTGTAACCAGCCCTGTTCATGACACTAAGACTGAAATCCCTTATCAACAGAGTGAAAAGAAGGTGATCCAAGCAAATACCAACCTCATGGCATTTTTACAGGGCCCGTTTTGTTTTCAGAATATGTTAAGCTCTTAGCAAAAATCTTGGCAAAGTCCTACTATACGGAACAATCTCAATAAGTAGTAGCTATTGTTATTGTGTCATCATTATTATATTTAAAAATCACCATTCTCAGACCTTGGCATGAGTTGAAATTTTGAGCTTTTCTCGTAATCCATGTAATAGTGTTTCAAAGAAAAGAGGAGACCAAGTTCTTATGAAGACATGCAGGGTGAGAAAAACGCAATTTGAGTTTACTGGCATAAAGAAGATTAGTCACTAATTTTCTATGCATCCAAACCTTGAGAAATTTGTCCAGCAAAACCATATTTTAATACAGAGGCAGTTGGAGCCAGGCATGGTGGCACATGCCTATAATCTCATTACTCAGGAGGTTAGGGCAAGAGGATTACAAGTTTAAGGCCAGCCTGGGCAACTTAGGTAGATCCTGTCTCAAAATAAACATAAAGACGGCTGGGGATGTAGCTCAGTGTTAGAGAGCTTACCTCGCATGTGTGATGAATGTTGGGGAAGGTGGGAGTAGTGATGATGTGGCATAGGGGAGGCAGCAGAGACAAGACAGCTGTGTCAGCAAAACGATAATTTTCACTTACTATAGACGAATAAACTACAGATCCAGACAAACAGCTCTGCCTCTTTGATTTGTATAAGAACTAAATGGTTCACAAAGTGGATGATAGGACCTTCATAAAGAGTATGGCAAAATTGAAGATTCCAATGTAAAAGGGAAGAGAAATGGAATGATTTTGAATTTGGGATTTTTTTTTTCGTTCATTAGTAAATATCTAAAACACAGGGATCAGCATTTTCTCAGAAGGGAAATACAGACTGGTTCTGAATCTAAGTGCTGCTCATGGAATGAATCTCAGAAAAATGAATTTCAAAGGCAAAACATTGATTAAACCCAAAAGGACAGGCAGACATCAGGGGAAAATCTGCTACTCGAATGTTTATGAAAAACATTTTCTTAAGTGCCTGATGCAATTGGTGAAGAAATTGTTCATGGCTATAGAGTACCCAGCAGAGCTTTCTGTAGCAGAAAATGAACAAAGAAAGCTCCGATTTTTGCTTGTAATTGTGTACTGGTCGGCATAGGCTCTTTTATGTAGTTTCATTTATGCAAGAGTTCTTCACAGAATACTCTATCAAGCTTGCTGTGCTACAAACTTGCTTCTCTTTTAGTGCACAGAGAACTCAGCTTGCTGTGTCCTGCAGTATAGAAAGCCCCCGCTTTTCATTTCTTCCCTCAGACCACATTTGACAAAAGCCTGCCACACGTTAGTTGAGGTAATCTACTGTGGCAGATTTTTTTCAGATTTATTTAGATGGAGCAACGTGGTGACCACATGGCAGGTGTATAGAGGATGCACTGAGCAAAGTCAGGTTTTTAATGCAATGAATGTGGTTTGCTCTCTTCACATACCGAGATCAAGAGAACCACTCTTCAGAAAAATTATAGGTATGCTGGGATCAGACCCAGCAAACACTTAGAGGTTTTCCTCATTGTGCTTTATAGCGATGCTTTGCCATATTTCAAATCCCAATGACCTGAGAAAGTATAAGCTGAACTGTGCATTTCAGAAAGATCATCCTAAGCAAAGATAGCCAGAGTTAATGAAGACAACAGATTGAAAAATAATAATGACATAATCTAATGACACAAAAATAATAATGACACGTCCATATATTCAACTGCCATTTGGTTGGTTATCTTCTCATAGAGGACTCTCCAGCTTCCTAAGAGGCATTCTAAGAATACCTAAAACAGAGCTCCTCCTCCTCCTCCCTAGTCTGTTTTCCAGTGAATGTCCTTGTCATTCACAGTCTGACTCCTTGACTCTGTTCTGCCTCCTCCCCTCCCATTACTCCCAAACCATCCAATTAAGTTATCATTTATCTTTTCCTTCTACCAAGTCATTTTCTCATACAGACATACCTTCATCTACCCACAATTGCCCTTACACTAGGCTGTGTCCCTATCTAGTTTCTCCTGGAGCACACAGATGTCTTCTTGATGTCATTCCTTCCTGCAGCATTATTCCTTTGCAATCTGTTTTTCAAAGGAAAGCAAGAGCAATCATTCTAGAATCTGATTTGTATCACTTTTCAAATTAGAAGGCTTTTATTTGTTTTCTATTGCTCAACAAAAAAGTCCAAACTCATTAAGAAATCCTTATTTTTCTATTTTGGCACTTTCTTCTTGGACAGATTATGTTAAAGCTGCTGACCTTTTGTAAACACAACTTCTTTCACTTTTGGAAATAAGTACTGCCTTCCCTCAGCTGTTTTCTGGGCCTGGAACAATTTTCCCCCTAGTTGGCTGGGCCAGCTTTACATACCTTTTAGTAACTTGTCCAGCCTCCAGACAGACCAGCACAGTTGTCTCACAAAACCTACTGTAATCCCAGGGTCTGAACACTATCATGATGTATATGGCTGTTTGTTTAATTTTCCCACCAACAGAACTTGGGCAGTAAAAGAGCAAGCACCAAGATAGTTTGGTTCACTATTCCACATTTAACTCACCTATATACCAATCCATCTTAATTGACAGAGTAAATAGGCTCTTAAATACTAGTTGAATGAGATTCAATCTGTATCCCAGATATGCTGCTAGGTATTCATATTCATTATATTATGTAATATTTATAAGAAAATCATAGGTAAATATTATGTTTATTATACAGATTAAAAAGCTGAGGTTCAGAGACAGAAAGGAATTTCCTAAAGCGGGGGGGGGGGGGGGGGGAAGAGTGGTAAACGGGATTTCCAGTTTTCTTCTGAAAGTTACACAATGGGAGAAGGAGATTGCTTTCAGAATGCAGAATATTGGCTGGAGATTGTACAGAAGCAGATAAAAAAGGAAAAGTATAGCATTCTGGGTCATTGAAAAAGTGGGAGGACCACATGGAGAGTAAGAGAGGGGATTCTTGTTTTCTCTCCCTGTTGTATTGAAGGCTGTCAGATCCTCAGATGGGAGGTTGGGATCTTCACAGTGGAGAAGAATGAGGACCCTCTCCCCCTCTTTACTCCCTGACCTGCTATATTCCAGTAAGTTTGACGACTAAAGAAGGAGTGCCCAAGAAGAGATGGTGCGTAAGCTCTGTCCATTAGTAGATTCATGTGAACTTTCCAAAACAAGGACTGCCTGCTTTTTATTTCCTTGAAAACATAATCCATCTTTTTGTCTGGCCAGTTGAATAAAAAATTTAATTTCTTACTTTGCCCCCATGGGCCCCCAAAGTTCACTTACAGCAATTACTGAAGAAGAGTTTATTTACTATCATACTACATAGGCCTGTGAAAGGTTTTACCCACGCAGGGCTCCTTTTGTGTTGAAATATTGATAATTACCAGTGTAGCACTTTGTGCTTGGCAAATATAGCCCAGAATTTACTGCTTCAATTCTATGCCATCTATAAGGCTCTAGGGAGGGGTTTAAATAGCGAATTTCTTAGTTTTCATTTTTCTAACATTGGGTTCTATTTTATGATATGTTCAAATTTCTGCAAATTTACCAGGCAGAGTAATTAAAAAGGAGAACATTCTCAAAAATAAAGCTGCCTTTTAGTGATTTGACTCATTGAAATGGAGAACAAAGCAATCTAAATGGAGAATTTTAGAATCTTCATCATCTTAAATCATCATTAACCATAAATGACATGTTGTACACCAACTAAGTTCTGATGCACAATTAGTCACCTAATTGGGTTTAAAATTCATTTAAATAGACGGCTTCAATCTCTGGCCCACCCACTCACTTTTATTACTCCCATTTAAATGCTGAATACAATTTTGGGCTCCTATTTACAGAGCTCTGTGGCCTAAACAAAAGCATGCTGGTTGGAGAGACAAGTGACCTATTTGAGAGATTGTGTCTGCTGAGAACCATGTTCCACAGTGAGTTGCATGTTTTGGACAGTATGCAGTGGGGAAACGTGTCTTTTTGTAGAAACTCTCACATTTTGGTTCATGAGGGGAAATATCCTCCCTACTTGCTTTGTATGATGTGGCAAAACAAATGAACAGACAATGCAAATAAGAAAACCATTTCCTGTGAGGGAGTGTTACTCTTTATGACTGCCAGGGTGCCACACAATACACTATCTACTTCATTAGCTTCTACACAAGTACTTTTCACATTTTTTATCATCCTTGAAAGTTCAGCATATCTTACAATCAATGGTGGCATCCTGTTGACTTTCCAAAGTGTTTTTTCTTAGTAGTCTGTAAAATAATGGAATGTCTTATAATCAGTGACATGTTTGATTCAATGGAATACGATACATTGCTCTTCTGGCAACTTCAAATGGCGTTTTTCAAGGTAACTACTATATTTGAATAAGCTTACTTACTAGACAAATATTTATTCTCTCATTTCTTCATTTACATATAATTGACACTGCTATGGGCATTAGGAAATGAAAGAAGAAACTAATACTTCTTCTTAGTAACTGATAGTCAAGTAGAGGAGATAAACATATTAAATGTAATGTGTTATTTGGCCTCCCGTTACTGTAATAAAATAATAGTTTATTATCTGAAATAGTTCATTATCTGAAATAATAAACTTACAAACAGGAAAAGTTTAGTTTTGGCTCATAGTTTTGGAGCTTTCAGTCCATGATCAGTTGGCTGTGTTGCCTTTGAGCTTATGGCAAGACAGTACATCATAACAGGAGCAGATGGCAGAGGAAGTCTTTTTACATCATGGACAGGAACAAAAGAGGAAGAGGAAGAGACTCACACTTCCCTTTGAGGGCACATCCCCAGTGACCCAAGATTACTCCGTAGGCCCCACCTCTGAAGCTTTCCAACACCTTTCAATAGTGTCAAGCTGGGGACCAAGACTCTAATACATGGGCCTTTTGGGGAGCAGGTAAGATCCAAACTATAGCATATGATATGGTGCAAAACATGATGGGGACTGACGTGCTCTAAACACAAGGTGTAGTGTGGAGTAGTAGGAGCTCAGCATAATTTTCCAGTTAACCTCTTTTGTACATTTGTAATTCTGTGAAATGTGATTGTTTTTAGTTTTCTCTTTAGTGATAACTGCTCATAGAGAACTTATTTTATTTTTCTTTTTAAGAATGGGGAAAGAATGCCTTGACTTGGCTGTGAGTTTCAGATTTTAGTGCATAAGAAGCACTGGGGGTGTTTATTAACAATGAAGGTTCCCAGGGTTCTCATCATGAGATGCTGGTCCAGTAGGGGTAGCCCCAGGAATTTGTGTTTCAAATAAGCTACTCTTCACTGTGGGTGATTCTGATGTTTAAGATAGTCTTTACACTTTGAAAGACCATTGGCTGGACAGAGAAAGTTAATGTTAGGTCGGTGGCGGTGACTTGGTGGCGACTTAGTGGCAATTTAGAACAAAGCAGCCCGCGCTGGAAAAGAACATCAATCAGATGCCGTCGGAAACGCCTGTCAATCAGCCAGATCTCCTGACTAACGCCTGTCAATCAGCAGGACCTCCTGGCCAATCCTGGAGTTCAGCCAACTCCCCTGACCAACTTCAAGGGGGCAAGGGAACCTAGAAACACCTTTTCCTGTCCCAAGCCCTTCCCTTCCTGCTGTAAGCCCCATAAAAGTCCAGTCCAGTCGAGCTTCCGTGCGGTTTCTCCTCAGACCCTTCTCCTGTCCCCTCTGTGGATCTGATGAGTTCTGCCCAGGAGTAATATCTCAACAAAGCCTGTTCAGCGGCCCTTTTAAATCTGCCTCCTTTGGCTGCTACCTGCCTCGACTGATCTGACAGTTAACATTAGAACCAGTTACAATAAAAAGAATACAACAGTTCACTTGCTTGGTGTTTGTTTAGTACTCTAAATCTGATTTATTTCAACAGAATATTCAAGTGACAGTGAGGAGTGTGCAAGACAGAAGCCTGTACTAAACAGAGGATGGATCCCATTTATAGAAGTCTTTCTTTGGCAACCAGGAAAACACACAAATTAAAAAAGAAAAAAATCTCTGAAAGTGTTTATGGTGAAACCAGTGTTTTGTTATACTTTTTCCCCCCTGTATTATTGAAAGAAGAAGGTGGAATGATGGAGAAACCAGCAGATTGATCTAATCTTTGGGTGGGGGAGGTGAGGAAGGAAGAAAACAAAGGGAGGTGTTGCAGGCAGAACAGGAGCCACACTGAGACAGGTTTTTCTCATCTCCCTCATGCCAACCAATTTCTGTGGCCTTTGTAGAAATTGCCATTGCAAAGTGAGCCAGATTGCAAAGGAAAGCAGCTTAGATAATAAGGGGCAAGTCTACTTACCAGGCCAGGAACTTGAGATGAGCAGATGCCTATTAATTTCCGTGGCTGGATTAGCCAGTGAATTTCACTTACTTTAGTTGGGAGCATTTTGATTTCATCTGTTGAAATTCATCAATTTTATCTCATGTAGATATGGAAGAGCTAATGTATAATTCGACCTAAGTTTTTTATTTTTCACTTGGATACTTGTGAGAGTCTTTTTTTTTAAAAACTAACTTCAAGGTTATGGATGGGATGTGGGGAGCTGGATTCAATTAATGTATGTGTTGAGTATTTTACTTGAATATATAAAATGACCGTCACTGATCATTTATTTTTATGTTCTAGTTTAGACACTATGAAAGCAAACAACCAAAAAATTTACTGTTGAAAACAGCTGATTGTAGTTAAGAAACGATGCTCGTATTCATTAACTTATTAAATGAACAAGATTCTGGGATCCTCCTGATTCTCCTATAAATATTGAATATCAACTTATTTGAATACACATTTTTAATTAAGGACTATCAGCTATTTAGTAATATATAACAAACAAGAAAAGTGGCTTTATTCTCCTGAAAACCCTACATGCATATCCCAAGGACAGGTTTGGCTGTGTTCCTATGCTCAGTTGGTGAATATATCATAAGGGCTCATCAGTCTTCTGTAGATGTCAACACAAGGAAACTTCTGTGAAATATGGATGAAAATGTCTGAGAGTTTTCTCATTATCATCCACTTATTGCTTATATTCATGGAATGCTTCCCCAACATCTAATGCTAATCCTCCAATAATCTTTGTATTATGAAGGCTTTTCCTAAATGTGGGTGTATTTTATAAGTGATAGCTATGAGTTATTTTATCAATTGCTTATTTTATTATTCTATGATTGTTCAGTTTTGAGCATTTTTTTTTTTGTTTAAACAGATGTTTGGTCTTTTCCATGTAGGATCTCCCCAGGTTGGTTAATTTCATTCACTGAAGTAATATAAATGGATTTTAGTCTCCTGGGAAATCCTGTACAATTTTTATGAAGATAACTGAAGAAGTCTCTTTGATGGCCCATTATTACTGGGATGATTTATGAGAGTTTGTAGGCTTTCTATGACAGGTGCTTTGGGGGAACTTGGGCTATTACCAAAAATGAATAAAGGGATTTAGGGATTTCTTTACATTCAAAATTATATTTTTGCTTCATTTCTAGTTTTCTTATAATCTTCATAGTGCGTCCTATGCAGAGATAGCTTAATGATATACTTCTTAATTCTATGTTAATAGCTGCAGACAACATTCTGCATAACCAGGGAGCTTCTAGCTGAGATTTTCAATGGCAGAGGGCATTTTTTAATTGAATAGCAACTTGCTTCTGTGATGTTTTCCTTAATTTTTTGACCAGTCCACAGGCTTATTCCATGAATGGTTCAACAAAAGTCGCTTATGGAAAATAATTATTTTCTTTGAATTAAATTCTCAGAGTTTGCAACTCTTGTTTTCTGCTCAAGGGTTTACATCCCTGAAAGTCTTCTACACTGATAAATATAATCAATCAAGAGAGAACATGCTCTGAGGAATTAATTGTTGTCAGTTGATGTATTTAATGGGACATCACACTTCATTAACTTAGCCAACTCATTAAGCTTAATCAGACATGTAAAAGAAAAAGTAAATGATCAAAGTTAAAAAATAAAGTCTGGACTCTAGAGTCTTCATTTTTTTTTTAACACAGAACATTGAGTGCCACAGAAATAACTTGTTTATTCCAAAGATTCTTTTTGTAGGGACTGATTCTATGCCAAGGGAATTATATAGGGCTTTTTTCTTAATTTGTAACATGTAAATCTTGGACAAGTAGAAAGGATTAGAAAAAGGAACTACTATATTTTATAACAATGATTCATGCTATATATAATTCTTATGTTGTGGAACTATTTATGTTAGTTTAGCAAAGACAGTTGGAAGCACTGAAACCAGTGAAAGGTTGCATATTTCTACCCTGGATGAAAACATACTGAATTAATATGTACCTTCAAAGGTTTATGCATTTTATGCAATTAGGTTTTTTTTCTATCAAATTAATTTCAGTCAATCGGTGTCATTGTCCATTTTCCTTGGTCTTGGTCTTGTCACTCTACTTTAACTGAACAGAAACTGACTGTCACATGCCTCTCAAGGACAGGAGCTTGCCACCCTGCATTTGCAGAGCCAGTGGTTCCAAACCAGAGTTCTCCACTGAGCTGTGGTTTCCACAGAATTGCGGGGTAAAGGAGATGGGACAGATGAATGGGAGCAGAGATTGATTGTTCATTTCCTGCACCCTGGTTCTATTGCCAATCTGGCACATCTGTTTGTGAGAGAATAGCAATGAAATGATGTTGTGCTTCTGTTAGCTCAGGCTTTACGCTGTTCCATGTGTTTGAACCCCTTTATTCTTCATGGAAATTTTCAAACACACTCATTCGGGAGGCGACAATTTTGCCTCCACCAAGTTCATGTGGCTCAGCTGATGTTCTCACTGTTCCAGGCCCTAGTTAGGAAAGCTGGGTTCAGTTGCTCTGAGAAATTGTTACTTTCCAGTTTGTTTTTGTTTTTTCATATCACACTTGGGGAAGAAAGGCATTTTAAAGAAAGCATAGCCTGTGATTCTCACAGGTTATGTCTAGTTTTCTTCATGGATTCATATCAGAGACAATGTAAAGGAGCTATAGGGGACATTCAGGGCTATGCTGTTCAACTGCCTCATTTTTAAAATGTGGCAACCAAAGGCCAAGGAGATAAAGTGGCTTGTGGAAGATCTCACAAGAGATAGTGGTGTGTTATTGGATTCTCTTAGGCAGAGCTTTTTATTATTATTATTATTCCATATTGATGTTGATGATAAAGTTTTCACTTACTGAGCACAACAAATAGTTGCGATTTCATGTTAAAGAAAGTCATAAAAACAAATATCTCAAAGTATAGTGGTATGTTTAGTCTGGTGTTTTCTACTATTTCACTGTAAAACAAATATTTAATTTAGAGCACACTTGATTATTAAGATGGCTGAAGATATCTCTTTTCTTTAGTAGTTCTGGTTTTATTTTTGTCATAAAATTATTAGGTACCTATTATCAACAAAATACTATAATAAGTGCTAGGGAGATAAAAATGACGAATCAGACACCCATATGCGCTCCTGGAAACGACAGCCTATGTTAATCTTTGAGTGCCAGTGTGCTTCAGGGTTGGTGGAGTAGTCTCTCAATCTCAATTAGCTAGATTGCAAATACTGAAGCGTAGAAGGATTGGCAATATATTTAAATGGCATCCTATAAGCTGCATGTGTATTTACAAATCCTCAATTTTCTGCAGATAAGGAACACTTTTTCTTCCTCTAAGAAACAGCATGTATTTTCCTATGAAGTATTTGACATTTTCAGTGACTCTTCCCAAGATTTTCACATAGAATTTTCTTATCTTCCCATGCATTTTTTCCTTCCATTGGTTTTGATAGTTTCCATATTTCACTCTCCAAGTTCTTTGACATATCAATTTTATATCTCTTTCTGGGTTACATGAAACTCTTGTCTAGTTGAAGATTTTATCTTTCCATTGTACAAATTTCTTTCTTTTAAAGTACCCTTTCTGACTTCTATTCCTTTGAGAATTCAAATGATATCTTTTAGAGTTCTGCAGGTTTCAATTGTACTTTAAGTTATTTTGTCTGTGTCTGTCGTAGATGGAGCCTTTAAAATGTTTTTATACTCATTGAGAGCTTATATTTAGTATGGGGTCACTGATTTCTAGTAAATAGTACTGATATTTCTTCTCCTTAAATACAACATATTTCACTGCTCACTTTCTATTAATTTTGTTGTCAGAGTGAGATCTTATGGTGATTTGAATGGTGTTAAAATGATATACAATATAAAGATGTCCTATAAACTGAAAAGGCTACTCGATCACCTGTCTCTGCCAGCAGCTAAGTGCTGCTTTGTGATACATCATGTTGCTGTTTTCAGTGTACCTCAGAAGAAAAAAACAAACATTGTTGCTCTTCACATTTTTATTCTATTGTCTGCCCAGAAATTTGTATATCTAGTTATCTTTCTATGCCTGTATCTATGACCATATAAACCCATCACAAAAAAAAGATGGGCACATAAGAGGTCATTTTAAAAAGATTTCAGATAGGGAAATTTGCAAAGAATAATGTGGCAAAAATTCATGTTCCCTACACTTTCTCACAAAATTGATACATCTGTGTATTTTACTTATCTTGTATTTTCTTCCACTTTTGTTAAAGAAATAAATTATTGGAATAAAAGTCCTTTTAAATCATTATCTCCAGTTCTATTTTCCCCTACTATCTGGAGAAATAGCTATTAAGACTACATATTGCTTATCTTTTATTTTCTTTAAAAATATAAAATATTTTCCTTGAATAAAATGAGGTATTTAAATGACAAAGAATAATAAAACAAGTACAACTACTCATGGTCTCCCTGACCAACATAAGAAACAGGACATTACTATATTGCTATCAGTCTTTTTTTTTTGTACCTGGGATTGAACCCAAGGACACTTAACCACTGAGCCACATGCCCAGCCCTGCCCCACCTTTAAGTTTTTTTTTTTTAGTTGTAGATGGACACAATACCTTTATTTTATTATTTATATGTATGTGGTGCTGAGGATTGAACCCAGAGCCTCACATGTGCTAGTCAAGTGTTCTACCACTAAGCTACAACCCCAGCCCCTTTAAAAAAAATATTTCATTTAGTGACAGGGTCTTGTTGAGTTTCTTAGGGCTGCCTTTGAACTTGCTATCCTCCAGTCTCAGCCTCCTGAGATTCTGCGATTATAGACTGGGATTACAGGCATCTGCCATCACATCTAGTTTGCTTTCAGTTGTGATGCTATGTTCCTCTTGAACCTATCTTTCTGCTTACCCCTCAATTTAGGTAACCAGCAATAAGAAAGTTGTATTTATCATTTTCTTGCTGGTTGTTTTCCTCATTTTAGCCCATACACATGCATACTGGAGTAATATATTGTTTACTTTTGCTTGAATTGGTTTCATGAAACTAATATTATCCTGTAGGTTGTCTTTTATGACAACTTTATATTTCAAGTTACCAATGATGCTGGAAAGATGGTGAATTAGAATGGCTTTGCTTTCATCTCCCAACAAAAACCAATAATTAGACTGCTATTCATGGCTGAGAATAATCTAGAATTGTCTAATTAAAAATATGAATTGTCTAATTGTCTAGAATTGTCTAATTAAAAATATGAAGTAACATGGTAGAGCAAACAAACAAACAAGTCCCCAAGAGAATAACTTCACAGAAAGGGCAACTGTGGAGTTGAACATACCTAAGACATCCAGAGAGGTCTGGGAACCAAGAACAGAGGTGGAACCTTCCAGTATCAGCTCAGCCATATGTTCCATAGCAGTCCTCAGTGATCTGCTCTGTAGAAAATAATGAGATATGTTGCTACTGAGGTAACAAAGAATCATCCCCTCTGGATGAGGAGATTCTATTATGACATGTACCTACAAGAAAGACCCGCTGTCATGTCACCCTAGGACCAAGGTTGCCACCCTTCCCAAGCCTGTGAGCACCTGAGACCCTGGGCTTTGGCTGTTCCATATTTACCTGCATTCTAAAACTGGCTCTGGGTTGCTCTCTGTGTGCTCTTGCTCCAGAGTCCAGCACTGTAATTGCACTGTTGGTCCATATTTCAAACACTGGAACACTGGAGACACTGCTGTTACAAACTAGCTCTTCTCTAGGCTTGGAGCCTAGTTGATATGTACACACCTATGCTATGGACCTAGACTTCACTGCAACTCTGATTGCCTTCATCTTGAACATCTGAATATATCATAAAGATCTAGCCCCCCACACTATACCCACACTAATCCTTGCATATCTGCACTCTAGACTCTCTACCCATGATTACACCAGATTGTGCTTCATACACCAAAGTCATTACCACTATGGGCTGGTCTAAACTGCAGGTCCCAAATATCCAGTGCACGCTTGTGCTCCAGATACTAGCTCAACTGCAAAATGAGTTAGACCATGTCCCAGACCCTTGTGCTTTTGTAGCTCTGCTGGTACCTTTGCTGTAGACCTTGGCTCTCTAACTGCTCCACAAGCACCAACATCTTATACACTGTTAAAAACATAACAGTGAATGTACCCATTCCCTGGAAGCAGTGCCACACTCATCTTTCCACATATGTCTGTGCACCAGACCCTGGATCCATAACTGATGTACTAGAAGTGCCACTGGGTCTTTTCATGTACCTGCAAGTCAGACCTGGCATCAAGAGTGTTGTCCTTAGTCATAACTTTCCCAGTGGAGAGAAAAAGAGAGAAGGATCCCAGAGGCAGTCTTTGTCACTGAAGACCCCAACAGTCCTTTCCACTGTTGGGATATATATAACTTTGCCACTGAGGACTCCTGTAATCTTTGCTGTATTGATTTCAGCTAACAGAGCTACCTGATGACAAGACTGTTATGTCCTCATTTGAATCAGAACTGCCATATCCAACCCTGATGGCTCCTCACACCTACAAAAAGGGAATAATTTTCCCCATTGTAGTCAGTCAGTAAAGTCTGGAAGAGCTGCCTGCTCCATTAAATGTGCAGACATCAATGTAAAGCAATAAGAAACATAAAATCCAAGAAAACATACCACCACTTAAGGAACACATAATTTTCTAATAATTTATATCAAATAAATGAAGATCTATGAAATTTCCTGGCAAATAATTCACACTACTTGTTTTAACTAAACCCAGAAAACAAAACAATTCACATAGAAGTCAGGAAACATTTCATGAAGAAAATAAGAAGTTTAATATGGAAATCAAAAATATAAGAAGAAGTACTTGCCTTGCATGTGTGAGGCCCTAAGTTCAGTCCTTAGCACCATATGTGTGTGTGTGTGTGTGTGTGTGTATAAATAAATATATATATATATATACAATATTGAGTAATAAATATATATAATATATATTCAGCCCCCAGCACCACCCCTAAATATATGTGTGTGTGTGTATATATATATATATATACACACATACACACACACACACACACACACACACATATATATATATATATATATATATATATATATATATATATATAAATGAAGAAATTCTTCAGAATTAATGGAATAGCACCAAGAAAGCAATTTTTTCATTACTAGGTTTCAATAAGTAGGAGTGGGGGGGGGGGCGCAAGAGAGAAAGAAAGTGAGAGAAAGAGGAGAGAAAAGTACAGAAGATTATTTAAAGAAATGATGACTTAAACATTTTTTCAGATCTAGCAAAAGGTATAAACATCCAGATACAGGAATCTCAAAGTTCTTTAAGCATATTCAACCTAATGCTACACCAAGATATATTGTAATAAATAATGGAAATCAAAGATAAACAGAGAATCTTGAAAGCAACAGAGAAAAGTAGATAATCACATACAAGGAATCCCTTATAAGGCTATTAGTGGATTTCTCATTAAATACTTAGATGCAAAAAGTGAGGTAATATAATCAAAGGTCTGTAAGAAAAAAAAATCCATCAGTTAAGATTTTTACTTGGCAATATTGTCCTTCAGAAACGAAGAGAGA